>NC_071285.1:51695922-52004083 GCF_943735745.2 Anopheles bellator | reverse complement strand
CATCGATGAGGACGAGCCGATGACGACGGATGATGCCGGAGTTGCCGTGGCACCCTCAACTGCTGCCGGAGATGCACCTCCACTCGTTGACGACTCCGAGGATCTCTCGCACATGGAGGAAGTAGACTAAAGAACCAATTAGTGCCATTCCTCGAATGTCTGTAAAACAAATTCCATTACCTGTATGTGTTCTTAGAAATTTTAATTTATTTTATGATAAAAGCGAAAGTGGTCGCAATGATCTTGTACAACTTGGTTCTTTTTCGTATCTGTTAAGTGTATGATGAAGTAATATGAACAAAAATCATAGAATAGTAATAAAAGTATAACTCTCTTTATAAACAATCTACACCGTATTGCCTATATTTATTTTATTGGTGTACTACGAAAAAATAATCAAAAAGGTGGGAGTCCAAAAATAAAAATTATGAATTTAAAGCTCTGACGAGAAACGTATAATACAAAACCCTTTTTTTTGTCTTCCACTGTTAGGATGACGATGATCGATGATGATGCTGTTTGCAAGCGCCAGAGATAGAGAGGACGGAGGCGATTCTCTCTGAGAAGGGAGGCAACTGAAGGCGCGTCTCTCGCGATCAGTGCGTTTGAACGCGGGTTCTGTCTCTTCGCTCATTTCACCGGCAGATCTTCGCGGGGGCGCGTCGCGACTTCAGTCGACGAGTGTTAAAAGATAATTGCTAGGCGTGACATGCATTCGTGCGTTCGCTAACAGCCACTGCGTCGGTAAACCTTATCTCCGTGTTTAAAAGTGCATAGAGTGTTTCCAAGTTCAACAAAAAAACAACAACCAACTGTAAGTGGCTGGGACAAGACATCAGTTACTCTATCGTCTCGCAATACGTTCCTAAAGCGATATTGTTTTGTTTTTATAAGTGCGTTAAAAATAGCCTAAGACTGTTCTTGTCACGTTATCTCACGGCGAGATTGTGAGATTTTGTCATAACCTGCCTTGCCTGGAGGTAAAAAATAATTACTCTGCAACAATAGAGCGAAGAAACGTTACAACGGCTAGGAAAAAGAAACGTTGTCACCGCACATTGAGGCTTTTTTCCTATGTTGCCAACACAGAACGAACTAGAGAAAGAGAGCAAAAGGTAGGATAGAAATATAGATAGAATAGAACCCATTCGTCGCAACCCGCAGGATCGACAGCATAGAGCGAAGTAAAACCGGTTAACATGGAAAGAAGCAGTCCGGAATGCACGAGGCGGTGATGGAATCCCTTTCTTGATATGTTGTATTTTTTGTTCTTTTTTATGCGTCGGCCACTCCCCTATGCGATCGTTTAGGAGCGATCACCTGTAGCACCGCCGCGTGCGTTGATAGGCGCGATCGATCCAAAGATGAGTGTCACATCATAGCTTTTTGAACACCATCACTGATCATTGTTTAGCGCGAAAATGCCCAGTTTTTATGTAAAAAATTTGAATAATTTTCTAGTGACACAGTGCTTAGAGAAACAACCCAAAGACCTTGAGTTTGATTCATCACGTGCATGACGTCAGGTGTTTGACGAAAAAATGATCATCATTGCTAACAATGATGCGTGAACGGATCGTGCACAATTCATGATTGATGAACTATACGGTCGCTATCATGAGGAAAAGATAAATGTTACTGCCGATGTTCACACAATCTAATACACATCTAATAACGGAGCTGAAGAAACTTAATCGTTTGTTCAAGCATTGCGGCATTTGCCCGGGCTGAAAATTAGATTTTGATGGTACCATGTATTTGGGCCCGTAATTATTTAATTTAAGCAATAATCGTAAGTGCGATCCTCGGTGGGTGTTTAGAACAGATCGACTCGATCGTGGACATAGTGTATCATAGCAGAGCGCTATCCATCGCCAGGCGTGCAATTTGAGCTTGCGTAGGTCAACGATTTTATTTCTTTCGCTTTAGCCCGAAGAACATGATCCTGCGAGTTGCCCTCCTACCGACCGTCCTGCTTGGTCTGGTGAGCGTGTCCATTGCGCAAAGAAGTGACTGCTGCGAGTCGTATTGCTACAACGATGATCACGATCGCACGCAGGTGCAACACTTTGCCACCAAAACGGCCTACGAAGTTATTCGTATTCCCGATACGGACAAACAGCATATTGTGCCCAGTAAGTGTCGCATCAATGTATCTGGTTAATGATTGTAAAGCGACAAACGTACAGTAAAAATGATGGATTTTTTGTTTTCACCGCACCTCAGATTGTCGCCCGGTAAAACTTTGGTCATTAAATCGTCACGGTACGCGCCTGCCATCGAAAGGTGATATTCAAAAGCTGCCCAGATTACTCAAAATGGTATGTTGTGGATGTGCGTGGTTGGCGTTTTTAAGCGCAAAATTTGCTACAAAATGGGCTGAATTGACGGTGTGCCAAACATTTTTTGCAGCTGCAGGATGCCATTATGGAGAACTACTTCGGTCGACGCACACTGCCGGACAACGGGCGAATGTGTGAGGAGGACCTAGAGCTTCTCCGCGGCTGGAACTGGAATCCGAACATAACTGAACAGTACGAGTCGGTTCTGACGACGGCCGGCTGGGAAGAAGTGAAGTATTTCGCTCTCCGGACGAAGAACAGATATTGGGACATTATTGGGCCAACCTATGAGCCAAAGAAGTACCTCGTGAGTCAACGTGTTGTTTAGCGCAACGGAGAAGAGATGAACCGGTAATGAGAAATCTGTTTCTTAATCTTCATAGTTCCGTCACACCAACGCTCAGCGTACGGAAGCGAGCTTTAAAGCATTCGTTGAAGGGCTGTTTGGTACCGAGGAAGCGAAACGTGTTAAACCGGTGCCAGCTTCCGATCCGGATCGATTGCTAAAACCGTATGACTATTGTCCCGATTACGCCAACAACAAGGACCGCGACGAACGGGATGAAAACGCGGAGGCAAACAAATTCACCCGAACGCCCCTCTTCATCAGCACGGTTTGGGACATATCGCAACGGTTGGGCTTCCGGCACAACTTGAGCGTTGAACAGATAGACGCCATGTGGAGTATGTGTCGGTTCGAGCAAGCCTGGCACCTATCGATGACCAGTCCGTTCTGTTCGGCGTTCACCAAGGATCAGGTTCGTGTGCTCGAGTACAGAGAGGATCTGCAGTACTACTACAGCAACAGCTACGGATACCGGCACAGCCAGAACCTCGCCTGTCACGCCGTAGCAGATATGTTGAAGCATCTCGGCACAACGGGGGAACCGTTAATGGTTTCGTACTTTACGCACGATTCCGAGCTGCAACTTTTCCTTGCGGCCCTCGGCGCAAAGCGGGATCACGTTCCGCTGCGAGCTGACAACTTTGCGACGATGCGAAACCGTCAGTACACTTCCAGCGATATTCCTTTCGCGGCCAACATAGTTGCAGTCAAGTATCAGTAAGTATCGTAAAGTATTTCGTAAACATCGAACGACATAGTTATGGATTGTTCTGCACTGCCCTATCCAACAGATGCACCGAACCGCAAGAACCGGTGAAGGTAATCTTCTTCCTCAACGAAAGACCAATCATGCTGGATTGGTGCCGAGTTGGGCTTTGCAACTGGTCCGACGTGAAGCGCCAGTACCAAAGATTCGCCGAGGGTAACTGTGACCAAATGTTCTGTTTCGGGAGTGGAGCGTCGGAAATGAGGCTTTCTTTAACCATCTTCCTTCTGGGTGCCACCACGTTGGTGGCGTGGGCCAGACTAAGTATTTTTTAACGCTAGTACCTATGCCGATTTGTGCTTCTCGAGATCTTACAGAATAAAACAGAAACCAAATACCACATAAAAGTAAATGCCAAGCAATCATTTGGGGGTCAGGATAAGGTTTCCGTTATATTGTTGATTGGCCATTCGAAAGCCTCACTGACGTTAACGAGCTTTCACTACGGTTGGAGGTATTCCGAGGTCCAGATTAGGGGTATTTCACTTTTTCCCGTCCTGTGCCACACTTTTGTTGCTGCATAATCCATCTCAATTGTTCCGTTCTTCAGCTGGTTAAACTACTTGGTAAATGCAATTTACTTTTCAAACGTTCTCGAAAGGTACGAACAGTAAAAAATGGTTGGTAAAGCGAAGCGACAAAGATGATACTATACCGAGGAAGGGACTAATTTTAACAAATAACAATCCTAAACGTTTAGACAAACCATGTAGAACGCAATCAATGGCTAAAAGCTATTTTTTCACGATACGCATGCTGATGCCACATTTCTGCCGTTTGGGATTTACTTCATTTCCGGGTAGGGTGCATACAAATTGTTGCTTTTGTTGAACACTCTCGGGACGGTACTGAAATGAGAAGGAATTTATGGTTTGAGCCACCAAGTTCCAGTTCTGATGCACAGTGATGTTTACCGGAAAAATAGTGATGAGCCACGTTTGTGTTCATGGCTCGCACGCAGTTTACCATAACAGTCCCTCCAATCGACGTAGTTATCCATCAATGGCAGATTGCCAGCCTTCAATCTGTGAAAACAGAAGTAAGATCGTCCCATTAAGTCAACCATTAGAAGGGAGGATAGTTTGAAAATATAACCTGGACCCGTTTACTATCATGCAGGTTGAGACGACGTGGTACGGATACAGCGTGCTGCTGACGGTGAAGCTAGTGATCGCACTAAAGAATCCACGTTCCCCTTCGCCCTTTACGATGGCTTTGCTGGCCAAGTACGTGATGGTGCTGCTGATTACCAAACATCCGATATCACACACCAATCGTGGGATGAGACCGGAAAAAAATCCACTAAAACCCTCGGTATTCCAGATTTCCTTAATCGACGCAAACAATCCGTTGTAGTATCGTTCCTTTCCAACGAACTGTGCCATCATCCGGACGGAAATGACGTGAAACGGGTGCGAGATCACGACACCGGCAAAGTGCACTACAACGTTGCGCTTCAGTTTCACTACGAAATCCGCATCCAGGTGTTTGTCGTCATCCTGTACTTCCCACGCCGTCAAATCGTCGTAAGGTGTGTCCCAATACGCCGCGGGAGATATATTTTGGCGCTTTGTGCGCTTGGGAACGTCGTAGACACCAAGCCGGTCCGCTATCAGTTCACCGTAGTACGCGCTGAGTACGTTCCCTACCAGCCGGGAGCTTAGCCCGCGAAAACATCCTACAAATCCGTCGACGCTTTTAATGTGGGAAGCTAGAAACAGTGTCGCAAAAGTCGATTAGAATAAAATATCACGAGCCTTAAGGCGTAGAAAACCGTACCGTATTGGAAAATGTTCGGTAGCATCAAGCGCTTTTGGCCGAACAGCGTATAGCCCGGTCGGGGAGCTATCGGTTCATAGCCGATCTTGCGGGCGATAAGATAAAGTAAAGAAAGAGTTTTTGTGTAAACGCACCAACCATGATCGTGCACTTTTATCGTTTTCGTAAGAAACCAAAGAAAAAAACGTACCTGGATGAGGGTTTTGGCGTATTCCAGTGGATACAGTGCCGTAGCGCAGGCAGTTCGCAACATAAACTGCACCTCGAACTTTTCCGCATACTGGTCACTTTGTTGTTCCTGCTCGTCGTTGTCCAGAGGATACATCTTGCGTACGGAAAGCCCTTGAATTCAGTACACAAGGATTTTGATACCAAATGTTGGGGTCGAAAACAATGGTTCCGATGCGGCGTTTTTCTTTTCTTTGACACTATCGCAGATGACCGTATCGTTGTACGGCCACCAATTGGGCTGTTATCGCGCACGTTGTTTGTGGGTACTTTTTGACGGCGTATTTTAACCAAATCAAACAAATGGAATTATGTTTCGTTTAACGCTTAGTATGTAAAACTTTTATTATTTACATTAGACCACTATTTTTAACATACCTTTACGATTGATTACAAAGCGTTGCAACAATTGCATTTATCATAAATCAGCTGACAGCTGTCAAGCGGTGTTTGTTTACACTGGAAAGAGAAATCGATTTATTGCTACGATTGCGTTAAAACCTTGCGTAGCGCGGACAGTGAGTTGAATGTTACAAGTGCTTCCCGCTTCCGAAATCCAGCAGAAATGATTCATCTAACGGGACAAAATTACTCCTCCAAGGAGATAATACAGAACATATTTTCCCCGATGGTGGGCGCCATCGTGTCCCAGCAAGCGGAGGAGCTGTGCCAGAAAAATAATCTTACGTTCGTGGAAATGCTGCAACCATTCCTGAGACTCTCTTCGGATGGTCTGTAAAGAGAGTGGCCGGTTCATGTTGAGGAGGTCATGTTTTTATCCGCCCTGCTTTTCATTGCAGCCCACTTTCGCGATGTGGCCGGCACCAGCGTATCGATCAAGGGGCTACGCATCAACGTGATGGATGTTAACTGGCGCCCACCACAGACGATTCTGGCCAAAAAGATGCTGAATGAGGCCGTCACAACGGCCGGTGGTGAGAAGATGAAAGCGATCAAACTGGACGACGGGACCTTTGTGGATATACCGGCTGCCGAGCCGTGGTTTGAGCAGTGGCGTGAAACGTTCCTGACCGTTCAGTTCCCCGCGGATCATGAGTTTACGCGCCACTTGCTGTGCTCGTTGATAGTCGTATCGAGTATCGATCCGAATCCAATCGAAACGGCCAGCCAGTTGACGAAGAAGATCCAGATGATGCAGAGCATCACGCCTCCCCGGCTACCGAAATGGTTCTCAACCGATGCCCTGAATTGTTACGTGATGCTTCATGACGGATGCTCGGGAGACATCGGAAAGTGAGTGAGTAGGTTCTGACACTGAGCACATTAGTGACAATGTTCCCAATTGCAGGGCACAACAAGCATTCGAAGGGCTAAAGTCTTGCTATGGAGAGCATAAATGTTTTCTGCTGAAAATAAACTCTCACAATGGCCCTCCGGTTGACTGTCCCGATCCGTGGTTGCGTTACTTGAAGAAACATCAGCGATCCGATCAGGCGAGCAGTTCTAGTGATGTCGACAGTGCCCCGAAAACTCCACAAGACATGGGCTCCGTTATGGGCATGCCCACAACCGTGGTGCAGTCTTCCAATCTGCTGTCGCACGGTAGCGCTGGGAGCGGTGGAGGTAGCACCTCGGATACACCACCGTCGGGAACAGTCGTAGGAGAGGTGATTGCTCACCCACTCAGTCCCGTACAGGAAACTGGCATCGAGATACAGGAAACTTCCAGTCTCACGTCAAGCATCGATAGTCTGTCACAGCAGACGATCAACCCGAACGTGTGGCCAGCGGAGAGTGAAATAGAGGTGACGCATGGATCTTTTCTAACGTCGGAGGATTTGGACACGTTGAAGCACTTTGTGCAGGATTTTGCCGTACGTGCGCTAATTCCGTTTGTGGAGCGGTTGGTTGGCGTGCTCAATGATTCGGTTCGTAATGAGGGAGTAAAAACAGGCCCCAGGTCCCCTAACATTTGAGTCCATCCTCTTCTTTGTTCTGCAGATTTCAAACAAGAAGGGAGTTAGCCGTTCACTGCTTAGCGCCACTAAGCGGTGGTTCGTGACGAACAAACCCGGCGTGAACACGAACCAGAATGCTGTCGTCTACACGAACGAGTCGACCGAGCTGCAGACGCGCAAGCTGGGGGATCTGTACTTTATGTTTTGCCATTATTCGCTCGCCTTTCAAGCGTACCACCAAGCGAAGCGGGACTTTAACGCCGACTCGGCGTGGCAGTACTACGCGGGAGCCCTGGAGATGGCTGCCTTAGCGGCGTACATGCAGGGCACGGCCAATCGTAAAACCTACGACTACATGGAGGAAGCCATCCTGACGTATCTGAACAGTTGCAAGTTGCCACAGTTTGCAACGCGGTCCACCCTGCTCTCGATGGAGTGTCTGAAGGGTGCGAAACTGTACAGTGAGGCGGCCAAGCAGCTGATCCGCATGACGAGTGAAGATTCGGACCTACGATCGGCGTTGTTGCTTGAACAGGCATCGTACTGCTTTCTGCTGGCCACGCCGCCACAGTACCGCAAGTACGCTCTACACTGCGTTCTCGCGGGGCATCGGTTTTCGAAGGTTGGCCAGCGAAAGCACTCGTTCCGCACGTACAAGCAGGCCTACCAAGTGTTTGAGAATCGTGGCTGGAGCTTGGCCGAAGATCACATCCAGTACACGATCGGTCGACAGGCTTCGAACCTGAAGAAGCTGGACGAAGCCAGCAACTGTTTGGCGCATCTTTTGCGCCCTTCCAGCTTGCAAACGGCAGTTCAGCAAGCGCTATTCCTGAGGGAATATTTGAGCACCAAAAAGGCCCTTCAGGCGAAGGGTGAGGGAGCTGGTGACATTGCCACCATCGAACTGCCGAAGATTCTGCAATCGTTGACGAAGGTGCTGGTCACTTCTCCGCCACCCGTTTCGAACCCGCTACACATAGCGGCCACCAACATCAGCATAACGGTAGGCGGTAAGAAAAGCATGGTTTCTGTCGTTCCACTAACCTGGATCTTTCGATTGTAGTCACCACTCACGGAGGAGAACATTTGGAACAAGATGGAAGAGATGCTGGTGCAGAGTGCCTCCGAGCGTCCGGTGATGGTGTTCCGCCCATCGAAATCGCTTTTCTCACACGAATCGCCAGCGACCGAGAATCCGCGTTCGGTGCATGGGGAACCGATCGAGGTTGCGTTCAGTCTGGAAAACACCATCAAACCCTCGATTCTGTTTGAACACGTAAACCTTCTCTGGGAGTTTCGCCGAGAGTCGGGTGAAATTTTCTCCAACCGGCCCCTTTTCCTGGGCGATCTCTCGCTCGATGAGCGCTCCGCAATCGAGAACGTTGTGGCAACGAGTCTCGTAACGCTGGCGACGTTTGGAGAGCACGAAACGAAAACGCTTGTCCTCAAGATTACCCCACGGTGCACGGGTCAGCTGCGGATATTGGGCATCGTGGGAAAGCTTTCGGTCTCTTCACCGGCGGCCGGCGGATCGGCGGGTGATGCATCCACTCTCTGGGGAAAGCAACTGTTCGAAACGCTTCCGATACGCTCGACCGCTAAGGATGCCGCTACCAAAGCGGTACAGTTTGATCGCAAACTCGAGATAGAGATACTGCCACCGGCACCGGCACTGCACGTCAGTTTCAGTCGGGCCCCGACGGAAGTGTTGGCCGGTGAGGTAATTCCGCTCAAGATTAATCTGACGAATGCGGGCGTCAGCGTTCTGAACGATATCTACGTTTGCATCGACAACCCACGGTACGTGCTGATCAATCCGAGCGATGCCGATATACCGTTGTCGATCAGACGCGATCTGTACAATCTGGCGAACGAGAACGTTGGTCGCGATCGGGAAGCACGCAAGCAGTACGTCTGCCGGGCGTTTCGCGAGGCAGATGGAAACTTTATCCAACCGAATCAGACGAAAACGGCCACCCTGTGGCTGCAGGCCCCGTACTCCAAGGGGCAGAAAGATGTGAAGCTGATGATCTACTACGCCATGCCACCGGACTACCCAAAGTTGAAGTAAGTTCACTATTGAGATTAGCGAACTGATCGGGAAGTCATTTAATGTTTGCTTTCCGGTAGGCACCGTCTCATTCGCCACACCTGGAACTTTAACGTGAACGATTCGCTGCTGGTGGATGCCAACTGCAATATAAGTAATCCGGTGAAGCGTGAAATCGGTATCGACGTGAACGTTAAGAACCTTAATCAAGTCCACCATCCGCTGATGACGGAAATTACCGTCAACGATCTGATTCTCTTCTGTTCGGGTTACAAGCTACATCAGGAGAAACTTATCTGTGAGTCTTCGTCGCAGCTAGTTAGCACTCGTTTCGGGAGAATAACCATCACGTGCGTTCTGCTTGTCTTTGTAGATATTAAAACTCCAGGCCACGCGAAGCTGCAGTCCGGTTGTGGGTTGAAAACAAATGAAACGCTCAGCTTGCGGTGTAATCTTGAACGGCGCCCGGCAGAGGTGTCGTACGATGGGCATTTTCAACGATACGTCAGTGACAAACTGTCTTCAATCTGTGTTCGGGCGGTAGATGATGAAGCGAAAACGATTCTGCCTTCCCTGGAGGCGGTGAGCAGTTTTCTGATCAAGCACGAGACGAAGTATATCCGCGTGTACGAACCGGGTAGCAACGAGGAGTTCAACCAAATTGTTAACCAAAACGATCGTCATATGACGCTGTGCGTGAATTGGTCCGCGACGATCAATGACAACGGAGCGTCCCGCAATGCCTACGGGCAGCATTTCGTGCAGCTGAGAAAACTTTACGATTCGTACGAAAGCGCCATCAATTGATCGTAATCACGTGAATGACCGATTGATTGTCTTTTTTCTTTCAGAGTTTTCTGTCCACCGTCGGAACGATTGCAGCAAATCACGTTTGCGGGCCAATCCGATGTGTACGGAATTTTTGACGGCTTAGAAAAGGTGATTCCGGCAGACAATGATGATATCGACAGTGGATGGGGCGTTAATAATAGGTACGGTCATCCGCATGGGAAGGTGGTTGACCCCTTTATTAATTCTGATTCTTTTTCGCTTCCTTTAGCTTTGTGGCGCAGCGATGTTTTCTGGAGGAAAACTTCCACTCAGTCGAACTGAAAGCATAGGCGTAGTGAGGATATTTGTGAGTTATGCAAACTTTTGTTTCTTGTATTAAATTCCAGAGACCCATGGTGGTGCAGTAGATCAATAAAATTTGATTTAATCTTCATTTCAATTTCGTCTGGTTTTGCTACATCAACTACTTTGCTGTCCTGAGAATTTTATGCGGCGCTGTCCGAGCATATCACAACAAACCGACATGTGTTCTATGCTCTTATGCTCTGCGCCTCGAGAGCGACGGCCAGGTCTATGTGAGAGGCAAAACATTCTCCCTATTGTTGATTCTGTTCCATTTATTCTTTCGCGAGGCATGGTTCCGAGAATGAGATGCACGATGCTCTGGCGGAACGATGGTAAAGGATAAATTGCTCTCAGCTCGATACCGGGCCATTCAAACAGAAGCCAGCATCTGCGGAGCTCGGTCCTTTCGCTCTGTGTTCGCTCGCCGTTGGTCTCTTTTCCGCCCACGCGGATGGTAACCCAGGTCGGGGTTCGCGCATGGTCCTAGCTAGTGTCCGTTTGAAGTTCTGAAGTGCCGAACGTCTTTGGTCGATATCTAGAACGCTACAAACGCGTTTTCCTTAAGCTCCTGTTGTTTCTTGGCGTGCCGTTCGGTGGATAAAAATGCTGCTAAAACAGCTCGGCCAAGTTTTGCTGCGTCCCGAGAGCCAACGGCGCCACCGTTCATTGGTGCAGTGTAAGTGAAGTGCAAGCCTGCAGCGGCTGTAACGTGGCTATCGACATTGCTGTTGTAAAATAATACATTTTCACCATCAGTGAGCCGCTGCTTTGCTGCCGTCCCACAAGCGGAACCGGTGGGCCCGTCCCTCCAGACCGAAGTACCTGGACCGAAATCGAAGGCGTTGCTGCAGCAGCTAAATCAACTGCAGGTACGGTTACGCTGCATGGGTGCAGAAGCGTGCCCTGAGCCGAAGGTCGAAGGACGTGCAAGCGATGGCCGAGATTGCGTGATGTGTTGTGCACGAATCGGTTTCCCTATCGGACCTGCCTCTGATTAGTTTAAAAGGGAACCATATCACACCCCGACTGGACACCAATTGGTATCAATTGAAGGGAATTGGTTTCAATCAGCAACACCGCCTTGCTTACTGATGCTCCGTCTGATCCGGAGCGGAAGCCGGAGGTTGAGCCCTATTCGGCGGAGGAAAACTAAACTTCAACCGCACGACCACGTTGTCCCGAAAAATGATGACGCAGTCTGGTGTGGCGCCACGTTGCGCGACCATTTGTTTGGATTTGACCAACCTTTTAACTATAAATAACTCACCAAATCTTTGCGTATCCATCGCTGTGCGCATGCAGCGCAAGATCAGATCGGTTCCCTGACCTCTACGCGCCGTTCTGGGATGAATTTATGACGGTGGCGTGTTCAAATGGCGCTGCGACTGACCGAACACTTTCGCTCGACCTCTCTTCGGGCTGTCGACGTCTGGCGCTGCGCTGTTGGCGGGATTGGTTTGGACTTGAACTTGAAATGATCCGCTTTGGGCTGGTATTCACACGTCCATAGCCAATTCGGCCGTCTTAGAAGCGATCTTACGAGTGCACAGTTCCTATTTTCGGGGTTACCGATGTCCGTTTTCTATTTTTTCCGGTACGACGACACACTTCGTTGGACAGAATGCTGGTTCCGTGCAGATGTTCGTTGACTACGACAGGTCCATCGGGAACTACGTACAGGACGTCGATGGAAACGTACTGCTCGACATCTACACGCAGATCTCGTCGGTACCGCTGGGCTACAATCATCACGAGCTGCTGAAGGTGTTTCGGAATGACCACAACCTATCGAGTAAGTCAAATATGCTCAGTTCAAGCTAACGATGTACGTACTTCATTCTGATAACTAGTCGCTCTTACCGGAAAGGAAAGTTTGTGCTCGATCGCAGTTTGTGTCCATTTGCTTAAGCGATGCAATTTGTCGCAAATTCGTTAACTTCAATCAAGCTCGTTATCATTCAATTTTATCGCGTCCAAAGGGGCCAACAATGCGTTATTGGCGCTTGGTGTTGACTGGGTGGAACTTAAATCGCACATTGGTTAGAGCAAAACAGCTGACAGACGCACCTAGTTAACGACCACCTGGAAATTATTAGTCAAGGTTAGGGTCACCGGCTGTTCGTACGGTAGATTCGAGTGCTGGGTATACTGTTGTTTAGACTTTACACAACCAAATATTTCTTCAAGAACGACCTGTTTATTAAAATGGTTTATTACTCCTTTTCAGCACTCGTCAACCGCCCGGCGTTGGGCGTGTTTCCCGGCGAGGACTGGCCTAAACGTCTGCAGAGTGTGCTAATGTCCGTCGCACCGGTTGGTCTAGACCACGTTACGACTATGATGTGCGGTTCATGTTCGAACGAGAATGCATTTAAAAACATATTCCTTTGGTAAGCGTGACGCGAACGGGAATGCGAATGTTTGACGGATCATCGTGGCCTTTTCGTCCATTGAAGGTACCAAAAGAAGCAACGAGGTAACGCGACGCCATTTTCGGAAGCGGAAATTCAATCGTGCATGATCAACCAGGTGCCCGGATCGCCGAAGCTCAGCATCCTTAGCTTCCACGGAGCATTCCATGGCCGTACGCTCGGGTGTCTCTCGACGACGCACTCGAAGTACATTCACAAGATCGACGTTCCGTCGTTCGATTGGCCAATTGCCCCGTTCCCAAAGTATCGTTACCCGCTCGAGGAGAACGTGCGCGAAAACGAGCAGGAGGATGCGCGCTGTTTGGCCGAAGTGGAGCGGCTTATCGAGCAGTACAGTAAGCGCGGTGTTCCGGTGGCCGGTATCATCGTGGAGCCCATCCAGAGTGAAGGTGGTGACAATGAGGCCTCACCGGAGTTCTTCCAGAAACTGCAGCGCGTTGCCAAAAACCACGGCAGTGCTCTGTTGATCGATGAAGTGCAGACCGGTGGTGGACCGACCGGTAAAATCTGGTGCCATGAGCACTTTAACCTCGAGTCACCACCGGATGTGGTGACGTTCAGCAAGAAGATGCAACTGGGCGGCTACTATCATGGGGCGCACATGAAGCCCACCCAGCCCTACCGTGTGTTCAACACGTGGATGGGCGATCCGGGTAAGCTACTGCTGCTGGAGTCGATCCTGCAGGTGATCAAGCAGGAGGCACTTCTGGAGAACGTGCGCCGTACGGGAGACAAGCTGAAAAAGGGTCTACTGGACGCCCAGAAGGACTTCCCGGAGCTGCTGAGTTCAACGCGTGGCCGTGGTACCTTCCTCGCAATCAACTGTGCCACTTCCAAACTGCGCGATGACATCGTGACGGCGCTCAAGCAAAAAGGTAAGGGCTTGTGAAGTTCGACACACGGCAGGACGCAGACACTAGACGAACCACTTTGCTCGATCGTTTCAGGTGTTCTGTCCGGAGGATGCGGCGATTTGAGCATTCGCTTCCGCCCGGCATTGATCTTCGGCGAGAAGCACGTCGATATTTTCCTCGACAAGTTCCGCCAGGTGTTGAAGGAAGTGAAATAAGACAGTCACCACTGCCAAGTAACTTACATGCAAGAATCGAAGCACGCAAAACAAACAACACAGAAAGGAATTTGGCGAACGATGGTTGGTTATTCACTCAAGCTACGCACACAAAGCAACGGAAGATTACGTTCTGATTCCCTGCCTACTACGAGTCGTACAAATTGCATCCAATATGGAGCTTGCCCGTAAGCAACCCAAGGCATTTGCTCGAGAGCATTTAGACCCAACCAGTGTGGGGAACTGTAGAGTGTTACAAACAATATACAACTAGAGAATAATTGTCGCAACAAAGCACAAACATAAACACACACCAATCGTGTATCTGCGCGAAATGAGAGAACATTTGTCTTCCAATCAGCAAACTTGGTGATTCCAAAACTCGGTGTCGAACGGTCGGCAACCCAATCGCTTGGGTTGCTCCGTTTCAAAATAAAATAGATAAATGTTGTCGCATAATGTCAAAGTTGTTTGCACCGAAATTCCGTAACGACCTGTAATGCCACAAAATCATCCGAACTGGTGTTTGTTTCAACGAAATATTCTGCTATGATAAAACAATATTCTACTGTAACGAGAAACGTGTTGAATATTTCCAATCCTTTACCATTCCAAATCCCAGCGATTGGCTAAACCAATTGTTCGCTAACGATTGGGGTGACAATTATTGTGTCTTTTGAAGCTCTTCCGATGTAAGGACATTCTCCTTTGAACTATCAATCCCGTTTCAGAGTATCGTTCGAGACATGTTTTTACTCGACGCTAACGAAGGCATGTAACGAAGCCTCAGCCACTGATCCATGAGAAGGAAAGCAACTCCCGTTATTGGGGCACGTGGCTTCGTGGGTCCGTCTAAAATTTAACGAATTTAGCCTAACGACCAGGACGATGATGATCTATGGAAATTCCGGTTTCATCTTGGGCCAACCTCCTTGGGCCACAGTTCGGTCGGAACGAACGAGACGAGAAGAAAACGAATCGTATCTCGTGTCGCTGGGTGCGCCTTTGAAGAGACGCCACGAAAGCTACAAAGACGAAGGCTTGAATGGCTTGTTAACCATTTCCATATGCTAATGTATTCGGCAAAAAAGCCATCGCCGACGAGAGTCGAACCGGAACGGAATCGGAGCAGCAACAGAAAAGAACGTAGCGTGGAAATAGTGTTAGGGCAGGTTGAAAGCATATTCCATCCAACCTTCCGGGTCGTCCCGGGTCCTCCGGTCCATGCGGACCTCCTGGGCTCTGTTCAAGGTACGGGTCGGGACCTACGAATCGATGCTTGTTATCATCAGCATATTTATGCAATGCACCAGCTACGCACCGGCCGCACGCTTCCGTGCACGTGGTTTTGATCGTTTATTACGAATTAAAGGGTGGGCACAAGAAACGAATGTTTTGAAAACTTGTCCTCCGTTCTTATGCTGGCCAAACGCTTTGAAGGTGGTGGGGATGTTTCGTTTCTTTTTCAGGACGCTAATTTGCATTTGAAAAGCATGTCAGCATTGCGGTTCAATTTTGCCAACTTTGACGTCTGGGTCTAGCAGCAACGTCGGGAGGCCGGGGCCGGGCCAAAAGCGGAAAGCATATGCGAACGATCGTACGGGCGGTCGAAAGAAGCATACGTAGCCGTTCTTCACGGTCTACACCTTCGGCGGCGGCCAACGGGTCGGTTGTGGGGTGCGCTGCGCCTGGAAATAGGACCGCAAAGGGTACAAAACTTCGGCCATTACTTTGTAACGGACACGGACCACGGGGGTTGTTAACGGGGACGAAATTAAAAGCAAAAAACCAGCGTCAACCACATGAAACGACGCGAACACAGGGCCATCGTTTCCTGTTCCATTCCGGGGCTCGTGATGGAGGAGATACACACTGCTCAACATGATTAAGTGCTGAGTGAAGGTCGTTCAGCGAAAGGCCGTTTGCTGAGGTGCAAAAACAAACTTCAGTGGACCCTTCGCTTGCAGGAAACCTCGCTATAAGAGGTCCATTTCTTTTTTGACAGAGGCGCGGCCATCCTTCGCCGTGCATTGTTTCGTGGTAGAGTGAAAAATGTTTGGTAATTATTTACACCCCTATCTTGGGGCCTCTTTGTACGCTACAAAGAGTAACTTTGGCGGCCACGTGTCCGCTCGGGGCTAATGTTCCGGACACACATACACAACCGAGGAAGTAGGGTCATTACGGTACGGGCTCGAAGATGAGGGACCTGAGAAGTCAGGATGGCTGGGTCAGTACTGGGCTGTCGGCAGAGATTATTTATGCTACACTCCGCCGTGCATTGTCCGCCGGTCGTGTAAATGTGTTTTTCTTTGGTACCCTCATATTTATTCCCCTTTGGAATATGCTAACAAACTGCGAGAATAATGTGGAGAATAATACAAGGACAAAGCAAAAATCTGAAAGGACCCAGTCCTGGGTACTAAACGGCAACCGTTTGTATTACTGGCGTGGAGCGCCCCTTTGTTTCAGATTTATTTGAGCAGCATCATTGCTAATTGAATAGAAGCATTGATATGCAAAGCGAATATTTAAGTTTTATGGTACACTTTATCCTGTGAAGCTCGTTGTGCTCCGCTTTATTTTTAACACTAAACTAATTTTGTACCCAAGTCATGTTTGCACCGAAGGCGAAAGTTTGGCGCCTCGAATCGAGTGTTGTTTCGTTAGAAAGTTTATTTGTTCTATGACTTGTTGTAATCTTATGTTGAAAAAATACAGCTAGGAGTAGTCTGCCAGCAGCGTTTCGTTTCGTACGAATAACTTTTCCCACCCCGGGTAAGGATCGCTGCAACTGCACTCCACCTTTTTCGGTGCTGCAGGTGTGAACCGGGTCAGGTGCTGTGGTTCTGGGCTACCAACCAGAACTAAAGCATAAAGTGCCAGAGTGTGGTTTGGTGGCCACCCTTGCGAAAAAGACCGGTCGGGCGAAAGCGTCGGAAAAGCTGAAACAATTGCCATTCACTCATTCACCCTTTTACACCGTATCACTACCGGTGGAAACCTTCTGCTGTGCATGGCACGCCGTCTTGCCCGTGGTTTCCACATGTTAAAAAACATTAGACACACTTTACGGATTAACATCTTGCGGGTATCAGAGAGCAAAAGCTTAAACCGAGACGGATTAAAAGAAAGAAAAGCACTGCAACGCATCTTACGCTACTTGAAAAGGTTTAGCCGTTCTTTCATATATTTTCAAAGGAAATGTTCGAAAGAAAATGTTCAAATTAAAGCAGGTACATAATGTAGCATTTAATAAGCAGCTTTAAATTTAATTCACAACAAGTCTAAGTTGGTTTTCCATCAAAAACTCAGCGGAAGGCGAAGTTTCTAGCTCTAGACATACGGGCCATCCGAGCAATTGTTAGGATTATCTTCTAAACATGAAATAAATAACAAGTAAAATGAAATTTAAGGAGAACTGTCCAAATGGGTAGGATTTCACCTGACAGACCCGGTTAAAGTGTGGGCAATAAATCGATCACGATGATTCACTGCTATCAGAGTGATCTTCAATGCATGATCCTACGGTCGGCGAAGGTAGCCATTCATTCACGTCCGTTTTCACCTGAAAACTGATGCATGTTGCAAAGCGTTCATTTTCTGTCTTGTGTTTCGTTCCACCTTTAACAAGAACTTCAGACAAGAAAAAACCCAAACCATTAGCCGCGTCGTGGTATTTCGCTTTGCGCTAGGGAAACATTTTTCACTGTCGAAAACAGGAAATCATTTTTCCTCGCTTGTACCATGTAAATTTCTTCCATCTTCATCAGGTTTCACGCCGGGCGTCCGTGGTGCGAACTGGTCCTAAGAACTGGTCGGGCGTCGGGAGGAGTTATCGGAAGGGTTGTGGATAGTTTGTGGTTCGTGCAGTGTGCAGTTTTCCTTGACCCGATGGCCCACCGGGACCGGGTGCAGCTTTTGTTCTGTTCTTGTTGTTCCTCCTTCGCCAACAAACCATGCAAAGGAAAACTTCCTTCGAACGGAAGTTTAATGAGAGAAGCAACCGTCACCGTTACAATGGCGGTCACTAAACGGTCAGCCGGCTACCGTTATTGGGTCGTGCCGCTCGGGCACGAGGTGGCGACACAATTATGGTGAGCACTTGAGGACGGACGGACACTGTGGAACGCGTTCCGGGGCCGGGAATAGTTTGCTGGAGTTGTAAGGAGTTGGGCGGCCGGAAGAACGAGCGCGATGGTCGATGTATTGCAATCAAAAAACTTTTAATTAATTCCAGCAGACAATTTTCGATTAAGTTGACGTACGATGGGAACCGAGTGAGAGAGCGAATGGTGCATAAATTTCCCCCGGATTCTGTCTCCTTCGCTCAACAACAGCAAACATTCCAAGCGCAGCGAAACTATGATGGAAAGTTGTATCATCCGGAGGCACTAATACTTTTGCGAAACTAAATAGAATAGTTTACCGGTCCGCCGGGCTGCGGGTTTCCACGCTAGGATGGCATTTTTCGCTTGACTTACGGGGCCACCGTTCGTCGTACTCTCCCGGGCACAAACAGTGCCATATGCATAATGGAGCCAGCGGTTGGAGTATTTCCTTCCCTGTGGGGCGTGCTGGGCATGCCCGTTTGCCCACGGGCCGTAGGCTTCGAAGGAGGAAACTATTTAGTCAACATTGTCCAGCTGTTGAAACTTTACTTCATTGCGACGGAGGAAAGTTTTTGTACTCCTCGCGCCCCTTACCTACCTGCAACGGCTGCCGGTTCCAATTTCTGTGCATTTCCTTACTGAATTATTTCGTTTGAAAGTTATTGAATAACAGTTGGCAATATAAATCAGTGAATTGTTGAATTTTCTCTTCCGCAGTCATGTGAAGTACCATGCGCCTCCATCACAAGGCCGCTTTCAATCAAACGACTCAAAATTATCAATTCTAACACAGTCTGATCATTATTTTGAGCACTCAATAAAGTTTATTGTACATTGCTGCATTTCTCAAACTCACTCGTAGTTGAAACATAAAAGCATAACACCGTTTGGTTGTTTTACTCTTTGAGCTTAGTTTTCTCTGATTTTATTAGTCACATTTCTGGTAATGTATATAAAAAAGAGGGGAAGCACAATTGCGCGCGCGAACCACGACCCGAAACTGCCATCGTGCACACCTCGTGCGCCCTCTCTAACGAGGTACATCATTAGTTTGGCGGTCGTTTCCGGTGCGGCTTTTCCGTTTGCTCGGAGGTGGTGCGGAGCTGGAGCGGCCGACGACAGGATATTCTTCCGCTGCCGAGTGCCGGGGCTTAATGCAAATCATTCGCAACGTTGTTTCGAATAGGGAGTCATGTGTGGAGGAAGATACACTTTATGTGCTGGAGTATTGGTGCTGGATGGGTGATTGGTAACCCATCAGACGTTGGTCCAACCGTAGGCCGGGCGCTCGGTGGAACGCGCTCGACCATTGCTGGCCGCGCTCTGGTGGCGATAGTTCTGTGCGTATTGGCTCTGCGGGGCGTACTGTTGGTGGTAGTTGCTGGCAGAGGTGCGTTGATCGACCGTCACCGGGTAACCGCCCGGACCGATCGCGCTTCCGGCCGGGACCGACGACGAGGACGACGATGATGACGGTGGACTGCCACCGGCCGGTTTGTTCTCCGCGAACAGTCCTCCGAGCCGCTTGTTGTCGATGAAGTTGCGTGCATCGAGCAGCCCTCCTAGACCGCCGCTACCAGCCGCGCCACCCGCTGCCGGTCCGATCCCCAGTCGCTGGTTGATGTAGGTCCCGATCTGCTGTTTGACCGCGTTCGATACCGCATTCTGAACGCCGCTTAGGATGCCCCCGAAAAAGCCACCACCGGACGAAGGAGCCGCCGGTTTCTGCGTTGGCACGACGATGTTACCTCCGCTACCGTCAAACGAACCGGGGGCCGCCGGACGGCCACCGTATCCTGGAGCGCCACCTGGCGAGTAGCCACCACCGCCACCACCGTTGTTGCCGTACCGGTTGCCGGGACCGTTGTCCGTGGGCAAGGAAGGATAGAGCGATGGACCCTGGGGGGCGGACGGAGGGCGCGGACGTGTCGGAGGCGGCGTGGGACGCTGCCCGTAAGGATTGTTCGGATTGAGGCCCAGGCTGCCCAGCACGTCGTCATCGTTGCCGGCCACCGGAGCGGACGGCTTCGGGCCGTTGTTAAACACGTTACTGGCACCGGCTGGACGAAAGGACGAGGTGGATGGTGCGCGGACAGTACAGTTAAAATAAAAAAAAGCACATAATAATAAAAATCGAAAGAACACAAAAAAGCCGTTAAAAGCCAAAGAACAACGGAAACGAAACGCTGAAACGGATCAAACAGTACGGAACAGAAAGCGACAAGCAACATTGAAAAGCAACAGAAAAGGAATCAATAGTTTCGTGTTCAAGTGAACAGAAACAAACGGAAAAAGAACAGAGCCCGCTTTGTGCCAATTGTTGCTAGAAACAATTGGCCAAACGTCCGCCGCGTCAGGCGCTGACTGACGCGCCGGACGTTGATTGAACTCGTCAGTAAACGGGATTCCGTGCGCGGCTTAAACATAAACAAACGGGGGTTTCGTTTTACAATGGAATCCCTCACGTTTTTTTTCTACTTTGTTCGCGGGTCACACCGCTGTTGTTTCGCTGTTTTAAGGTTAGGTAGTAAAACAATTGGACGGATAAAGAACGAACGCGCAGTGCGCGCAGAAAATTGAACGGAAAATGCTTTCACAATCGAAGCAATCGAATGAACGCAGCAGGCGAATGACTGACTGGGAATGAAAATAGATGCATTTGTCGGTTCGGTTCTGCTAATTGGTTTCACATTGTTTTCAGCTTATCACCCTACAAGAGATTTATTTACATGATCGTGTGGCCGATCGGTTGGTGTGCTCCGGTGGTGCGCTCCGACCCTGGTGCCTGGTGGGCAAGACCGAAAAAGGGACTACCGAAAGGGCTGTCGCCTGCCGCACCTCATTTTCCATAACTCATCGAGCGACGCTGAGCTTCCATTTAAAATGGAATTCATTCTTTGAGATTGCTACTTGAAAATGTAATCTTACGAAAAGGACAACAGTGCTGCATTCACCTCGAAACGAGGGACGACGTAGACAGTTACATCCTTTCTCATGAGCTACCAACTCTCGGGTCCAGAAGGCAGCGCTGGGCCACATCCGGAGGGCAACAGTAAGTTAATGCACCGCGTGTTTACCGACTGGCTCAGGGAATTACAACCAGCGTGAGACAGCGCATCGGTGGGCGCCCGGGTGCTCGGATTTCCCGAGCTTACCGAGGCCTCGACGGAGGAAGGATTATACAGGTCTGGTGACCCCCGATCCCTTCCGGCGGTTGAGGCGCGTCATGAATCGTAACGGTTCTGCACTCTGCTCACCGTTCCGTTCGGGGTCACTTTTGACCTCTCTCTCTCTTTCTCTAAAGCAATCTAGCACCGTTCCTTCTGCGCTCTGCGCTCCCAGCACCCGGCCGTCCGGAACACCACCTGGAGCAGTACCGACCGATTCTATCAGTTCGTTGATTCTTTTTTGTAGCTGCTTTACGCCGTTTTATGTTCATTCTTGTTCTCTCTACCTGCTGCTCGCTATCTTATGTTCGCTTTATACACGCGCTGGCTTTGCCGCTTCACTTTTAATACCATTCCGCTTCTTGCCGGATAAGATTCTATCTCGTCAGCAGTATTGTTTCAGTGGCCGCGCTTCTTCTCACGCCACTGTGGCTATGCTTTAACCCTATTCCGTGTGCCTTTACCTATTGATTTATGTGCTCGGCTATGTCTTCTGTATTGCTTCGCGTTACTCAGTTCCTCGCTCGTTAGCCAACCACCAACCGGCCGGACCCGTCGTGTGGGTTGCAATCCTTTTCATTTGCGTTTTTTCTTCTGGCATTCTCTCTCTCTTTCTCTTCTCTAGTATCAGGTGGTAAGGCTGCAGCACTGTCTGGTTTGCATATTCGTTTGAACTCTTCTGGGACCAGTGTGGCCCCTTACGACCTGCGTCACCAGAGAGAGAGAGAGAGAGAGTTCCTTGCAACCCTCTGGTAGACAGTTTCCGGTTGGATCGCCTGCTCTGCTTTCAGTTTCGTAATTTTTATTTATCTTTTTCAGTTTTTTTTTCAAAATTTATTTGTAAATTGCATTTGTTTCCAACTTTATGTGTGTGTGTGTGGTTTAAAGTATTCCTGTAATCATCTTTAGTGTTTAGTCACGTGTTGGTGGCCTTCTTAAAGTGTGTCTATCTGTTGAATAAGTTCCACCTCCTCTGAACGCCTCGATCCGGTTGCCGCCTTCGATGGGAACCACAGTTCCGATCGTATCCTTTCTCTCCAAACGACCAAAGTGTCCTCCATAACCTTCGCTAGTGTAAAATTACAGACCCCTCTATGCTACCCCCGTTACCCATCACCGGTACTATGTTTTACTGTCTCTGTTTTAAATTCTTTTCCGGCCAGAACGGTTGCGGAAGGTTAGTAGCGGCGTTCACGCCATGCTGGCTTCGTTAGGGTACACATTCTCTTCTCTGTGGTGTTAGTGTTACTTTTAGTGTTTTGCAGTGCTCTTAACAGTAACGGCCGTGTGAGAAAGGGGTTGCTTGTGCTTGGCGCACAAAATAACGATTGCATAGCTGGGCCACGCTCGCTCTACCGGTGAGAGTGGCTCGGGATTGGTTCGGTGCATCCAACAACGGTCTGTAGAGAGTTAGAGTTTGTTTAAGTTTCTTTTTCGTTCCGGAAGTTAGAGATAATTTTTACACAGCGTCCCACAAACACATTGTCCTATGTCACCGATTATTATTCATTGATTGCTACAACAGCTTAGCTTTGGCCGACTATGGCGATAATGGCCCGGTACACTTTAGTACACCAGGGTAGTGTTAGACACCGGCACGTTAGTATGCCCATTCGATAGCCCTAGAGCGGTGTGTTATGGTGTTGATTTTACTTTGCGATACACCCGGAACCGGGCCAGAACCCGAACCCGGGGGTGGAAGAGAAAATGTACAAACATGAGCCAATAACAAAACAAAATGGCTACCAACTCTACACGCGTTAGTACATCCACGGGCGGTTATTCACAAGATGTCGCCATGACAATGATGGAGGATGGAACAGTGAAACCAGAGCAAAGAAATGGAACGCATTCGTAAGCCCGGAACCCGATCGGTGGATGGGACGCGAGGAATTATAACGAGCACGGGACGGATCGGGATGGGGGAAAGAAGGCATCCAGGGAACCAAGGAACCGGCGGAGGAACGGCAGTATGGTGGTGGCCAGCAGCAGTGGACCGGAGACGCCGGCAAGCGTTGGAGGGGCCGCGCTGCGTGGCCGCTTTTCGGGCTGCTTGTTGTAGAGGAACTGGTTCCAGAGGCTCGGCTCCGTCGACGTGGGACTCGGGTTCGGATTGTGCGGATAGAACGGATTGTGGGGCGACGAGCCAAAGTTGAAGGGGGCCTGCGGGATGACCGGCGGCTGGTTGAGCGGTGGGTACAGGGGCTGGAATACGGCCGGGCTACCGGCACCGGGTTGCGGGTAGCTGCTGAAGAACGGCGACCGGGTCGTCTGCACGCTGCCGAAGATATAGTTCGGATCGATCGCCATGTTCGGATAGACCGGATCCTTGTTGCCGGTGACCACCTTGGTGTTTTCGGGCGCCGGATTCAGGCTGAGGATCCCTGCAAGAACAGAGGGGAGCACACAGAGGGAACATTCGGTTGACGTCGAACAGTGAAACCCCCCTCGCCTATTGGAACTCCGGATCGAGCCGGCGAGGCGTTACGCGAGAGGACAGACAATAATTGTGGAATGTCACCCATGCAGTGCCACCGGATCGATTCCCGCTGATGGGTCAAAACATGCAGACGCAACGACCCGGATGCAAAATCGCCCAATGAGTGTGTGGTTAGATCGTTTCGTTGCCGACGTTCGGATATGCTTGTAACTTTTGATGAACGTTGTTGACCCATTTCGAAAAGTTCCCCACTGCCGTACACAGTAATGTCCCTTTCAGATCGCCAAATTGAATTCCGAGATCGAGTAATCGATTTGCTTTGCTCAGACCGCTTCGTCACTTTCTGTCCCAATGATCCGCTTTCGTTTCGACTCTAACGGCAACTTTAAGGACTCTGATGGCACACCGAATCGCATCGGAGTTTAAAGATCCCAACGGTTCGTAGGGTTCGAGGCCCACCGGGAGTTCGGGAGTATCCGTAAGAAGGCAACAGCAAAGAAGAAGCTAGAAACAACTCAATTACCGCTCGGTCCGGCACTGACACTGGGGTCCGTGTTCTTCTTGCAAGTCGGATATCGGCCACATTCGTTGCCCTCGCGTTGCCCGAGGGAGCACGATTCGTACGCCATCACGCACACCTGGCTGGACAAGCAACCGATATCGCTGCAGGTACGTCCATACTCTGGAAAACATACACAGAGAGAGAGAGAGAGATGGAGAGAGATGTAACGAAGGAGTCGAAAGCGCTCCACCATTGAAGGTGGCAGCAGCAGTTGGGTTAGTTTGGGCCCCCCCCACAGGGTTTGTTAGTTTATTACGGCTTAGTTATAAACTATCCTATTAACTAGCACGGGAGCTTGGCTGTAGGCCTTGCATATTTGGGGTCCTCGCCCACTCCGGGCTGGGGTCTCAAAGGGAGGGCAGAATTATACCGAAGTATATTAATGGGTTGAAAAATGTAACACGTGTCGCAGGGGTTCTCTTACGAAGGCTTGGACTGACGTTTAGTTTCAACTGCTGAAAGTGCTGTAGGATTGGGTTGTTGAAATAGAAAAAAGGTAAAATAGCGAAAAAAATAATAGTTATAATTAAATAATGATCAAAAAGATGAACATATAATAGATGATAACGATTAATAAGGTAATATAATGTGAAACAAAGAATATAGCTAAACTAAAAAAAGTAAACAAATTATAACATTCATAATTCAATAACAAATTATTTCGCCGAAGAAGAAAACATTGCCATTGTTGTGTTGTAATTGGCACGGAAATAACATATCGAGCATAACTCTTCCGTGGCTCCGAGCAATCCAAAGCTCGTTTATGCTAATGAGTTGATAATTAATATCGAATCGTAAAAAAGGGCTACAACATTTCTTTGTTTGCCTTCATAAAAGTAACGAACGGTCCGGTGCAGCTGTCCGGTGTTGTATGTGCCATTCAAAGGGGGGCACATAATAATGATCAACATAAATAATGATCCACGCCCGGGTTTACGGGGAACCACCTACCGGTTCATTTGGCTACCCAACGGGATGAAGTACCGATCGATTGACACTAATTGACACACGGTAGAACCTCTATTTCTTCGCCCACCCAGCAATCCGAACTGACCCACACCAGTGGCCCGTTCACCGCTACAGAGGAAGCTGGCAATCGATTACGGGCAATTAGTGATCGGGAATGCATCCGGGATTCGCCTGCTGTCCGACCTGTCCGAAACCCAATATTTGCTGCACGCCATTTTATGCGATGAATTTCAATTCAATTACCGATCAAAGGCCGCCGCCGCGACGGTGTGTGAGCAGTAAGATGCGACCTGCCAAACACCGGACCGACCTCAAAACCGGACGTCCGGCCAGGATGGATCCCCCATTTTTAATCACCACTCAACGGTCGTCGATGACATAACGGACGGGCGGACGGGTCGCAGTGCCAAAAGTTCGGCAAACTGGAGCATTGCGAATGCATTACGGTCGCACAACAAGCCCCGGTCGGATCGGCCCGGTTGCTGTTGGATCCGGTCCGGGCGACATGCTGATGTTTGCTTCGGCAGATGCTGCAACCCGCTCGGAACCCTCGGAACTGGGTCACCAGGGTCCTGTGGGACACCGCGGGAAGAACATCCGACTGACGGACTGTTTTCGGTCGACCATTTTCCTTCCCGAACGGGGAGCGATGAATACAAATCCGCAAAAATCCATCATTCGATAATCAATCATAGTCCGGAGACGGCGATGAATTTGGGATGCGATGCTTTGGGATTAAAAAACAGCCCTGGAACCAGAAATCGAAACTAGTTCCCGGTTCGGGAGAGCTGACAAACGAGCCGAGTCATATGGAGTCACTCAGAAAGGGTTTCTTTTTGGCCACCCTTTCGGCCTTTGAGATGAATTCGAATCGATCCGCTACAAGTGCAGTGTTGCAGACCACAGACAGTGGTGCCTCCGGACGGTTCAGTGAATCACTGGCGAGGGTTGAAATCCATGCTGAAAAGAGGACAAATGTGTTCTTAGAGACGCTTTCAAGAAAAGCCGAATGTGTGATTTGCCTTCCCATTGTGTCGTGGTTGTTTAAATTTCGATTGACACAAATTTGGGGCGACAGTCGGCCCAATCGAAAGAGCGGTGAGTCACTCCGACTGCTGCTGAACCACCTGACATGCATGTCTCGTCGGTCCGACGTGCCTGAGTCAGCCTTTATCCTCGTCGAAGTCTGGGGAACCTCAGATCCACCGGAGCCAACCAGCACGACGATGAAGTGGCTACGGAATGGGACGATCCCGGTCGATCGGTCCCACCCGATCCGATGCACCACCAGCAGCAGCACCAGAAATTGTTCGGTTGAATTCAAATTATAACCTCAGCGTACGTGGTCAGCGTTACTAATGAACTGCGGCGGCCTTCTCCTGGACGGGTGCCGGGCACTGCTGCGCTGTTCCGGCGCATGATTGCGATTGCGGTCCGGAATGAAACACATGTACCCCGGTCGGTCGGTCGGTCGGCTGGGCCGGGAAAGAATTGCATCGTCACGGGACGTGTCAGCACGTACCGAAAGGACAATGAAGAATTTATGCCGAAACATACCGGTTCCGGCTCGGAGCGATACCGAACAGGGAATGCTCCAGGGAGAATTGGAAATGTTTGATAAGAAAAAAGGTGTTTAAAATTAAGCGAACATTCGACACTAAAACTTAAATAAATTTAAAAACTACATAAAATGGATCGATTCAACGTTCATTTTAACGGCGTCCCTGGAAAGTAACTCAATAAAAGTGCAAAAAGAAATCAATAAATCCCAGAATGAAGGTAATCGAGCAAGAGGCGAGCCACCAGCCACCGACGGCGAGGTCAAGCCAGGCCGGCCACGAACCCCCAGCGGTACGTAATCGATTGCGATGCAATTTTATGCTATCGCCCCAGGACCCAGGCGATATGCTCGACGGGCCAGTGGCCGGTTTCGATGAAGCGGAACGGAAAAATTATTTTGTTTCCGGCAGCCGCTGGCGAAGTCCGGTGGCCCAGTCCGACTGGTGATGAATATTTATTTCCACCACCCCAGGTGGCCAGGTAAGATGCTGCGTCAGCTGGCGCAACCGTGCCAAGAAGTTGTTCTGGGTTCACCGGTTTCGGGGAACCGGTAGACCGGTACACGTTGCTCGGGTGATCCTTTTGCGGATGCGCCTGCCAACCCACGGATCCGTAGCTGTTCCGTCGATGAGCGCGGCGATGGGCGAGTGTTGAGCAGCGAATAAAGGACACGATCAGTAAGTTGCATCGAATTTAATTACTCCGACGTCGAAAACGTCTGATCGATAAGCTTCGGGTTTAGGGCTCGTGTGACCCTACGCTGTAACGTGTTTAGAGAAGGCACACAGATGGGTGCACCCCGACTCGAAACCCCCAAAAAAAAACTGGCAAGGAAGCGTTTTTATTGGGCACCGCTTATGGCTTCATTCGTTAAGCCGAAGTGGCCGGGTGGGCCGTGCACTGTGAACGATAGCTTCATTTGGCAGAATGGTAATGGCTACGCACCGGAAAGGTCGCTCGGAATCGGTGCCAACCGGTGAGAGGGCTGACATGTCGATATAGTCCTCGAACGATAGGGCCGCCGCGCTTCGAACGACTTCCCCAGTGTCCCGGGCTGTGCCCTGAACGTGTTTCGTTCGACCGGCGCTCCTTTGCGTCTTGAGTGCTCGAGATTATGATTGCCTTATTATTATTGGCTTGCATTAGCATATCAATTTGTAGGTCGCCCTGCCTGTCGGTGGCTTCCGACTGATTCTCTTCAGGGCAAACCTGGCCTGGCCGTGGCTGACGACATCGAGGCAAATAAGTCACCATGCTGGCCGGGGACGAGCCAGGGCCCAAAGGAGATCTGGTTAAGAAATGGAATCGCTTTTCGAATCGTTGGCAGCGTGTTTTGTTTGTTGCCACGTTCACGTGTGAAGCTCTTGAAGTAATTGGTTCAATTGACGAGTGAACCTCATTCAGGTTGAAGTGTGCCGAATTCAATTACGACCAATAAAGGCCAGCCGGGAGTCAGCAGTTCGCGCTCCTTTAGAACTCCAACCGAAATGCGGATCTCGTCTTTTATGGCGAACCATAAACGAAATGTATGCAACGAAGATAAACTCGACGGTCGTGGCCGGGGGCTTGCAGTTCCATAATCACTCGAAATCAAATTATGCTGCCTTTAATCGTTTCTCTCTCTTTCTCGGTGGACCCTAGCACCAAGGAGAAGCAACGCGAAAAAGGCAAGGTTAAACACTTAATCATCGGAATACCGATCACCGACCGAACGCCCACCAAAAGATCGCATTTTCCGACCTTTCCGTCGTCGTCGTCGTGGCCACCGGAAGCGGATAAAGCAGAGGCTGAAGGGGAAAAATGTATAATCGCATTTCGTTTTGTCGTTAATTGGCTGAATCAATCAAAATCACACTCTGGCCTCTCGTTAGTAGTGCCACCGCTTAATGGTCGTAGATGGTGTACAGTAGATTGATGTTATCGGCTGTCGGCTGTCTTCTGTGTAATGGATGGGCTCCACACTGCACGTGTGGGCCCCCCAAAAGGAAGTTGACTCGGATTTTGCCCCACTTCGGGAGCTGGTTTTGTGTAAGTAGAGTAGTCGGTCGGACTAAAGATGTGACCGAACTGGGGATACGAAATTTGCATTAACACATTAAAGAAATATTTAATGTTACCTTTTATTACAATGAACGCAAAGTGGCGCCGGACACAGTTTAGGTTGATAGTTATTGCAGGGTTCTTTTTGCAGGCTTCACCCGCCACCCTGTGCCACAGTAATTAATGGCACAGTAATTAGACTTTAGTGGCGAAAGTTGTACCGAAACAAAGCCCCATTAGAGGGGCGAAAATACAAACTTTCCACTTTCTATGCATCTCCGACACGGGCCGGCAGGGTGCAAAAATTTGAAACAAATTAACCCTAATGATATGCCCGGGCGTCCTGTACCCCACGGTGCTAGTGGTCGTTGCCTAAACACACTCCGAGTGCCCGAGTGCCCGAGTGCCCGGGCTAACGTTACGGGCCAAATGGACGGCATTTTTCCTGCTGTGTTTTCCCGCTTGTGGCCGGCCAGAGCCGAAGAAAGTGAGGTTAAGCGCTGCACTAACGATAATCAAAAATTCTCCACGCATCGCCGGCGCAACTATTTGCCCTTCGGAGGCGGTGGCCAGAAGTTTTGCGAGCTGCGAGCGGATCGAATATTTTGCCTCAAAGGTGGGCCACCATCTGTAGAGCGAGAAAGAGCGGAGGGCACTGTTGACAAAGGCAAAGTTTTTCCTCCCTGCCAGCGTGGCCTAGTTGTGGCGCACGGCATCTTCACGGGTTCCGCAGCATCTGCGGCCCGTAACCTTGGTGCGAAGGCCTCGTCGTGTGTTCGCCCGTCTGTTTTAAGCAGGACAACATACTGATTTCCATCTGCTGAGCATTCTGTTGTTGAATAATCGTTTGCGCTTCTCACGGGGACTCCCGGGGGAGCACGGCACGTACGGCAGGATATGCCGGGTCCGTGCACGCTTCCGGTAAAGAATGCTCCATTCGTTCGAATGCCCCCGGCACACGTTTTACCAGAACGTCTTGCCGTAGGGGTGGCAACTGTTTTCAACAGGAATTTACTTTTTATTAAGCAAACCCAGATGGCAGCTTTCTTCGCCGGGCCATTCTCTTCGGCATACGCAAACACGCTCCAAGGATCGCAGCCACGCTGCAGTGCTGAAAGGCCCGCCCCAGGAATTGGCTACTGCAAAATGCAATGAGTCAATTGCATCGTTCGGTTTGTTTGATTAAAAACTAACAACGAAAATGGGAGCGAATGGCCAGCGAGGTTGGTTAATGCGTTTTTAATGGAAGGCACAACGATTTGGGAAGTTGCAGGAAACGAAGTGCCTTTCGAACTGATTCCATCCAAAGCATGCTGGAAGCCACAGCGAGGCCAAAACTTTGCCTGCACTCTCCGCAAACCTTCGCGGGTGTGTAATCTGCCGAACGCCACTGCAAACGGCCCCCATCAACTTCATTAAGAAATGGCTGCCGGCAGGTTGGTGTTTCATTTTTATGTTGATTCAGAGGCCCGGCCGACCGGGTTAAGCCGTTCCGTTTTTCAGCCGAGCCCGAACCGAGTCAACGTTTTAAAGGGGGGGCGCCTGTTACTGGGCCAGATAAACGGACCGTGCCACGGGCTAGCCACCACCCGAATGGCAGGATGATGACGACTAATAGGAGCGCTTCCGTGACAAGCCATAATCGGGCTCGGTTTCGGGCCCATGCTTGGGCGAGCGTTTCTTCGGAACCACCCACCCCGCACCAAAAAAAAACACGGAAAAACTTATTCCAGCGAAACAACGTCCCAAAGATACACAGCCAGTGTGAACCCGTTGCCCCCGTCCGTCCCGGCCGCGGTTCGGTTTCCGGCACTTTGGAGCGACGGGCAGCACACAAGCTGAGAGGGGGTTCCGAATGCGCTTCCGCTAGAACGCGGCTAGTAGCGTCGAATAATAATGGCCCCGGCTTACCGACTCGATAGTGAGGTCCTTTCCCCAACGGGGGAAAAAAAAGACGAAGGCTCCAACGCTAACCTCAACCGACGGGATATGTGCAGTGGTTAGATTAGGGGCAATATTTTATAATTGTACTACACACCGCCGTACGTGGTGCTATCTAAATTGAAATCTCTCCCAGCAGCGGTTGACCTCCTGGTCCGGTGGTGGACATCCTTGAGCTGGCGGCGGTTGAAAAAGAAAGGAGCTCCCCGAAAACCCCCAACAAAAAGCTAGACTAATGCGTTGGCCGCCTCGCCGCTGATGGAGCTGCCGGATAATTCGACAGTTTAGGAGGTTATGTAAAAGATCCCCAACAGATGGGTCGCTGCGCCACCAATCGCTTGCGGTTGTGCCGGGCTCCACTCGAAGGAAGCTCCGGCTCCGGAAAGTGATGCAGTACATCAAGTAAAACATGCACGAACGTAGTAATAATGCCTTCGTCGAGTCGGTTCTTCCGTTGGACCGTAGCCGTATCGGGCCCTACGGCAGGGAGCGAAGGCAAGGATCGAAAATAATGTACAAGAAAACGGCCGAGTGTGCTGCATCAATCCAGCCCGAAGGCGAGCGAGAACACCGATTGCCCTACGGCAGGCATCCGTCCGTTGCCGAGATCTGCAAAGGATATTTATTTCGGCCGATGAAGTCGGCAGGAAGGTGTGGGCCCCAAGAGTTGTGACAGGATCGTTCAGATAAGGCGGCACGAAAAATGGTGCTGCATTAGTGGGCCGTTGGTTCGGTGGATCCCGCAGCCATCAACGGGTATGGCGTCATGTTCCGCACGAAAGTGAAGAATATCGGGCATAACGTTTTGCGGTCTACCGTGCCTCGACTGTGTAACGGAACAAAACGCTTACGGCCGGAGTAACGTATCCGCTGTTCAAGAAGATTCTATTAACCCAGATTTCCCTACAAAGTTGGGCCTAATTTTGGGCAAAAAATGTCAGCTACAGGAACGAGTTTTAAGATGCCCCAAGAGAATCGAACCGAGGTCGGTCGAGCAGAACTTGACATTGGACCACATTGTCACAGAACACGTAACGTTGTTACAAAGTGCCCGGTGTGCCGCTTTGGGACTTCCTTCCGATCGTGCAGAGAAAAGTTCCGTTGAATCAATGCCCGGATGGATGACGCATGGCAATGGGCTACATCCTATGGCCGCTTCGCTTGCGTCACCTTTAACGACGATCAGCCGCAAGGGTGAACTGAACAAGAAGAAGTTTAACAGAGAGCTGCCATGGTTTCGGTGCCAGGATTCCCCGGAATCGCACAGTGTTTGAGAGAACTTTCTGCCAAACGGAAGGATGTTCCGGGCCGAGTCGATAAGACTTACAAAACACGTCCCGAGCACCTCCCGCGTGTGTGCAGGGACGAAACAATCGTCGAACCGGGTGCATCGATGAAAATGTTGCACCCGGCCCCAGGATGCGGCTGTGGGCCCAAAACTTTCCACAGTTCCCTTTCGGCTCCCCGTCGACGAGAGGGTGCCAGTGGAAAACTTTTCCAACCCACTCCCAGCGGAGTGGTGTTCCTGTGAGTGAAAAAGTTTCCACATCAAAAGCTCTTCTCTGGCGGCAGCAAAAAGTGTTTCGGTTTTTTTTTCTCCCGGTTGGGGCCGTATCCGAATGCAAACCGGACTCGGTACGTGATGGGGAGAAATGTATGCGCACTTTTGCCAGTGCGGAAAGCGAGTGGAAAACTCGGAAGGGGTCGGCCCAGATTGGGCCAGTGCCGGGCCGACAGATAAGCTGAAATTTGAATTTACGAACATTAAACATATTTTCCATCCGAAGCACGCTGGGGGAGAGGACGATTCCCTCCGTTTGCTGGATGTCGCCAGTTCCAGAGTTCCAACAACCATCTGTTTGCTTCCAGTGTCAGGCGGCCGTTGTTTTTCTTAAGCTTTCTAAGCACCGACACGAGACCGAGACGTTGGCCATTAGAACGACAAACACACAGTGAACTAAAAGGCGAAGCATAAAGCACTGGCCGGAACGACTGCCAGTGGCCAGACGACGCTTCGACGAGCACATTGGCACCCCAAAAGGCAATTCGTCCACACATAACCCACAACAACCGCAAACTGTGCCTCGTCAAATCGATTTAAGATTGCACGACTCCCCGTCTTGAGATCCGAAGTTTGGCCTTCTTTCTCCGAGGCCGACGAGGCAGCAGATTTGGTGCAGAGTCCGAGACACAAAAACGAGCGGAAAACCCGAAAACACTGCAGGGCTGCTGGGCCCGCTCGTTGTTGTTGCGGCGCGAACCGAAACGTGCTCCAATTTCCGTTGCAATCGAGAGTATTGTGCTGTCGGTGGGGCGTAGTACTTCGTCCCCAGCATGGTGATTTGCGTTCCGTCACGTCGTGTCCTGTCCAGGCCGGTTGTGCCGAGGCTGGTTAAAAGTTTTACGTTAGTAAAAACGGACACGTTCCGATGGGCGAATTCTTGAGCGAGGCTACTTTACGTAATTGTGTCTACCATTCCCGGTGCTTTTCCGAACAAAAAGACCGCTGAACGTACGGTCATCTTGCGGATCGATTTCCGGTGTCGTAATCCACGTCCACCCGGATCGCGCATCGGAAAAAAATGAGAACCGTTTTCCACTCATTCAGTATTAATTGCACTCGACCGGTGGCTCCTGCAGGATCGATTGTCCCACCGGAATCAACTTGATGACCGACGGAAAAAGGCAAAAACAAGGAGGATGTGCTCAGAGTGCGTTGGCCGCTCGCCGGTTGCCAAACGATACACACTAAAATTAATTATGTGTACATTTTTCAACCCATCGCAAATGGATGATGCATAAAATCCTGGCGGGAACGGCACACATCAATTTGAATTTTTTATCGCGAGTGTTGATAAAAAAGCGACACTCCTCCGAAAACGAGCCCCCACTGGATTCGGCGGTTAAATATTTGACGAAAAATTGCTTTTGATGTGGCCAACAGGGCCGCGGGCAATTGGTGCAAAATTAATTTCGATTAAGGAATTTTTAAGTGCCCACATCCGCTACACTTTATGCCCGGTTCCGTTGGCAACTGTTGTTTAAACATTATTGTTATAAAACACCGAACAGTATTTTGAACAGCCAATCAAGAGACAGTTCCGAACCACCAAGTGGCTGCGATAATTGCACAACACGAATCTACTTTAATTGGGTCACTATTGCTTGCAGTGCCATTCAACCAGATTAAACCCACTCGGGCACCGGGGTCGGGCCGGTCTATTTATCCGATTAGCCAAGTGAAAACGTTCACCCAAAAAGGTGTACACCACCCATTTGGCACCTGTGTTTTCTTGTGCTGCCACAACTCCGGTAGCCGGACGTCCGGGTTGCCGGGTTGGTTACAATGCTTCCTTAGGGTGGCCACTCTAGGGGCCGTTAATGGAATAGATAATTTTCATGCTTCGCTCCGTCCGAGACAGACACCACGCCACCACGGCCAGGCTTGGGCCCCGGCCAGGGATTAGCAGCCGGGATCGACACATCGAACGAAATTTAAAGCAGTGGGCCCTTTGGCCGTCCGGCTTCGGACTGTTTGCTAACACCGTTTGGCATGCGAAAGCACTTTCCCGAGCCGACCACTGGAACTGGAAGACAGAGTGAGGGAAAAAAGGCAGATGATAGTCTGCTCTGCAGGAGCTCGGAGCTTGGAGTGTTGTTTGCTGTCAACGGTTCGATGCGATCCGGAATCGGAATCCGGTGCGCCACACTGGAGAGGGATAATGCCGGTCGGTGGTAATTGCTTCCGGTTTGCTGATTTCGCACTTTATCAAAGTCCCGCAGTAATGTTGGCCACTTTAAACCCGCCCCGACATGGTGTGCGCATAAAGATAAACACCGCCAACCATTGGCATCAGGCTGTGGCCGGAATTGCACCGGAGCTCAATTTACGCCAAAAGTTTATGCTTAAATAAAATTCCAAGAATGTGAAATATTTTTATAACTTTTCCACAAAACAAGTTCAGCGTACCAAGTAAGTCAAAAAGGGGGTCAATCGATAGCCCCAAATAGTATGTGTTTGTCCTCCGGATCCAGGACCTCTATATTTTAATTTCCGCCACTGTTCCGGGGTCCCTGTCCATGGCAACAACTGTGGGGCGCAAGACATGCTGCTTGTTTTTCTTGCCAATTTCAAACCAATTTCACCCACCAGCCGGGCACCGCCCGCAAACGTCGTCTAACGGCGTCGTCGTAGGGCTGCGGAACAAACAGATGTCATGTCAAAAGCCATAACCATAAATTATCACTTGTCCACCGCCGCGTCGTGCACCGGCTTAACTCGCTTCCCAAAGCCCGGGCGTGATGTGGTTTCGGTTTGCGAAAAGAAAATGTATGCCATTATATCTCCATACTTAATTATACAGAAGCGCCATCGTTGTCCCGCCGCCGCCGCCGGCCTCTTCTCTTCACGGTTAGGCCACGGTTCGCCTCGAACGACCAACGAAGGTCCTATTTTGTTATCCCGTTCACTCGCCGGCCCGCTTGTGCTGCAACATCGTGTTGAGAAACGCAACACTGCATACATTTAGGGGCCGCTTTCTTCCGTGCGCACGGTCCGATCGGAAGCCATTCCCATTCAATCTTAAACGATTCGTAACGATCCTGTTATGGGTGTTGGCCGTGCCGGCCGGGCGAGCGGGCGCTTTCCCAACAACAGCCCCACCCGATTGGCACAAGGCAACGGTTTCACTCTTTTTGTTCTGTTATTTTTTGGACCCAATTCCATCGCCTCACAGTGTCATCCTGTTGCACGTAGATGTGCATACCAATGTATCCACATGGCATCGAGTTTTTCGGCGCTGACTCTCTCTTCCAGCCCCCTCTCTCTTGCTTTCTGTGATTGTGTTTTGAATTCTTTTCCAACGGTCCGGGTGGCCTTTCGTGCCGGCTCGTTACCGATGTTGGCCGATGGGTGTTGGCGTAACGCGAACGCTCGTTCCCGTACACGCCTGTCAGTCAAACGAGGGCTCGAAGGCTCCACCAACTACATGATCGTTCGGTCGTTCCACTCGTGTCCATGCTCCAGCCCGCTAGGGCCCCGGTCTAGCGGCGTGGCAAGTGGGCCATCGCAATCCTTGCGCTGGTCAATTGCTGTGCGTTTCTCGGTCGGTCAGAGGTTTGGACGGCTCAGAGAGACAGAGGCAGTTTGGCAATGGGAATGCTAGGAATGCCATTCCGTCAGCTGTTGTTTAGGATACTGATTCGCATTTGGGGCTGCTACTGAAGCTGGGCACTAAAAGCCTTTGAAAGGATGTCAAATGCCCGGTAATAAAAGGGTGGCATTTTTGGGACCTCTTCGAATGTTTTAGGATGTGTGCGAATGTGGTTGGTATTTCGATTGTTTTTAACATGTCGGTCAGTAGCGAAGCGACACGGGGACATGCATGTTGATGATGTCCGTATTTTTTTCTTAATACTTTCTTTAAATTTCTACATTTAATTTTCTTCCAAATTATGATAAAGAAGAAAATCAAGTTTTGTAAATTACAGTATATTAACTTTAAACGAAAATATAACTCGCTTTTATGCGAGTGCTTTAAAAAATTAATAATTTAATTCGCAATTTAGTTGCTCTTAAGAGCTGCAGAAATCAAATTACCGTTCTGTTTAAAGGCCATCCCCAACAAATGCTCGAAAGGCTAGCGCCACGAGTAACCAGTTACTTTGTTAGCGAGTTCCCGGACCCACAAAGCCAGACTACAATTATTGTCTACCCACCCCCCGGGGGTGCCTTCCCGCCACCGTTTCCGGCAGCCGGCCAACGTAAATGAAATGGGTTATGCTTTTTATCACTTTCCGTTGGCGGAGAAAAAGGCATCAAAAAAATGGAGGGAAGTCCCATGTTAGCAACAGAAACTTTTTGGGGCAACCGAGCAGAAACAGCAGGTGATTTGGGGTGGTAAAATATAACCGGCCCCAACAGTGGGCCGGTGGCGCACCAGGGAAAATGGATCAAACTGTGAGGTTGATTGCCTGTGGGCCGGCCGGGTAGCTCGTCAGCCCCCGACCGGGGGGTCCGCTTTGAGGCTCATTTCATGGATCATTTGAAGGCAATAAATAAAAGTGGCAAATTTCTGTCATCCATTGGGCCACGCAAAGTAAATTGCATTACAAAGTAAGTCGCTGACGCCGGCATTTTTATCGCCACCGTTCGTGGCCCGGCGGCGAGGTGGTTTGGAGCGATTTGGATAACTATCTGATCGCCCAGCCAGCCACCCAGCCAGCCTACAGCTCCCCAATCAATTGTCCCGCATGCAGGAAGCGTCCCGAAACCGCAGGTACTTACTCGTGTACGGGAGCGGAAGTGCGATGACGAACAGCAGTTGAAATATGAGGCCACAGTAGAGCACTTTTATCCGCGAGGGCTCCATCATCGTGCGGACTGTCGGGGATTAGGTCCGAATGTTCACTCCGTGAACCAACTTCTTCTGGCGATCCCCGTTCCCAACAAGGGAGTTTATGAAGGCTTATGTGCTTGGCGAAAGTTTGATATCTCCTCGAGCACGTCCAGCCACTACGAGGCTCGTTCCGGTGACCGGTTCCGGCTGGGTCGATGCTGCAGATACTTCTCAATCCACGAGAAGAACTCTGTGAACGGGGAAAAAACAAAGAAACAACAACATTAGACATCGATGGGCCACCGTGCGAGTAATAAAATATAATTAATTAAATTATGTCGGATATCCAGTCGGCGTTTCATCTGCGAGGCGTAGTTCCGGGCGTTCCGATACTGAACGATTTATGCCTTCGATCCATGCCAACGGGGTAAGGATCGTGCGCCAAAGTTTGAGCCTGTGGCCTCGATACACACTCTCAACAAGTTGATACAAGTTTTATGCGGATAATGAAAAGTTGGCCAGCGACGCTGCGTCGCTGTGGCTTGTGTTGTAAGGGCAAAAAAGGAAACCTCACGACTCGAGACGATTTATGTGATCCAATTTAAAGCCAAAACGGCAACAGTAAGGATGATGCATTGATGTTGGGTCCAAGTTTGGCCCCCAACACAGTGATGCGCTTCGGCGAGCGTAAGATGAGCTGGTAACCTACATTTAGCCTTCCGACGGGTTTTTACGCCACCCGAACCGCAGCGCCGTTTGACCGTTTGAAGTAATAGCAAATCACATACAGTGAACATAAAAACGCGCGCCGGACCTCAAGCTGGGTGCAATTGAAAGCGAAGCACTTTTTGGCACATAAAACTGTGGCTACAACAATGGCAGATAATTGAAGGTAATCGAAAACGGTGACAATAAACCGTCGAAAACCCGCCATGCCGAGGGTAAAGTATGCAAAAAGTCACCATAACGCCGACGATGATTGCCGCGGAAATACTTCACGCCCGTGCCATTAAAGTGAAAAGGTTTTTATTTGTCATGCGTCACGAGCCCTCGGTTTTATGATTGCAGTTTTGGTTTAGGAGCATTAAAAGGGGGCCATTGTTTGGGACGCAGAAAAATGGTAAAACACTCGGGAGCGATCATAAGATAAGTGCCATCCTTCTGCTGCTGGAGCTGTAAAGTAGTAATGATGGTACTTTTCGTAAATTATCTTCCGGCCACATTGACACCACTTGTAAATTCACAACGAAATAATAAAGATGTTGAGAACAGGAAGCGTGTTCGCCTTTAGAAGAGATTCTAGCGACCGGCACGCTTTGTAGCATCGATGTGATATCACAATGGCCGAACGCAAATACGTTGGCAAAACGTGCGTTAATTCCGATACGCTAAATTATGTTTACGATCGCAGAACCGAACACAGAAAACGGTCCGCGGAGACCCGGTCGATAAAATTGTGGCCAAATGGCCGACTGTAGCTCGGACGGCGATGGAGCTATCATTTGCTTGTCACGTTCTGACCCGACCGTCACTCCCGGTCCCGGTTACACCGGAAACCGGTGAAATGACAGAGATTGATGGGCGATTCCGTCCGGCCCGGCGTCCGGCTTTCCAGCTGCGATGCGGTGGCAAACATAATTGATATTTGATAAGAAATAATTTGTGTGCCATCGCGAACCAAGAATGAGTCCAAATTCCTGTTCCTGCTTGCAGTCCCGTGGCGGGCGGACTGCTGCATCATCGCCAGGCCCCGAACTCACGGACCGATGCCGGGGCAATAAAAAGCGATTACTTCATGCGGGGCCGTATTATGTTTAAGGATGTAATATTTTCCGCCACGCCACCAGGATCGATGGCACACGCCACGTGTATCCTTCCCGTGTGGCTGGCGGTGGATGAAGCACCAAATAACGTCCGCCCGTAAAAGATACGACCACCGGTCCCTAAGGGGGAGGTCGAAGCGACCCACACACACGCGTGCTTCCATTTTTCTTCCGCCTTCAAATGGAGACGCCTGGTCTTTGTTTCGATTTATGCCTCGCCGGGGACGCACCGGAGTGGAAAACTTTGTCATTGGGCAACGGTGGCACGGTAACAAAAATGCGGGGCCCTCACGTGTGCGTACGCCCTCGAACGGAGAGCCTCAAGGAGCCCAAGGAGGCGGCCATGTTCCTCCTCTGCGGTGAACACGAGAGCTACGGTGCCGGAATTGATTTTCCCGTACGTCGAAAGCAATTTCGGGGGCTCGGGCGAAAACCTAATGACCGGAATTGCAAGTTCCTTCGTTGTTCCGGCCCGATTGGCCGTGATTTGTGCGGCTCCGGACCGGAAATTGGTGGTCATAATTTTTGACCGACCGGAAACCAAAGCGGGTGAATATTTTGGGCCTATGTTTCGGTGCTCACACCGCGGGAGGTCACCGAGCGAAGGCTGAGGGCCGGGTAACTAACATGCCCGGCACGGCACGTTTTGTGGAGGAAGTATTTTGTCAACGATCATTGCGGCCCGTCAGTTGTGACACTATTGATAAGCTGTTTTATGGGCTAATAAATTGATAAAGAATAATATAGCGCCCGTCTGTGTGCCACCCGAAGGCGGCGTCTAACGCATTTTGATGGTGGGATGGCGGCGCAAACATGGAAACCAACATCGATTATAGACCGCAACAAATATCGGCTCGGTTCTGTGGCGACACATGGCAATAAATGTGGGTCTGTAATTAATGCTCCAAAGATTCGACACCAGAAAATAGTCAACTGCGTTTGATGAAACGTCTGAAGGATTTGGAGCTAATCGAATAAATATCGATCACACGCCGTAAAAACATGTTGTCGTTCATCCCATTACTTCGAAGGACTTCTTCGTGTGACGTGTGGTCGACCAATTGGCCGTTTCAATTGAGCTGTGAAATTTAAAATTGAACCACCAAAACCCCGTGGCAGAAAAAAGAAAACCACTGATCGATTTGATGCTCCGGATGATCAAATGGGTGTGTGGCGCGAGCGGTCGCGACAGGAAGTCGATGGAGGCGCCTGGTGCCGATGGCGGCCATCGTCGCCACAGTTGACAAATGGATCAGGTTGAAGGCGACGACTAGCTCCAGCACGGCGGATGAAGTTGATAAATTGGAAAATTATGCTTCCGTCGTTTGACTTCGGGGTGGGGAACTGAGCAGGAGTCGGTGGCCAGTGACAAAGTGTGGTGTATTGCCGGAGGCGTGAAATTGTCCATCTCTCCGGTTTGTAACGGAGCGCACCCAAGATTGCCGCCAAGCGCCCGAGGGAAAGTGGAACGCAAATGGGAAATTTAAGTTTCGGCTTTCGATCGCCGGGATTTATTCGACGTTGCCATCAGCGGGACCGCTTAACTTTTTAGATAAGTGTTGAAGATTTTAATGCGTTTTTTCTCAATTTTAATTTAAGAGAAAACTTTGTAGCGAAGAACCATCCGAAGAAGCGTACACAAACTGGTAGTTTGCATAGAAAGGCGCTTCATTTGTGTTTATCGAGCTTCGTAATCCTCTCACCAGCCGGACAAATGAAGACCGGCAACCGGCGCGGATGACTAATATCCGCTCCGTCCATTGTGGCGCTCGCACCGTTTTCCACAGTCGTTTTTCATTTACTGTTTATGTTTTTGTCCGCTCCACTCAACCGCACTCTTCGGTACGCCATTCCTGTGCCGCCGGGTCCGCTGTTGGCCATTGAAGCTGATTAATTAATCAGCCAGCAGCCACCCGGCAGCGCCCGGTTTGTGTCGCACGAAAAACATGACCCTTACAGTGCTGGCCGAACCGAACCGAATTGTCTATGCCGTGGCCGAAAAACCGGATCATCTGGAGCCGGTCCCCGGTTTTTGTGGGAAGGCCCTGGCGTGAGCGTGTCGGGGCGTGAAAAACAAAAACGTCGCGACGAACAACCCATTTATAGTTTATTTAGTTCGGCTTGTCAAACCTCAACTGACACCCTCGGTTTCTCGAGGGTGGGACATTAATTTTAATTCCGTCCCCAGCCCTGGGCTCGTCGCGTCGGTCGGCGAGTGTCACACGGTGGTTTTTTGCGCTGCTTCGACATTTGCCACTTGAGAGCCGCTGCCCTGCCCTGAATGGAGTGACATCATTTTTCCCAAAGCCCAACAATGAATGCCCCAGAGGCGTTCGGGATTCGCAATTGTTGTGCGCCTTTTGACACAAATCGCCGCCGGCGCCCATTGTCGCAGGGGCTTTCGATACATAATTTAACGGCACCAGAATAGTGGCCATTTTGTACGAAATCCGTTTGACAACCCGGCGTAAGCCACCGGAACTGTCGTGCGACTTTCGACGGCTGTCCTGGCCAAAGGAGGGCAATGCTCCGGGCTTGCAAGAAACCTATGTCACCGCCGCACTCTTGCAAATCCTCTTCTTTTATTGTACTTCCCTCGAAAGAAAAAACAATAGAATTTTCACACTCCGATCGGTAGCTCCGTATCCTCAATATTAATGTCATTATTTTGGGCACGAAGCAATGCCACACGCCAATCGACCGTGCTGTGTGGTTGGCAAACTGGCTTTAGGCACTCCAGAAAAGGATATTAATTTTAATAGCGAAGGACCAAGTACGGGCTTAGGAGCTTACTGGGCCACTTGGGCGCACCCATTCCCACCGATGGCCATTTAATGGTGGCCATAATTTGCGAAAAAAGTCATTTTCTTTTAAGGCCAGTGCGTGGCAGTACTTTCACAGAAATCAATTGCTAGTCCGGGTGTGAGAAGGTTGCAGAAACATAGAAAAATTAAAGGATACGAGATGTTTTTTTTCCGACCTTCGCATTGAGATGGCAGCACCAGTAAATGGAAGCTAGTGAATTTGGTTGCCTTTAAAAATAAAAAGTAAAATTCAGAAAAAGTATTTTGTCATATTTGTTAGGTCGGAAACTGTTCAACCCAGCCACGTATATGGAAATCTAGAACCTAGAAATGCCAAAAGCTTTTATTGGCCACTTTTCCGACTCATCAACACGTTCAACTTTTTTACGCTAAACCAAGCGACCTTCCAGGGGGGCCCTTTGGGTGGCGTTAATTCCGGGAATCGTGGCACATCATTTAGTTTATCCTTTTTGCGGTACGTAACATGAATACCGGTAGCCGCCTTCGTCTGATCTGGATGATAAATTGAAGTTTGTAAATTCACCACCACAGCTGCGAAGGCCACCGTCGCCACCACCACACGGAGGTAAACTTTCCGGTCTTCGTCCTCCCGGCATCACAACCCCGGGAGATGATGTTGTCGGGATGGCTGTGGGACGGACTTCCGTTTACCCAAGCGCCTAACGAGCTTAGTTAAGCTTATCGTTAAGCAGAACGGATGGCGGACGGTGCGCCGAGGCAAACTGAGTGCCGTGGTCGCCACCGGACGGGACTAAGAAACTAGTCGGTGCATCTCGGAAGCGACTGCGGCGAGCTTCCCCCCACAACAATGAACCCCAAACGGAGCGTAAAATCCTAAACAAATACGCCCAGCGGCTTCCGGGAGGCAAACGGAAGGAAGCAGACTTGCCTGTGCCCGTGTGCTATCAGTGCTCGGTTCATTGGAGCGCACGTACCATGCGACAGGACACTAGTCCCGAGTACCGGAGTGTCGTAAAATAGCCCGAGAAGAAAGGGAAAATTCTGAAGAAAAGTTCGGGTGGCGCGTCCAGGGTGTTGTGGCCGATGGGAGTAGGTTTTTGGGCTGAAAAGTCTTCCGACCGGGCACCTTCGTCAACACCTTCTCAAGGGTCCCTAGGAGCCATCCGCTTTTGTTGGAGAAGGTTGCCCCATCAGTCCGCTCCAAGAAGATTATTTGCTCCTCGTGGTTGGTCGGTCGGTCGGTCGGGACACGTCGGTTGTTTGTTTTTTCTTTGTTCCCTGCACGCACACCAAACGTCGCATGCGCACTGTTGGCCACGGGTATTAGGCTAGCGTGAAACGTGAACCACAGCAAGCAGGAGAAATGGCCACCCGAGTTGGGTTTGGCAATTGAGAGGCAAAGGCGCGCGTGAGACGTTTGCTGTTTCATTTTTTCTGTGTTTTTTTGATAAATTCATATCCAAACGGCCCGAAACTCGGTGGGGTGCCGAAACATGTGCAACCGCTTCCCACTGTTTTGCGGTTATGAGATATTCCAGCGTCCTCCGGCCGCACTCCGGGCGATATTGAGCATCCCCGGCCGGTGCCGGTGGGAGATTGGATTCGGGGACGGGGACGACTTTCTGGCTTCGTGCTGTCACTGGTGGCTTTCCGTAGAAGCATCAACGCAACGGGGTTTATGTCAACGCCGCAGGTAACTTGCACCGGGGTGGCTAGGCTAGGGCAGGCCAAAAAGCAATTCTGCAGCTCTTGGGCGACGCCACGCCAAGAGAAGCATAAACGGTACCGGGAGTATTCGAAGGGACGGCACGATGAAAGTTCGCATTGGGCGCCCGGGGCCAAGATAAACTTTGACGCTGACTTTCTGGTGCGGGACTTTCAATTGGACGGGACGGCTTGGCGAGTCATGCAAAACTCGGTTCTGTTGGGCACTGCTTGTGTCAGTGAATGGATTTCCTGGACTAAAAGAAACGGAGGCCGAGGCGGGGCGGGCACGGGACGGACTTGTTTTCTTCGGCGCTTTCAAGAGTGTTGGGGACGCGTGGCCCCTCGATGACAACGATTTGGAGCGGAAAATCAATCATCGCCATGCATCTCATCCTGAGCTCCGCGGGACAAGCGATACTCCACTTACTCCCGGTTCGCCTTTCAGGGGGTGACCAGAAAGACAGGGGGGACAGGGCTGGAAAGTGTTATCCCGACTTCACCGGATCAGCCCGACTAGTGACCGACCGGGCCGGACCGTGGAAGTGAAGCGGAACGTCGTCGGGGCTGAAAATATTGGATAATTGGGTCAGAATAAAATCAATATTCTACACACCAGTTCTTTGTTTGGCCAGCCAGCTTTTCTTCTTCGTGGCAGCGGCGTACGATACCCGGTGCACTCAGGGATCGGATGAGCTATGCTGCCTTTATGCTGCAGACGGACGTTCGGTTTCGGGCGGTGTCTCGTAGAATAATCCAATCGGCGAAACCGAAATGGAACCGAGTGAATTTCGATGAGTAAACGGGGTTTTGGGGTGTCCTTTTGTTTAACTCAAGAAATGGCAAGTTTCGCTTGCACTTAAGAAACTCAATGCTGAATCAGCACAAGCGGGGAGTGGAGCAACAAAAATGGATATAAAACGGGATTGTTTTTTTTTATCATACTTTGCTTGTCTAAAATCAATATTTTATCTCGCACCAGTTCTTGCTGTGAAAATTAAGCGCCACCATGAGACAATGCGCAGTCGGCGCGAATAAAAGATGAGGCACCGACCAGTGCATCAGTATAGGCGGCACCGTAAGATGAGTGTCTCGCGAACGGTCAGATTAAGTAGCGGATGAATATTCTATTATTAACACTTTATGCGGCCATAATGCTGGCCAGCGATCGTGGGAGTCCTGTGCGACCGTAAGAAACATTGGGGCTATACACAAACTGGGGAATGCGCTAATCCAGCCGAATGGCATCGGAGAAGGACCCTCTATTGGCCCTCTCTTTGGATGCTGAGAGAACAATTGCCGTGGACGAGCAATTTCCATTTTACCCGATGGCCATATGCTGTACAGAGTAATAAGCATTCAATGTTGAGCATTTTTCAATTTGCCAACACCCAAAGGGCGCCGCTTGGAATATGCAAATTTCATGTCGCCCAAAAACTAATAATAGTTGAATGCATAATTTGAGGAAGTTAAATCCGATTTTTATTATCGTACGGTGAAAACATATTTCAATTTAAGGCGCTTCACTGCACTGACCATTTGTTATGTTAACGTCCCTTCAGAGGCAAGGTTGGTTAAGAAAATGAGGCCAAACCTTTAAATTATTTCTGAAATCAAAGTTCGGGTTGTTGTTGACCCTCTTTCAGCAGAAACCTTTGCCATTAGCTTGAGGCCCATATCTTGGTGCCTTCCACATGGTGACTTTCTCCGGTGACCGCCAACGCGATGACAAATGAGCCAGTAAAAGGTGAAATGGGGCCTTAAAAATAGCTCACCTCGTTGCAGACACCGCCACGCTAGTGAGGGTGGAATTTTTGTGCCCACCCGCCTGCAATTGCACCAATGTCCCTGGGCAGAATATGTTTGTAACGGTCGTGGCACTGGACAACTGGCGTTACGAAACGATCTCGGGGGTCGCTACATATGCAAAGTGGACGCCCGTTTGCCGTGTGTCGAAAGATAAGTAGCGACAGAATAAATTTAACTCTCCACTCGCGCTGCCCAATGTCCCAAGGGCTGTTGTGTTGGGCGAACGGAATACGGTTTGTGCAGTGCAGCGCATTACAATCCGTCGTGACACGTGGTGGCCATGTGGAGCACGAGAGGGAAGAGTGTACGGTGCGCTCCCGGCTAGCTCCCGTTGCCCGGTGCAGTTGCTGTCGGAATCTTATTTATGGTTCAACCGATGCATTTCCTCTCGCGATGCAGATAGCGAAAGGCAATCGGGCTGAAGCGATGGTCTGATGGCCACCGCAAAGGACTTCACTGTTCACAGCGACCGCGGAAAAATTGGCGTATTTTGTAGGAAATAATCAAACTCTGAACGAAACTCCTACCGGCAACAATTCAACGCTCAATTTTGGGAGCATAAATCAATACCGGGCATTCCGAAATTGGTTCGATACTTTGTGAGTGGTTCGTTTTGCTTCTTTTCACTTTGCTGCAACATCGCAAAATTAATAGCAAAACATCCGACAGAGTGCGCAGATTATAAATAGTCTCTGCAGTTGATGGCGGTCGTGTGTCATGTTCCGCGGTTCGCGTAACTTGAAACAACAAACAAACAGCTAGCGCACCGCGGATTTCAAGGACACACGCCCCACGCCCTGTAATCTATGTTCTGCCACTCTGGCCAAAGCTTGACCTCGAGAACCTTGTTTTGGATGGAAATGCCAAAGCCGGAGGAAAAAAAGGCGAACGGTTTAAAATTCGAACCTCCATTCGTGGTCCGAAAACGGTCAGCCGTCCACACAATATGCTAACGACCGGAAGGGCCCTGCCCTGACGAGGATTTATGTTTTGTCCGCCATTCGGGGCCACCCTTCAACCTGCTGTAGGTGTTTCGTATTGCGCTGTTTACGTGTGCAGAAGGAGCGCCCCAAAATTAATGCACGTGCACTCGTCGTCGTTTGGTTCGGCATTTTTTGTTATCGCTTTACTTCGCAGTTTCGAGCGAGGTGGTGCACCATAATCATCGCGTAAGGTCAGGGTCAATTGCGGTGGCCTCATTCATCGCAAGAAACTTGACCGGAACGATACAACGGGGGCCACAGCAAGGATGCCCACACGGGAGGGGAGTGTGATTGGCACCGGATCACGTGGGGAATAAATTATTCTGCCTTACTGTATTGAGGTCATAAAGTGTGCGCGAACCGGGGACGGGTTACGGGTTAAAAATCTAATCCCACAAAACTGGAACACTGACGATGTCCTTTTCTCGAGCTTCGTCCCCGATGCGGCGGCAAAGGATAAGGATTGTGCTGCAGTTACTATTTCACGGCTTAGCTTTATCTCGTCCCACATGTTTCGTGCAATATCTGCCGGCCCATCTTAACGTCGCCGAGCGTACATTGACTCAAGTGGCACCCTCCAGTAACGGGCGTATTCAGCGTCACGCTCAGGGATAGCTGCTTCCCGCTCCTGCAGTGTGCATCCTGCAGGTTTGCTCTTGGAGGTAGCGCATCCGAAGGTAACCTTTGTCAAGCCCTTAGTGACATTAATGGGGCCGGCACTTGCGCGACCGACAGACGGAACGAGCCGCTGGAGCCAAAAGAAAATGTCCTTTTCACAGCGTTCACTTTCATCCCTTCAAAGTGGGGCCACTTTTGCCGTGTCTGGTTTCCATTCACGCCACGTGGGGCCTCCGTGGAAGCGCACGAACACTGCAGAACTCTTTGCGCGACGTTAATCGTGCACAAATGAAAAGGGTACACCTTTTGTGATGAAATTATGTTGCATTCAGCAGACGGCACTTGCCGGCCGAACAGCCAAAGAAGCCAGCAAGGAATGCAGTGCTTAGAACGGCATTATGATGACAGCAGTGCAACACATCTTGAAGAACTGTGTCTGGAACCTTCGCAACATTTGTATTGAAATGCAGAAAATAAAGTGTCCCTGCTAAATCTTCAACGAACTACAAAAAAATCGGATCGTACCGCCTAACGGAGTGTATGGGCACAGGGTAAATCTGATTCTGATTGTTCAGCCCAAATCCTCAGCGCATCCTCGCCAAACGAGGCCGACCGGTGAAAGCAAACAGGCGAACGTGTTTGCCGATTGGCGTTTTTTCGGTGCACGCTGCGTTTTGTGAATGAATTTAGGGTCAAATCGAATTTTGCCAAGTTCATTGGGGCGCCAAACGGGCCCGGGAAACGAACGACACGAACTCTTGGTCCCGTTTCGATTGCGTTAACAACGGCGGTATAATCCAATTATCAATAGCGTTCCGGTACGGTTCGTTTTGGGAGCGCGTACCCAGCCGCGCACGGAAGCGGAAGCCTCGAATGCCGCCACAGTGACATGCACGGTGCACGGATCGGAATTGGGGCCACCGAGCGCCAGCTAACTGGACGATGGATGAGCGGAATCAGAAACCCGGAGAGACGGGGGCGCTCGCTTCGAGAAACACTCCCAGTTCGATTGTTTGCTTGAGACGGACCAACAGTCGGACCACTTTTGCACATCGAAACGCAACCCGACTCACTTCACCTTGCCCCTTAATGGCTGATGGCTGAAGCATTTAGCATAATGGAAAGTGGAGCACAAAAATGCACCCGGCACGACGGTGCGAATGGAAGGCACAAGAAACTAATCCAATCTCGCAACGCAAGGCCGGTGTGTGTCTGTGTGCTAAGTAAATTGAATTCCGCCCGGGAGACCGGTAGCGACGGATGGTTTCCTGTGACCCGATTCGGCTCCCTGGCGAGGACGACGGTTAAGTGGACTGAGGCGACCTGAATGTGTAGCGCGGCCCTCGAGTTATGACGGTTCCGAGATCGCACATTTTAATTATAATCCACTCCACTTCGTGCGGCAGGACTTGAAACGGAGATGACAAGGACAATTACGGCCGCAACGGGATAAAGTACCACCGGCACTGTGAGGTCTCATCCGAGCCGCGATACAACTTTTGCGGGTCGGGCAACTCATCGTTAATAATGCGGGTTGCATACATCTAGGCGCGGTCACAAAAAACGCTTCGAACGCCGTGAAACCCGAAACTAACCACAGAAACCGCAAACTCTACGCTCATTACGCGCACGCTAGTACGATCCGCCGGTGAACCACACGGATTGAAGGGTGGGCCGTTCCACCTCACCCGGCTTCAGCCGCCACTGTACGGATTAATCAATTTCACAATCCGATCATCGACCGAACCGTTGATATTCAATTCCAGTCCCGGCCAATATCTGGTTCGCCAGCCACTTTTGGTCGACGTTCCGTCCGGTCATCGGCCGTCCGTCGGCGATAACATGTGTATAACGAGGGGACAGAATCCGGACGAACCTCCATCACGGGGCTTTATCGATGTCGCATCAGCATGACCCGGTTTGGCCGGCCTCAATCAGCCCCCACAGTCCTGACCGGAACGCGTATCGTAGCACTACGATCTTGCGGTTTGCTGAGCAATCGCCGGTCTGCGGGAGCGCGTTGCGTGATTAGCTAGAGTACGGATGTCTACATTCGAAGCGATCGATATCTCGGTGGCATAAACCATAAAGGTTGCCGCCGTTGCCGGGCGGAACCGTTGCCGTTTGCTCAAGTGGCGAGCATCTCCGCCACAACAATGGAAATGAGGGTGCCCAGAGAGTGAGTTACTTATCCCCGGGTACACCCGGGGCTTAATGGACCGCAAAACCGTACTACGGTGAATGATGGTTATGACGAGCGACCAGCCTGCGTAACGGCACGGGAACCATCTCGCTTGGGTTACAGTCCAAATATTCCTAGCCGCCTAACTATGCGGAAGTAAGTGTACGGCAACTGAATGCCTGAACGGCAACTGAATCATAAATATAAACGGCATCTGATGTCGCAGGAAGTCGTAATGTGTGCGGGGAACCTTTCCAATTTCCAATCCAAAGTTCCGCTCGCATGATACAGCCAAAAACCGTCCCGCTGACTGGAATGACATCATCTGGTCTCCGCTCACATCCAGCCAACCGGAGTGGCTCCCGGTCGAGAATAAATAGAACCGCTTGCGATACAATAATGATGTGAGCTATTAGTGGCGGTTTTGTTTTACGGAACCAGCCCGGCAAGGGGTTCCAAGGCAGTGGCGGAGTCCCGGGGACCGGCAGACCGAGACGGTGAAAGTTCGCTTTCATCGAGAGCAAGGTTAGGGTGCGTCATATGCGGTCCGTGATGGATTTTCGATATCCGGTATCCACACAGGGGTCTTGCGTGACCCCCACGCGAGGTTCTTGCGGTTACGCCGCGGACACCCAATGAATCAGCCCCTTTCCTTCGGATCTACGTGGACGTCATTTGCGTACGTCGCTAGTGCGTCTCGGGTTTCAACGAACACGGTCACCGAAAGCTGAGAAGCGCGCCCCCGATGGCGCATAAAAAGCACGGAATTGCGAGCTCGGCTCGCATGACGATCGCAATGCCTAGAACTGTCATGGGCAAGGTCTGCTGGCATGGCAGCCCCACAATTAGGTCAATGAATTGCGGTGGCGTGCACACGGTGCCGAACCCTAGTACGGACGGCTCGCTTTAAGGTTGCCGTTGACTGATGGCAACCTGATTGCGCTCGGGCCTGTGAAGGGATGAGCATCGGGCGGGTGGTCCGTCATAATTAGATGGCACCGACATCGCCGACAGACATCGAAATTGCCACACACAAAAAAAACTGCTCCACTCAAATTGCGCCCTAATACATTGTACGCTGGCCCATCTGGTCGGCAAGAGCGAAGCAGCAGGACACCGTTGGCCAAAGCAATAAACCGAGCTCTCGGCGATTGTCACAACAGCGGGATGCGCGCCGGGAGCGTTCGCCCCTCGTCACGATTGTCATTCCCAGGACACCGCCCAGCTGCGTGCGGTTCATTTCAAAAACCACACCAGCACCACAATGTCGGGGCTATTGCGCCCCAAATGGGCCACGGAAGTGCCGAAAACGAAGTTCTTCTTCTTTAAAGCATTCCGAAAAGACGGCTTGGCTCCGCTCCGCCACCGAAACAAAGTGTCCAACCCTTCCCGGTTCGTCTGGGGGTTGAAGGATTGCAACACAAAATCGCAGGATGGCCCCGGGAAGATGGCCGGGACACGGAAAAAGATTTCTGGGTCGGTCGTTTTCGGTGCCATAAAATACTCGCATACGTGAGGGGCAAGATGATATCGTCATCGAGCGAGAAAAGAACGATGACGATGAGGGTATCGAGGGTTTGCGATGGACGAAGAGGGAACAAAAACAGACAATTTCTTCAAACTTCCAAGCGACCCTCGGGAAACGGATCCCCTTCGGAAATTTAACGCGCCCGCGAAACGAAGACATACACATAAAAACCGCCGCTGGCCAACCCATCGGGGTTGAGGATGAACCGGTCCATGTACTGATGTGTTTGTCAGTCGATTGGTGGTGAAAACAGAGAAAAATAGACCGCCCGAAGCAACATTCCGAGAAGGGAAACGAGCCCTCGAAAGAAGAAAACGAATAACAGTGACAGGGAAAGCTTTTTGAAATATGGCACACGAAAGGGTGTACGGAACCACTATCGATTAGATTAGAAATCATAAAAAACGAAGTGTTTGGTTGGGCTGAAGCCTTTCAGGGGGGCCTCCCTAACGAAAATGTAACCGAAAATTGGAAAAACTTTCCAGATGCTAACTCTAGCAATATGACATTAAATAAAAATGTACCCCGAACGTGATCGACGAAGACGTCATCAAATGAGGCATAAAATCAGACACCGGCATTTGAATGGAAATGTTAACACTGACAGGCCGAGAATAGAACCTCCAGTTGTGACTCCTACCGTGAACCCTACTGTTCAACTCTGCTCTGTGGTCACGGTCGTGAGGACTGTCTTCCGGTCGCTCCGTCGCGTCCGTCTGCGCGAGTCTCTCCTTGACTGTGACCGACGCCGTGTGAATGACCAAGAAAAGGTTCAGCCGGCAATTTGGGGCCCGAACCGAAAAATCATTCGTTCGTTCGACTGGAACCACCGAAAAAAGCCGGCTAAGGAGTCACACCACGAAACCGGGACGGAATAATCGATTGCTTTTAACGCTAATTGCAATAAAGCAAAGTGTCGCCGACACGAACCGTGGCACGTGGGACCCAAAGGGCCGGGAGCAATAGCCGAAGGTTATTTATAGTGCGCGACCTGTCACTAGGTTTGCTTCCGGTTTATCAACTGTCAGGTTGGTGGCATACCGAGTGACACCGTGTTTGGCACAGCCCGTACCGTCTTGGGCACTTGAATGGCACGCGCTGATTTTCCGACCGATGGTGACAAATGGTACGCGACCAGCGAAATTGACTTCAGCCTTTAGACGGATATGGTTTTTTTAATGGCAAAAAAGTGTGCCGTCACTTGGTGTGATAGGAATGGAAATTTGCTCTTTTCTACACTACAATACTGGAACTACTGGAACACTACAAAGCACTTCGATTCTTACTTCGTCGCAAAGCTGGGCTTTCTAAATAAAATAAAATTTCTAGTTTGGCACTAATTACATTATAAAGCTGGGTCCTTGTTCCTTTCCGAGTTTGACCGTCGTAAACCCGGTCGAAAATCGTAAACCCTACTACATTCCGCCTGTCGGAATGCAATAAATTACGTTCAGCGCACGAACCGCGTCCGGACAGACGCCAGGCCACGCTACCCCACGGGGGCTAAGTTTACTAAAAAAACCGGGCTGATTTACGATAAAGAAGACCCTTGCCGGCTCACTCACTCATTTCTTGCTCGGTCGCCCGATTGTCAACACCGCACCTGACGGAACTGGTGTGGCCAGTCCATGTGGCATGTTGCAAAATTTGCAACCACCCGATGGCGCACGGGTGCTCGACCCATTTCGCCCAGACAGGTCCAGGCGCGGTTCTGTCAGCGTTGTGACTGTCGAAAACTTTGTAACGCTGTACGACTTTTGAGAACGACCCGACGATGGGGGTCGCCCCATCGTCCCTTTACTCTTAATCGAAATTATTATCAAGATGTGCCGGCGAAGGCAACATCTCCAGGCGACCACGTGGCCACCGGTTCGTGGCCGCCATCATCTTGTCGAAATTCCAAGAATTTAACGATTCCTTCTTCTTCTAGTCCCCCGCCTAGGGACCTGCGGGGTTTTGGCGGTGCAGAAATAATAAACAACTAACAAACCTCTCCATTTCGGCCGGGCACATACGGACCGCACACTTACAAACGCCACGCCACGAATGACATTTTGGGTGAATCCCCTTTTTCGTATGGCCAGCCTCCCCCCCCGGGGGCGAACGATTGTGCTGGGTTTCTTGGTCACCGCAAAGCCGCTTTCGTAGAAGATTCCAAAAGTCGTAAAACACGTATCTTTCTAGAAACATTCTTGAAAGTGATAAAAAATTTTATGCCAAAAGAAGTGGCGTCCCATGGCGGCAATGTGTGGAAACACGTCCATCGGGGTATCATTGTCTAGGCCTCGGATCTTGCCTTCCGCTCGGTCGGGAATTTTAGTTTCCGATAAATATTTGTACGGTACGGAAAACGGTTCGCAAAAATGGGTTTCCGAGAGTATGCTTTCCAAATTTGTTACTTCAAAAAGTTCTGGAATTTACCACTAGTTCGTTGAGAATTCACAGCAAATAAAACATTCTGAGCATCAATTCAAACGTCTACAACGATTTCTGTTACCCTCTTCAAGCGTCATTTACTCCTACAATTTAGTAAGCCCCTTCCCGAGGCTGACCCATCGAAACGTCAATTTATGGGATCGAATCTCAGCTGACCCCGAAAGGTCCAGGTCGGAGGGATCGATACAAAGATGAGCCTATAAATGTCACGCTTTATTGTGCTTGTTTGAGGGGTGCCATTTACTTTTCCACAGTCTTCTTGCCAGGGCATACAAATGTTGCGCCACAACTGTCCGCTTGGCTCACACCAAACTCAAGCGGTCAAGCGGGAGTCGAAGCAAAAGAATATGCTGGCTCTTGCCTTTCGGTGTGCCATCTGCAAGACTTTAAACTTAATGTCATAAATTCAAAGCTCACCCCAGCGTGGCGCTATTGTGTCTAGAAAGTTTGCGGAACTCTTAAATAAATTCGGCGCTACTCGGAGTCCTTAGTTTTTAGGGGTGGCCTTATTATATTGTTATGAATTATTAAATTTGCCCTAAGATACTGTCCCAAGAATATAGTTTAAGAATTTGAATCAAAAGAGTTTCAAAAGATGACTGTTTGGTGAACGGATTGATACTGTCCGCGGTTACAATGCACCAGCTTCAGTGGTCACCATGTTGGAAATCACGGAATAATAACACGGCAAATTGCGCCACTGCAGACAAGAATGTTGCATTAATTATTGAACCTTTTTAAAAGTTTGAAAACACTGACACACGTGCTGTTCTGTCCTGCGGTCACCGGTGCTGGTCCAGTGATGCTATGCATGCGCACAACCCGTAAAGCAGATAAGACGATTATGGGTTTCAAAGTTGGCCGCCAAGGAGCCTTGAAAACTTTGCCGGCACCCCATTCGAAGATTTCTCGTGTGGAAGGTTGCCACGAAAGTCGTCGGCGGTGGCTATAATTATGCTCGGGTGGAAAGCAATAATATGCTTAAACTTCGTTTTAAGGCCACTTCGGAGGCAATGAAAAGGCTCCCGCTTCTGCGCGCAATTGGCGAGTCAGTAAAGTTTAATTTGATTCCCGTGGCCGACGACGACGACGGAAACAGTCCCGTGGGGAGGTATAGTACTCTGCTTCGACTTGTGTTTCTCCCTGTTTCAACCATCAGTGTCTTCTTCTTTTTATCAGATTTTCTTTTCGTTCGGCCGCCCGCCACCGGTAGCTGTGGCAGTGTAATAACAACAGAACACTTTTATGGCAGCAAATTAAAATCTCCCAAGTACCGCCGTTAATCGGGCGTCCCTGCCATTGGCGCTGCGCACTCGACGGTTGTTATTTTGAAATATTCACCAGTCACGTTGATAAGACGTCGAAGCCGGGTCTTTTTGCATCGTCGTAGAAGACAATGTCCGATCACCTAGAGGTCCCACCGACGACGGACCTATTTCAACCGAGTGACCATTTTATGACGGCCAAGCTTTCGCATCCTATCACAGGTTTGGGAACGCGAACTCCCCTGTCTGTTGTGCGAACGTGGGATCGTTAAATTTACGGCAAACAGCTGTTCCGGAAGTTGCGGTGATAGATTGGGGAGGTTTCGTGGCAACTCAAACGCACGTAACGGTGGAGTTGCACCTTTAGTCGATTATTTATGGCGCTATTGATGTAGGGGAAACTTTCGTGCGTGAAGCAAAAGCGGTCATGATAAAGGGCCGGTGCCGATCGTAAATATTTTCACTCCACTAAATCATAATCGTAAAGTAGCTACACATTCGTTAATCACGGTTCGAAGTATATGAGACCTCGTTAGATAATTTACGATTCCAATTATAATGGAACAAAAACCATAATGCTCCAGAGTTAGTTTAATATACTTATTGATACTAACCGCGAGATCGTTTCAAACTTCAGCAGCTTATTTTTGCTGTACGATAGAAGGAACCTGCCATTACAATCCATTAAGAAACAGAAGCCTTCACAGGGGCAGGTAGAAGAAGATTCGAAACTTTACTCCCTTAAGCACTTAATCTCTCCCCGAAAACTCGGTATCTAGACACCAATAATCTCTCCCCAATGTGTTCGAAAACAGAAACCCTCTGCTTTAAAGCACGCTTAATCTCCGTCGGAAGGAAAAATCCGTTCCAACAAATGGCACCGAACGGTTCCATCGGTTCGGGAGCGACCCCTTAAACTTTGGTAGCAGTGAAAACTTTTCATCGTCAGCTTGCGCCCGGGCTAAGATTCGAACCTTCGATTTCGAAACACACAAAAAACCGCAAATTTTCGTTCAAAGTCGTGGTTTTGTTTCCGTCGTGTCGCTGAGCATAAATTGATCGAAAGGCATTCGCCTGAGGGAGGGCGGCTCACACCCCAACGAAGACCATCTGCCCGAGGCTAACCAATTTCTGCACCTTCTGGCTTGTTCCGCGTGGTTGGTTTGGGTGGTTGCGAAACTTTCACAGCCTTCGGGGCCGGCGGTCCGCACCGATCCACTTTTGGGGCAAAATTAACCCATCAACCGAGTGTCAGGGAGCAAGCTTTGTCCTGATGGAAACCGAGTCCCGATGTCCCGTGCCGTAGGGCACTCGAGTAGAGAGAGAGGGAAGACCCACGAGGCCCTTCTTTCGAGCACAAGTTGGTTAAAAAAGTTTCAACTATTAATAGCATCACCGACAGGACAAAATGGGATTGAAGAAGAAAAGTTTTTCGTCACGGCGTAACACCAGCCAGATTTGGTCTCATAATTACACCAATTAACTAGACATGCCCCGAATGCGATGACAGAAAGGTTTCACGACTATGCTGACTAATGGTTCTCATAATTGGCATTACGACCACGCAATATCGACCCCTACGGTCAAAAACAGATACTATGCGGTCATTCCACCCGCAAGCACCTTGTTTGTTTCGTAATTACAAAACACTATTAAAGTTCGTTTTGTCCATCGTTTTTACAACTTTGCTAGTACCGCTTTCGCCGGTGCGGTAAGTTCCACGGAACCACGAGAAACCGGCATCGATCCCTTGGGTGGCATATGAAAATCGCAAAGCGAGGAACGCAGCGAGCGCAAAATGGGTTTCCCAGCGAAACCTTAGCTAATTTTATGTGTGGTCGTCCATTTTGATAATGAAAAAGACCGGGAAGCGGACTCGCCGTGGGAATATTGCGTGTGTTCATTAAACGAGTCGATATTTATTGCCGCTCCCGGTACTGTGGCCTGGTGCAAGCTAACCAACCCACAACCGGCCGCTTCCGCAACGACCGTGTGTTTGCAAACCAATCTCTTTGGCTAAATGGGATTGTTCCACATTTTTGCATGAAACATGGATCACGGGCTAACGCTCCGGCTAACCGGGTGAAGCTTCGAGTTGTGTCCCGAAGGAGTGAAGCCACTGCTTTACGCCAAACATTTCACGGGAAAGGAGCACCATTCTGTATCACAATTCGTTCTAATAACCGAAAAACTATTTCAGTTATCTGTATAATCGTTAAACTGAACAGAGTTCTAACCAAATTTACCCTGTTTTAATATCAATCATATCGAAATGCAAATTGTCGCAACGAAGCAAAATCACCAAACAAATTGAAAATTGTGGAGCAAGCAAATGGCAGCTCAAGTCCACCACCCGAACGGCATTGGCGCGCGGCACCAATTGAGGAGATTAAGTTTATGACCACGGTCACCGCGCGCGTATGAGCGTTCGGTGACAACAACAACTCCCCAACGCCAACGCCCAGCGCTCCCGTTTACGAAGGATTTTGAGCTTATTTTCATATTTATCAATTTATGCACGCGACCAAAGTCGACAAAAGTCGAAGCTGAACGCAGACGGCACACGTGCGTGAAGCATCCCGCCCGGGGAATGCTTGCCGCGGGGACGCCAGAATATGAGCGGCGCCGAGTGGCACAAATAACGACCGGCTTTCACCGGCGAACGCGCATCGCGGCGAAAGTTAAGAAAGATTTAGATGTCAATTTGAATAAATGAAATTATGAACAAATAACGGCATGCGGGTCCGGCCAATGCTCCATCGTAAGCTGCACGTCACAGCACGGGCCAAACGACAAGATTGTCATTTGATGCGAAAAAAGGCGAAACAGGATATTCCGTTACCGAAAATCCGTGGAGGCGCATGGTGGCCTGTGGTGGAGCCGCCTGGTACCAATCGTCGTCATGGAAACGTTGGTTCGCCTTTTGTGAAAATGAAACGCCACGAGTGCCGAAATCAAGTCACAAAATTCAATCTGAAGCTCCAGAGCCAAGTGGCAGCTTGACAGGGGAGGACAATTCTTTTCGCAACGCGGTCACTGCTTCTGACAGACACGCAAACGATATTTCTGTCGGGATTGCCGAGATTTCCTGCAGAGCTTGGAGATCGGTTAGAGTATAGTACATGTCACACTCACCACGTAACGATGTCTCTTACCTGCAAAAAAGAAAAAAGGTATTGAATTATACGCATTTTTTACAGAACGTTCTCGAAAATAATTTCAACACAACAGAACTCCTTCAAACGACACCAACGGCACCGCCATAAACGGTTTGTCATAGAAACCGACCAAGGGCGGGCGTGTGACATTTGTCATCGGCACGCCCAAATGGCGAACATAAAATTGGCAATTGCGCTGGAGCAAAGATTTGAAATATTTATCCAATTTCACCACAGGCCCGCGTTCGCCCGGGCACGTTCGCGGCACCGGCGGTCCCGGCTGCCCGAGGCAATTCATCGCAATAAAGAAACATATTTACTCGCCTTCCGCCTCGAACTCGATGCGCCAACATACACATGCTCTGCCGTGGCAATCGGTGGCCACGCCAAGTGTAAATGGTAGCAATCCGTCTTTATTTGCATGTTTGCACTGTAAATCCTGGGGAGCGCATAAACCAAACGCGCCCCCCTCCGTTTCTGGTGGCGAATACGGTGGATCAAGATCAAATCCCGTGGCCACGTGGGGGAGATGATCTACCAACCCGAACCGATGTTCGAACGGTGTTACGCGAGCTGGAACGTGGAATGTGTAATAACAAACCTAAATATGTGTGGTGCTGATTTCGTGAGCCGGTCACTTTGCCCAAGTCACAGTGCCGTGCCGTGGTCGTTTGGGGAGCACAAGTGTGACGTCTTCAAATAATGTGTGCTTTGGCCGTTGCGGTGCGGTGATGAGAATGGTGATACCGTGTTGTAAATTGTATATTCCTAGGACCGCCAAACGGCGGAACAACCCAACAGGGAGTATATGATTGTGTGCGCACTTTTACGCCGGCACGCCGGAACGGGCCCCTTCGGATGATGCTCTTTTATTGGTGGCGGTGGCCATCATGAAAAATGTATCTCGCACATCGTTTTAAAGCGTGGCGTAAAAACGCTCCCATAAAACCGCTCCACGGTCGGTCGCGCGCAAGGTTCTCGGCAGCATAGGACGATTTCTTCTTGCGCATTTCGGCTTTTGGGCATTGTTGTTGTTGTTTCTGGTTCTCCCGGAGAACGGATTAACGCCTCAGCACGCCGGCCAACACCACGCAGGGGAATGGTTTTGCGCTCGAAAATGTTTGGATATCCGAAATAAAACCGCTTCCGGCGGCGGAAAGTAAACCCCTTTCGCCAACCCAAGGCAAAAGAGAGTGTTCCTCGAGACAAACCATAAACGTACGGAGTTGAGTGATGTTAATCTTTGCTGGCCGCCAATCTATTCGCAAACAGCCGGCGACTTCGACGGAACATTTCATATTTCTCCGGTCGTCCAACCTAAGAACAGGTTCGGGCGTCAATTAATAAATTCAATTTCTGTAGCACCGTTGATTGCGTTAAATCAAATACACCGGGACGCGAGCAATTGATTCCGGTTGCGGGCGAGAAATAAAGCGGAGGCTTATTTCTATCACGTGGCAATGATTCGCATCCGGGTGAACCGACGGCTCGTCGAGGTGTCAGAAATGAAATGCGCCATGATGGGCGCACTTGATGGCAGTGCGAAAAGATTAATGAATCACCGGCGTCCGGCATCTTTCGCAGGAAGTGGAATGCCCGGCGTGTGTTGCAGGACGCTCGATTCCGGAGCTCGGTCTCCAGAGCGACGCACCAGCGTTTGGGGGCAAAATTATGAGTGCCGCCGGTCGTGGTCCCGCGGCAGACGATAAATAATGCATACACGATTCGGCACTCGGTTTCCCGGCGACTGACGCAGCCTCCAAATCATGTCTCGGCTCGCACGCTCGCTCGAGGGGCTGTCATATACGAAGAGCTCGGGCGCGCGCTCCGGAACCCTCCGGGGTCTCTAAGCAGGGCGCACGCACCGACCGTTAGTCGAGAGGAAAAATCAACCCAACCCAGAACGAGGTGCAAGTAAATCATGTCCAAATTTGCCCACAATCAACCACCGGCCCACCGTGGGGTCGCGGGAAGGGACCACAACCACCCGTAAAATAAACAGGAGCTAAAACAACGCCATCATCAGTCACACTGAATAAAACATGAACTCGCCAGACTCGTGCGAGAACCTCCCGAACTGTCAAACAGCCGCTTCTGCCGCTGCTGCTGCGGCCGACGGTGGTGGTTCAGTCGTTAAAAAATCAGGGCTCCGTTACAAGGGCGTTGCGATGGTGTGGTCTGATATGCGGGCACCGTGGTGCCGGAATGCGAGTCCCACGGAAAGAATAAACTAGCGACCACCATCAAGCCGAAATAACAGTAAAATATCAGGCCCCGGCATGTGACAACAACTGTTGCCTGCTGGGCCGTGCGTCGATCGTGCGCGGCTCCACCGTATGTTGACCACCGATGATGGACACACGGCTGCCAGTGGCACGATGCGAAGGTAGTCCGGCGGCCTGTGATGCTCGTGACGCATGTCAACCGGCAATTGCCATTAATTAAGGTTGATCTTCTTCATTTGCGCCACTCGGGAGATTCCAGGACGGAGTGTGTTTGATGTTTCCGTTTTTTTTTCGAGCGTCCTTTTCCTTACTTCAGCACTCGAAACCCAATGCTTGCTTACGGTGTGCATCCGGGAGACAGGTCTCTCGGTCCGATCCGGCAATGTTTGTATCATTAGTTCTGTTTGATTGTTTGTGGTGGCCCTCGTCCCATCAACAGAAATGTGTTTCCCTTCTGTTTGCCTGCTTGACCCTTGTTTTCTCTCTCTCTCTCGCTGTCGTCCACATACACCTACAGAGGCAGGGTGTTAGCGGGGCGCCCCACTGCGTGTTGGCCCCAACGGCACTCCATAATCTACGGGAAAAACGGGAAACGGTACGCATCATTCAACTTTTCCGCAAGACGCCCGATCTCGACTAGCGCTCGGCGGAAGATAGCCTCCGTAAACAACCCAAAGGCAAGACGAAAAAAACCAAGATTTGTTAGCTTAACCTCACTCAGAGACCCTTGCGCCTCGTCTGCTATGCGTATTATTGACTTTACAGTGCCACGCAGCGTTCTACCCGCATTTCCACCAGCACGACAAATTACCGTGGAATGGAAAACAACTTTTCCTCCCGAGATGACACGGAGTTTCACTGTGCGGACACCTTTCTGACATGACAGCCGTCGCCGCTACCGTGCCGCGCGATGGATAAGTTTTTCGGCGGGTGTGGCGAAAGTTTGTTTTCGAAATTTCTCTGCCAGAAAAATGACTGACACCGAGACGGGACGGATTCCCGACGCCCGGAATGGACACGTGCGGTGCGCTGAGACGCTTCCCGGGAAGTTCGGGAAATCCCACAACTTTACAATGGCGTTCGGTTACCATTTTTGTGGTTTCGAAACAAAACCGATTGATGGTGAAACACACAATGGAGCAAAAAATGTATCATTCACGCCACTGCCATTCTCAGAAGGCAGCACCCGGGCCAGTGTGTGTTAAATCCTATTCAAACTCCTTCTGGCACAAAAACAATACTCGGCCCGAGAAAACATTGATGAACACTTGACACGCGTGGGTAGCGCGCGGAACAATTTTCGAGTGTATGGGCCACGGAACACAGAGCTGTGTCCCTTTCCATTTGCGAGGATCGACGAGCGTAAAACGAAGCTGTAAACGGTAACGACCACTCATTACGGCCCCGTGTTGTCGCTGGCACTGACTCACGCAGTGCCGGAATACAATCGAAACTGTTTCGAAGTTTCGGAAATGTGTCAACTCCAGCACCGCCATTGATGAAGGTTTGCTCCTTGTTCCGTGTTCTCCAATGACGAATCGGTCGGAGTGGAATGTGGCCTTCACAATAGTAACTGAAACGGATGATTGAGCGAGCTTTGCAGTGCTCTGAAGTTGCTTTACTTGACAGAGAAAATATAAATTAATACCGATTTAAGAAAAACACTGCGTGCCATTCAGGCCGACCTTCAAGTGATCTCTCATAAAAACTACTAAATCACTCTGCGACAATCCTCAGCATTGTTTTCGAAACGCGAGTCACAACAACATTACGCAACCTGTCCGCTTGTCTCTCTACTATTCATCTACAAATCAAAGCGATAAAATACATTCAACCTTTGCCAACGGTGCAAACCATCAACGTGCACAGAAAATGGTGTTTCCTGGTCCGAACAATAAATATGATTTATACGCCACCGGCTCAGACATGTAAATGGCTCAAACCAGAGTATCTTAACGGCACTACTGAAACACCAGAGCCCGACGGTCTGACGGAAATAGATGGAACTTTGGGATGTAACGAGGCGATAGTATCACCCCACGGGGTATAATAAAAACACCCTTTAATGGGAAATTCTGTCCAGTTAATGTGGTAAGTGCCAGATTCCATGCTTTCAAAGACACTGTGTTCCATAGAGTAATATAAAAGTTTAATAGAAAGTGTAAACTTCGCCTTTGGACTTATATTAATGCAATGTTCCAAAACTCGCAGCTGGGTACCTCTTGTACGCAACTAGCGGATTAGGTTCAAGGCAATCAAATAAGTCCACAGCGACAGCGTGATAAGCCACCTCAAAACCACACAATCGGAGCGAAAGATTGGAGAGACTTTCTACAAACATTTACGCCAGACATTGTATATGACAACCGCCAACAGCTCAATCATCTACCGTTCTCTAACGTTGCCGGCAGACCCCCATCTGATGTCGTCCCATTACGCCCTTATGGTAGTGCAGCGCAACTGAAACGGAACCAACCGACCCCAGCAGCCACCGAAAATAGTTTCTACCGACATCGATTTAAATGCGGTGGCCTCGGAAAATCGAAACGAGTTGTCATTTTCGTTCGCCGGTTCGTTGTCCGGTGCGCGCCCGTACATCGAACCCTTTGGAAATTGTCGTAAAATTAAGCACCGGAACCGTACGTCGCTCGTAAGGACGACGCAAAGCATATCCAATCATCCGCCGGTCAGCACAGTTTTGGGGCAAAGAAAATATTTTCAAGTTCAACCGAAATGAGACTGCCAACCGCCACCAGCGGTGTCTTGGCACAGAACTTGTATTAATTATTACACAGCACCCGCCGTGAACGATGAGCGCATAAGACGTATGAAGCATCGGCTATTTTTAGAACTGTGTTTGTCAACTTGACGAACCGTGTGTCGCCCGCTTGTCAGCGGATGTTGTGCGAAGCGAGAGCTCAACAGTTCATATTTTTGGGGATTTCTGCTTAGGGAGGTTCTCCATTAATTAGAGCTCCCAAAACCGCAGACGGGTTTTATGATATTTATGGGATAAAATATGCGAGCTGACAGTTTCAGAACTGTTCGAAAACTCCACAATTAGTGCCACGTTCTACACATATTAACGGAGTCATACTAACTCTGGGTTGCTAATAACGCTGCGGGTAACGCATCAATGACTGAGGGATCGTGAGAGGCGAAGGCAGCTAATCGTTTCCACGTGATGAAACAGTTTGACGTCGCGGGTAATTAATTCACAACGGCGCAGCTTCTACGTGGTCGATGGCATTTGAAGGTGATCGAACAGTTGCGGAATGCAGTGATCTCAGCGAAGGGCATATAATGGATCCCAGTTTTATAGTGTTGTCGACAACACAATCGTCTGTCATAATTGGCCACAGTTGAGTTCGGTGCAATCTAAAACGTTCATGCCACAAATCGTCTGTTTGGTCGGAGTGGCCTCTTACAGGGGCAAGAGCACTGCCCAAACACTGTCACCCATCGTTTACACAGCCCCAGATGGGTAACCACCTTACGGTGGCGGCGGGGCATTGTAAAGCATTAGCTTAAATACCGCTCCTCAGCACCGTCAGCCGACCGAAGGAAGCGCCCGGAAAGTAAATATAAACATTTAAACACCTGCATAATGCACTTAAGCGGACGGTGGCTGCTGCAGATCCACTCGATGCACTACAAACAGGCGCGCTCGGCGTCCGTTGGAAGTTCTCCACGCCGAACCCGGGTTGCTTCCACCGGTACGGGAAGCTCCGTGGGAAGCGGCCCAGCCGTCTCGGGCGAGTTTGAAAATGTGCATCAAATATGCATAAACTCACGGCGAAACGGAACGGGCGCACGTGATAGGCGTACGATGTGGGAACATTTCTGCGATGAGTTCATTCGGGCCCTCGGGGCAGGTGTTTCGGGTCTGCCGACAGCGAAATTATTTGAACAACGAAGCGCACAGTTCAGAGCACATCCATCCAACGGTGCTTTCATTTAATACAATTTAAAATAAGTATGTTGTATAAAATGGAACGATACTGAAGTATTTTGCGACTGATGTGGTAAATGCTACATCCATAAAACACTCTAATCCACTAATACGGATTGCGCAAGCAATAAAGCATATCCCTCGCGGTCGTGTCGCAACTCGTCCCACTCCGGCGGGTGTAATAAAGTCAATCTAATTTTACTTCCCCGGCAACATCTGCTGCTGCGCATTAATGAGTGTGGTCAATTTTCGCTGTTTACTTTCGAAGCAGATTGGGTCGGACATCGCGGTTAACGGGAGCAATCGATTTTCGACGGCACGTGCATCTTTATGGACCGCTCACACGGAGGAAGGAAGTAAACAAAAATTATGATTCCCAGCGACCCGCGTGGTATTATGAAGTGGAACCCTTTTGGGGTCGACTTCTCGATCGAGTTGGTTGTTTACTTATTTAAAAAGAATTTTCCGGGTCCTTTTGAAGCCGCCCTGCAATACCGCGTCGAGCGCTATAATGTTACAGCAACTTTTGTAAATTATAGGAAAATATTTTATAACATTTTAATCGAAAACATGATGATTCGCCCGCTCGACTGCAGTAAGTCGCGTAAAAGCTCCTCTGCGTGTCTTGTTTTTCTGATTATCTTTCCAATTTGTGGCCCACCAAACACGCTAAAATCCGGGAAGCCCCCCCCGCTCCGTACATTAGTCTGTCGCATCGTCCAGCGTTTTTGCCGCGGAGTTCCATTACCGTGACCATGGCGGAACGATGGCCGGCTCGCCGACGCAGACAGTGACGGCGGCGATGACTTTGGCCCCCATTGCGACGATGACGGATATAAACAACACCCAAAACAAACATCGCGAACCATTTTCGCACCAACCGCGGTACCGCATCTTCCTGCCTCCTAAGCGACGGAGCGGATTTTTACGTCGAACTTCGATTTCGATTTAATGGCCTGGCGACAGCCACGGGAACGCTCGGTGGTGGCTATCCAAACGAAACGAAGTTACGCATCGCATCGTGGCCCGTGGCCCGCGGACCGCGAACCGGGCCGTAAATGGTATTCGAATGACGGTGGAATGGAGGAAATGGAGAGAACAGAGACCGGACCGCCGAGACCACTAACACCAACGTCGTCGGGGAACAGTGGCGCGCAACAGTAACAGTGCACGTAACACTAGGCGCGCCATCAAATCGCGCGGAGATGTTGACGGTCATCGCAAGATCAAACGCTAGCTGATCGACAGTTGATAATGTGCGTGCGTTGTGGCGCGGAGTCGCGCTGTGTGCGTGTTTGTACAACACGCGCGTAAGGCCATTGATAACCTCGGGGGCTTTTTGGAGCACCGGGTCCGGGACAAGGACGATCGTGTGGACGGAGAACGTCCATTTGTGCGATAGTGATTTAGTTCCCTCGTTCACTCCAATTCCGCGCCTAGGTGTGCCGAGCAACCGGCACGGAGCTGATAGGAGCCGTGTTCTCAACAAGGATGCAAATCAAACTCCCATTAAGGCCACATCGGGGCGGGCACGAATGGCTAGATACGTGAAATGTGCGATGGCAAAAACTCATTTCACACTCTGTTGTTGGTCGGACGGGCAGACAGTACTACTCAGACCGACATGTTTTGGCCGTCCGATGGAAAAACCTTTATAGATTTTTCTATATGTTTCTGGGAAAAGTGTTTTTCGAAAGTGATTTTTTGTGTTTTATTTCCCTGTTCAATTTATCTACTAAATAGCGGTAAAAAATGACAGGAAGTCGTTGCTTAGCACTACACACTTTACGTACCTGTGTGATGCTGCTGTTTTCCGGCACACACTGTAAAAGTGCTGCACAACTACGACGGCTGCAACAGAAACGAAAAGAAAACCAAAATATCAACAGACCGCGATGATACGGAATCGGTTACGAATGTGTTGGTTCCACGCTACGTGTCACGGTTATTCCTTTCTCGTGGTTTCTCTTCATGATCGATCAATAGACCGATGCCGCATACACCTTTTTGCTATTTATTTTAAACATTTCGGACCACAATGATTGCAACAAACACACCACACACTGCGCACGCTGTGGTTCCTTCGCTTATTGGCGGCACAAAACGTATCCTATCAACACAGGCGGAATCACTACGCTGTAATGGGTAAAGTTTCACTAACGAGGAGCAAATGTTTCCCCATTCATTTGCCGAACACACAATGGCACAATGGCCGGTCACATTCACATGCTTTGCCGGAAGCGTGAAGCTTCTTCCCGGAGACCGTTACCGGTAGCAACCGAAACACACTACTCGATTATGAAGGACGTTCTTCGTTAGTCATCCGAATCGGTTGCCATCTGGAACTTATTTCCACTGCTGTGTCACTTTCGTAAAACAATACGGAAGGAGTTTCATCAGTACCATTGTGGTTGTAAATATTTCCAACGTACACTTAACCGTTGAACTAACCTTGCCGTCGAGATCGCAGTAACGAGGGAGCACACAACACGACGTAACGGTAACGCACTTTTGTAGTAAGATCCGCACTAAGAAAAGATCCACAACCTACTGAGCGTCAAAACCTACTGAGCGTCAGAGTTCAGAGTCAAAACTCGCCGTTCACTCTCTCGCGGCCGCCGTTCGGGTGTTCGGGTGACCATCGCTCGTGCTTCTCACTGCTCACGCTTTCCCGTTCCGAAGTGTAACCGAAGCCGGCAAGTGAGCCCGGCGTGAGCGAATGAGAAGCGGTGAGCAGCCATTGACCCACTGCTCACAGGATACGGTACGGCCACGCGAAAGGACGAACGATAACGACGGCACTTTAAGTAGCTTCATGGGGCCGCCAGACGACGGCGACGACGGCGCAACTTGAGATGATTGATTGGCGTAGTAGACAGAGTCAATTTTTCATCCTCGTGGACCGCTCTATTCGCGCTCCATTTGGAGTCCGCGGATCCGCTTTATCGAGTGTGGCACAACCCAAACCGATCACTATACGGTGGTGCCGCTGCCGTATTTGCAGCGAATCTCACTCTAATGATGTAAATGAAGTATCAAACTTTGACGTGGGGCATCCGTCGATGCTCTACCAGTCGGTTCCTTCGGATTGGACCTGTTTTCTTCTTCCATTCTCCAGATTCATTCACGTTGCTCCACATTGCGGTAGATAGTATTTCGGATTCGGGAGGCGTATTTGGCGTTTTACCATTTGTAGTTGGACGACGCGCGGAGGCGTTATCGGAAAACTTTTTCTCGCCCTACTGTCCCACGCGAGGATCAGTGACGGCCATTCGTGGGAGGTTCGGTGCTGCCGGATCGCAGGGAAAGTTTCTTCTGTCGGATGATAGTTGCAGGCAGCGATGTTTATTCAATTCGGGCTCCATTAATGACGAACGAAGATTTATCATTTATCAATGAGCGAAAGTTTATTGCCATCTCGTTACGAACCATGTGGGCTATTTTTGGGTTGCCGCTTGTTCGATCTTCTTCACCGGAAGTCTCTTGATTCTAATTTTCGTTTTAGTTTCATAGTTTTATCCATTCACTCGAAAAGTTCGCTGAGTGGGGGGATGAAGTCAAAGCAATAGAAGATCCAATTATTGGTTATGAGGAGTTAAACGCATAGTTATTAAATACAATTTCTGATTACATTTCTTTCTCGAAATCCAATCTCTTGAAGAAGATTGTAAATAGAGTCACAGTTAGTCACGTGATATCTCTCGTGTCAATGGAGTGGCGTAATTATTCCATTCCACGGACGTAGGTTAAATAAAATCAAAGACAAACAGAAACCGTTCCATCCTCCACAGCTTCAGGCATCTTAGGCCCAAAAGTACGGGACACAAAAAGTACCACCCTCCGAAAGGCGCTAATAACGGTAGAAAATGGAGCATACTCATTACTTTGTGACTCCCAATGCTACTTACGCGTTGAAAGCCACGCTACGTTGTTCGGTTCCATTAGGTGGTTTCGGTTTTCCCCCTGAGTACACTTTCTTCGGATCTTTTGCCTCCAGCAGCGCAACATATCAATGTCCTCGGCAGTCATCTTCCTCATCCAGCCGCCCACGGCCGGGCGGCCGTATTAAAGCGCCGCGATTTGTCGGAAATTTCCCGGCCTAATTATTTTAATTTTCTCAGATGATTATGCTAATACCACCGGAGCGTGCAACCTTTCAGTTTTTTGGAGACCTCGGCTTTCGGTGGTTTGTTGTCTTGACTTTAGCCGAACTCTTGTGGGAGCGAAAACGAAAATTGAGATCACATTCTGCACACACTGGCGCGTCTCGAAACCACTCTTCGGGCGGAAATTCGTCCTCTTGAGAGGGAAAAAGGAAAAGTGCCATGAAAACGGTGGAGTTTTCTTTCTGAACTTTCACCAAATTTACTTGAAGAAAATTCTGCGTTGAGTTCTGAGCTGGTTTTGAACTTTTTGGAGTCATTTTTGTGTTTCTTCACTGAGTAAAATTTCGTGAAAAGATTTGAGAATTAACGTTACTTTAGACATTGAATAGTTCTTTCAATTTCATTTTATGGGCAGGGCACTGTAAGGATAAAATCCTGGGCGAAGTATTTCAAAAGGTTCTACTCACTTGTATAGTACTTTTTACTGATTCCAAACAAACATAACTTCGCTGTAGTCGTAGCGTGGTACATGATCTAGACAAAAACGAAAAATTTGGAATCTTGCCACGCGATGCTAGATAAACACCATTTTAACAGCTGTGCTTTTGTGAGGATTTTTCTTCGTGAATGTTCAAGCCCAGGTGCCGGGCGCGGCTTCTCTCAATCAGGATCAGCCGTCACCGTACTTTCGGTGGATAACACCGGTTGTACCGTAATGCTGTTCGGCGCCAAAAGGCACGATGATGGTCGAGTAGCAGCACATTCCCAGGTGGCAATTTGCCTTCGACTGCTGCCGCTGCTGCTGCTACTACTACGGTTAACCATTGCGGCATTTTGGTTCGACGAGCCCCCAAAAAAGGAAGATTTTGATTCAATAACGATTTGGCGAATCGAAATGTTGGCTGTGAAATCACTGCGTTGACAATTGGTTCCCGGTTTGGCGGGCGCTCGTACAGACAGAATGACTGCACAAATGACGAGAGGATCACTTCGAGTCACCCGACGGGTTGGGCAGGAAAACTAAACACCCGGGAAAACTGGAAAATCGGCTGTTCGAACGGCAGCCGATTGGAGCTATTCGAAGGTTTCGGGATGTTTCGAGTGGGAAGCTCGAACGCTTCTTCTCCGACACCATCGAGTGGTTCAATTATTGCGGCCTGCGGAGGACTAGTTTCATGTTGTAGCCCGTCCGCCAAGCCGAGCTTAAGTGCCGTTTCAAGCGTTGCTTAAACCGGAAGTGGTATACCGTCTGAATTAAGGTCCAAACGGATGTTCCGTCCGGAGTGAGTGGCCGTGTGCTGTACGTGCAAATGGCGAAGGTGTCAGATTGGAAAAGCTGATCCTCTGTCCTGGCGCACAAGGCGTGCAGCTCACTGCGGATGACTTCACCATCGATAGCGTTGACGGTGAAGCTTTGACCAAATGGTGGCCGTTGTTTCATCCGGCTCGACGCCAGGCTGGGAAACATCCCAAAGGATGTGGTTCGAACGTGAAAAGTTTGATAAGTGCTGTTTGGGCGAGATTAGCCATAAAGCGGAGCAGCATGGCTGTGAGCGCTTTTATGGTAGTTTCACCACCACCAAGCTGCCGTCTGAGCGGTTTTCGTACATTATTTTATTTATCGTTTGCAGTTTAGCCAACTATCGGTGAGAGTCTGTTTGAAAACGATTTCCTGGAACGCTTACATACTCGCATTATTTACGATTATTGATTGGATTGAAATAATAATTTAGAATTAAAATTTAGCATTGAGTGTGTCTCCTAAAATTTCTTTCAGCCCACGTGGTCAGTTGCAGTTACTGTGAAATGGCAGCAATCATTAGCGACTAATCAAACGGCGATCCAGGGCACCACAACCGGACACGCTAATGAGACCCGCACCATCACCACAACTGGCGTATGCTGGTGAACGAATTTTCAAATTGTTTCATATTCAAATTACGTTCATTCCATTAACGTGCGCTAGACGTGTGATGTTTGATTTCGGAATCTAAGCTCCCGGGAAGCCCCGGCAGGCAAGGACCCCTAGCCCGAGGCCCCGGAAAGCGGTGATTGCAATTTTATGCGACACGATTGCAGCGTTACGCCATCGCCGGTTTCGAGGGCGACCGGCGACGGCAGTTGACAAACTCGATTTGCCCCATGAATGCATACGCAAATTTACCGAGCCTCACCGAGGATCTGTAGGAAACCAGCCCCGGACCCCAGATCATCCTGCCCGGGTGGGTTGGTTTCGCTTAGCCAAAATCAATATCAAATCCAAAATGCCAATCAGCAGACGGCACCAGGCGCCTCCATCGCCTGCCCCGGGCATCGAGAACCACACACAGGTGCCGGGCGTTTATCTGCCGGTCGATTTGCTGAAATTTGACGCTCTTGGAACTTGGACGCACCCCAAATGTTTGTTCACTACGTCGAACGGGCCACCACCAGGACCGGTGCACCGGTAGTCATAATGTGGGTTTCCGGCTCGAATGCCACCAACGGAACGCTTTTAATTAAACTGCCAAATTAAATATTAAAATCGAGCAACATAATTAACTTATGTCGGCAATTGCTGGGCCGATTGACAAGCACGTTCGAGGATGCGCATCTCGCTTGGCCGCATCCAGGACCAACCATCAAACCAATCTTCGACATGACACATCAGCTGCATCGGATGTTGGTTCACACGGATCGGTAGGGGCTTTGATGCTGCTGCTGTTGTTGCTTTATATGCGACACCTATTCTCTTCTCGGTCTCCCTATCTCTCTCTGGGGAGATTCGGTGGGCTATACCTCGGGGAGGTTGTAACGGATGACATTCGGGGCCCGATTCGAGCCAACTTTGCGATGAAGTTTTACGAGAGCTTTAAAATTTTATGAAACTTTAATCTTCATAAAAGCATCCCACCGCAAGGCGCCCGAAGTTGCACCGGGGAAGGTCGAGTGCCACGTTACTTGCCAACGAGGGCGAGCACGTGTGCCGATGTCAAGTTCCCACACTGCACGGAACCTGACACAGAAGGTACATCACACGCGGAGCCGAACTTTGGCCTAATCTTTGGCAAGACGAACTGAGCCGGTAATTGTTTTGAAACCGCAACTATTTCCAAGCGTGTGCCTACGGAACGAAAGAATGTGTGGTGCTCTGCGGCGATGAATATTTGAACGCTGTTCAATAATTTATACGCATCAATCGGCCGGCAGCATGGCGGGCGAGGGAATTTGGCTCCATCAGTTTGTGTCTGTGCTTTTAACGTAAAACTTTTAACGAATCCCATCACTTAATTTGGGATTGTGAAGAAGTCTCATTCATCTCCCTAGAGGTGAGTGCGACCGTGTTTTTTTCTTCTGTAAGGAGGATAAGGTAGATGAAATTTTAGTGAATTATATAGCTAAATTAATTAATGATCTCTCCTTTGTGAAGATGCCAAATAACAACGCATAACAACTTAACCTTTAAATTAAAAAACTGAATGCTTTTTAAAATCCCCTAAATATGAAAACAAATCTTTGATGCCACTAAGTCATAGATTATCGATTTACGTTTTGAAGTATAACGTGTTAGTTCTGAGGCCAGTTCACATCGCATCGATAAACATAACGTCTGACTTTAGCTGCGACGGTAAGCCGCTAGCCGGTATGTTTTTTATCACGAAATTCCCCATTCTCTTTCTCTGTTGGCCAATGATCACTTTTGAACCCTTTTCATTGGTTTAAATTGGGCTTCGTTTTGATGAATTTTTTTTCCCATTCGGCACCGTGTTTGCTATTTCAGATGCTGGATTCGAAGGTTCCGATGCGGAAGGTGATACGAGACTCAGTTTCATGCGGTTTCAGGGTTGGGAAAAAGCCGAGAACCAAAACCACAGCCGCGCGATTCCACAACTTACCGATGCAGATGCAGATCCTATCAGGCGAGCATTCGACCACACGGCCAATACTCATCGGAAGGAAGTTCTTTGTGTTCTATTTTAGGGCAAATCGACACAACGCAGAGCACAAACTTTCCTATTTCCCACTGCGCACCAGGAATACGGAGTATGGAGCAAGCACATGATGCGAACAATGTTTCTCTGCGGGGACCACAAGCCCCGGGTAGTGATATGCAAATAACCCACCGCGACACTGCTGATTCAGGATTATCTGGATCCGAGCTAAGCGAAACACTATGATCGAAAGCCAGAAATAGAATAACCCGAACGGATGCTACTTCCGGACGCTCCGACGAATAAGTTAACCCAATTCTGCAATGTTTCTCGTTGCACAAATTCCAAATTTGTTATGACAGCCGTGCTGTTCGCCGGCTGATTCCTGAAGGTGTTGCTCGCTTTTGCTCGACTCCATACCGAGAACTTGCTTACCGAGAGCATGCAAATGCACTCGTTTCGCGGGCCACTGAATTATTGACTTAATTATTCATCGGCAGCGCATTAAAACGTAATCGGAAGGGGGGACATTCCAGCCCCCGCAGGCCCGACGACGAAAAGCTACAAAAGCTCCTAAAAAGCTCCTACCGTCCCACCAATTGTCACGTTCCTTGCACTGATCCGCTGTGTGTCGCTTTTGAATCGCAATGAATAATGGAACCGTTGCGATACGGAGACAACGCCAGTTTCCCGGCCACCACGGGACACAATTGGGGCCATTTGCCGACCGAGCATTAAAAAGGTCCACCCCGGTCCGGCGGCACAAAATAGTATCGGCAACATTTCGATACGCGCACCGCGCCACATATCCTTGGAGCGACTAACGGGGTATGCGCAACGGAAGGGCCAATTTTGCGGTAAGCTGCATCGGCTGCGCTGCATCCGCATGTACATGGTTTCTAATTGAGTTAGCCCGTGGCCAGTGGCACGGGCTGCCGATGAGGACGAAAATGGAGTAATAAATAATTCAATATATTAATTGATTTTTTTGCCACGGACCGTTGTTGACCGCAAACGGCTTCGTTAGTGGGGCACAAAAAGCCGAAACACGGGATTAAGTATGCTTAACGAACCGTGGCTAAATCAATTTTACTTTTTGATTGAGAACCCACTTTGCGCTGAGTAATGAAAGGATGTTAAGTGAGGGTTTTTTATTTGGTTGCATTTTGGTTGAATTTTCTACATAAAAATAATGAAAAGCTTTTCAAGAAACAGTACAACAAATAAACATGCTTCAGTAATCTACATTGAAAGTCGCAATGTTTTTTTGTTATCAAAAAAGGCAAAACGAAGTGCGTAATTTTTCCCACAACCTTACTGAGGCTTACGGCGAAACGAAATTGTTCGATAATATCTTAACACTTCGTTTCCCACGTTGTGTGCGATTGTTCCGATCCCATTTTCCGGTGGGAAATTTTCGGCTCCACCGGGCCCTTTATTTTGCAACCTTCGTTTGGCATGTTTGTTGCTTCGAGAGCCCCGCCATAACCTTGGGCACCGAAATAAACACGTGTACTATCGTCATTACAACTTATTTCTAGTTTGCGCTCAGCAAACTCACCCCCAGCAGCAGCCAGTCCTTCTCGAGGGACACCTTTTTCTCACTGCGGCCGTGTGTTTATTCTGCTCGCACTCTCGGCGCATAAACAGGATAACGTATTGCCACATAGTGAAACGCGAGGTGATAAGGTTTTATGCGGCACAGGATTCTGTGTCTGCAGATTGGGTACAGAATCTTGTTGCCAACGGTACCTATCAGCACGGCTCGGAGGCGTGTGCTCCGTTAATGGAAGTGGAACTTCAATAAAAACAAAAACCCTCGGCACCCTCGGAGACGATGGCAGAGTGGGGTCGGCGTGGGAATAATGCTTGTTGTTACCGTTTCATTGCGACATAATTTTCACCCCTAGTGCCGTCACGACAGTTACGCGTGACGCTTCGTTGAGCCTCGGACGGGTGTGTTTGGACTAATTATTTTGATTGCTGTAGATTCTATTTACGCACGGGGTGTTCCAACGAATGTGGGGAGATCGTTGATGAAGATCTAGTTTATGAACTACGTGAGTGCAAGATAAAGAACGTTAATAAACACCAAGAGGTAGGTTCTCAAGAGTGCACACTTTGGTTTTGTTATATTTTTTACCAATTTGTTGTATTATTTTTCATGCAACATGCACACCAAGAACGCAATCCTTTGTATCTGTTGCATTCGAATCAACAGTCCACAAATATGGAATCTCTTGTTACTGATTGCGGCGGCAAAATTGCAACACAACCCTGAGAAGCGTCACGTTGGGCCACATCATTCGACTCCATTTCAGCATTGCGAGCACTGCAAAACATATCACCAGCACGTCGGTGGAACCCAGAACCGGATGGGGCCACAGTAAAGCAACAGTGAAGACGACGGCGACGATTCGTTTCATTGGATTTCCTCGTCCAACGATGAAGGAAGGCGGCAGGAATAAGATACAACTACATCCCCAAGGTTTGCTTCAGAATAAATTGCAAGCGGTTAGCCTCCAGCGGATTGCGAAAAGGTGGACGCTGGAAGCGAGAAGGATTTCTGGAAGGCATCCCATCATAAGCTCAATTGGGTGATTGCATCAGTTGCACTCCGGGAAAGCTCGTTCAAGACGCTACGTGATGCGATGTCGGCATCAGGTTCTATTCACCTCCGTGCGCTAGCGCAGGACCTTCCAGAAGCGGATGTAACTATAGCGTTGAGATTTTTCCCTGAATGAGCCGTATTTGTTGCTCAGCAATAAGGTTGATTGGCTCAACCGGACACACAAAATTCGATCACATTTGGAGCATTTGTCTACGATTCAATTATCGGTGAGTGAAGATGTTGCTGCAATCTCAACACTACGGTTGTAAATAGGCTCTTCAAACTGAAAACCTTCAACTATTCGCCAGTCGTGATAAATTAGCAATTAACTCCGCTTTTGGTGCGTTGTTTGCGCAGCATAATATGGCGCAACTGTTAATATGCTTTACCCGTGAGATGTTTGCTGTGCCATCAATCTGGGGCATGCTTATTAAACTGTTTGCCCCAGGTTTACTATACGCCAGAAAGAATGGAGAAAATAAATTATACACAATCGATACGCCTCGCAGCTTCGACTGCTCCTTGAAGCTCCCATGAAGAAACTGCTCATGGTTTGCGTGTGTGTGCTGCGTAAGTCCCCAGTGCCTTTGTCCGTTGGACGGAAATCTTGCCTTACGATGATTAAATTATCATACAGATGAGCCATCGCGTATCGCCCGAGATTATCGTCGGTAATCCGCAAAGGAATCCCGTAAACTCGAGACTCCGGTACCAACTGGGGCCCGCTACGCAACCCCACCACGCAGGATGTGACGATAGCGCGGAACGAGCCAGCCAAGCAAAAGCCCCGGCCACCACACAACGGACGGACGGACGGTCGGCCCGACGATATTGGCGAAGTTTTTCCCGTGAATGTCTGTGAAGTTTCCCCAACATGGGCTGGCCGCTGAAGGTTGATGTTGTGAAAACACGCCGGCGAACAGGGCCGGCCCGAGCCTTGCGGCGAACAGTGCCGGTTCCTTTAATTTTGTTTTAATTTTCTTCTGGCTTACCGCCAGCCCGGAAGCGAACCGGAAGAGCTTGCTGGACACACCACCCGGGTGTGCGGCAAAGAGATACGCCAGCGACAGCGGAAACCGAACAAAGAATTTGCACAAAGAAATCCCTACAAGACACTTCAGACGGCGTAAGAAAGAGCACTTTTTCTCGATCTAGGGGAGGCGACACGCAAGCCACCAGCTCCCGGATCGAAAGGTGGGCATAATTTTAATTTTCCAACCCCCGGAGCACCGTCTGGGAGCTTTATTTTTATTGAATTAATCAAAAAGCTCCCTACGGTTCGGATGCAACCTTCTTCGGGTGTTGCCTGGCTGCAAGTGCTTCGAGTGCCGGTCGGCATGCCAGTACGCCATCGCGTCATAAATCATGTTAGGCCAGGCTGAGCTTCGATGTGTCAAGTGTCAGACACGGAAATCCTGCAGACTTTAGTATTTAACAGATTTAATTAGTTCCAGCGCCCAGAAAGTGCTAATTGCATCTTGCAACATTTGGCGCCTTCTGTTCTCTACGGGTTTCTTATTACAAACAGTGGGAAAGCGTGAAGTAAAAGTTAATTGGGGCACCAGTACCATAACCTTGAAGCTGTGTAAACACAGTTTATATTTAAAGTAGATCAATGAAGAAAAAAAAATCTTGATGAAACTTAAAGTGATCATGTATTGAAAGTAATTCCTTTCACTGAATTTTCTATTTTAAGAAAAGTTCTACTTTGGAGAATTGCACCCAATCGAGAACGACCCACATTCCACCATTGATTTATTTGATTTGCCTCGATAAAATCCCTTTTCCCGCTTTTCTTTGATTTTCTCATTTTCAACTCGGCGATTTTGCACTCGATCCCTAGCACGGAACGAATAGAGGCAATTTTTTCTCACCCAGCATTACGCCTACAGAACACTGCCAGCCGACGGTGGCCGTGGCCAATGATAACACTAACATTGCTTCGTTACTTCCGTCCGATTGCCCCCCAACAATGGCGGCTGATTTCGGTTCGTTTCTGTTTACGTTTATCTCCCTCCGATCGCAAGCTGACCACCGGTCGACGGCCAAGCATAACGCCGCATCGCCGGGCGCATCATAAAACCGAGCGAAACAAAAAGGGAATCCTATAAAACCCAATCCAATTTACGGTTGATTTCCTTAACACACAGCCGCACACACGGGAAGAATGCACGGTTCCGGATCGGCAGTTTAACCGTGTGTCCCAGTCACAAAAAAGAACGCCGGAATCTGTCAAGATTCCGAGCGCCCAAAAGTGTCACCTGGGCTCGAACTGCAGAAATCAGGACTTGGAAGGTGGAGCTGGCACCAATCAGCGTGAGTTGAAACCATAAAGCCTTGGACTGGACGACTTTCGTGATCACCTGCGCCGGCGACCCTAAGCCATCGGTCGAGCAGCGTGAAGATTTTCCATTTTTTTGGAACATGTTGTCAGGGATGCTGCCGATTTGAAAAATGAGACCATTTGCGTCTGATGATTGTGTCCTGAACCTTTTCCGGACGTGGACTGTGACCGAAACGACAAGGCCGATATCTGCGCCGGCAATGAATCCGTTTAATCCTGTCGAACCTTATTCGCTGGCTGGTGTCGTTTCCCTCGCCTCGCATTTGTGGGCCCGCATATTTCGCAGAATCACTTGGGGTCGGATCTATTCCGATCTTTTGAAAAACACGGCCCAACTCGAAGGATGTTGGCGAAGAAAGTAGAACTTCCGTTTCAGTCCGAAGCATTTATCAAGCGGCCGTGGGGTTCTCTTTCTTCAAACTTTCGCGGGGAGGTTTCGTTCCGGTCGCGGATCATAACTTTTCACTTTTGCTTTCCGTTTGGGTCAACCCCTGTCGCGTCTTTCCACAGCACAGTCTGAGTTCTTTCGCTTGGCGTGGTTTGAGTTGTGCGGGAAACTTCCTCAACCTTCAACGCGAAGGAAAATAAGGAGAGGGACGGAAACGAAAGGTTTCCTTCGGTTAACAGCTGATGTTCCGGTAATTCTAGTTCACGCGGAACTGACAGCTTCCAGCGGCAAATGGCTTGTCATTGTCTTGATTTAACGCTTTGACCCGTAGGGCTACAGATGAAAAGGAAATAAAAGCCTAAGACGATGGCGTGTGGGTCAGACGCATAATTGGATCCGTTTTTCATAAAAGGTCAACACGGTCAACACGGTTTTTTTTGTAATGAAAGCTACTAACAGGCATGTCTACCACCTTAATGTCCTTGGTTATTTTTGGTCGCCCGTTCCGAAGGACAAACACAATTATCTGTCCGTTTCCGTCGGGCACATTAAATCTTTCAACAGAAATCTACTGTCCACCCGGCACGAGGCTTCCGGCACCAGTATTTATCACCGCCGGCGTTCCGGTGAAGTGTTGTCCTTCGGGCTGTGCCCGGCCAGCTGGAGGTGATGAAACAATTTAGCAAACACAAGGACCTCCTCGAGCAAGTGAAGTGCCCAAAGGCCTGCGGTATGGATTATGTTCTAGTGTAAGACTACTTTCATCGTACCTAATCGAGTGCGGGTCTGTCCGAATCGAGCATAGCCCGGGGCGGCTACTGGAGAGCTTTCGATCCCTTGAACGTTGGCTTCTCGGGGCCCCGCAGATACGAAAATATCACGCCGCCACTCGAGCTGCCGCACGAAAGCCGTGGTGCCGTTGACGAAAAAGAAGAATCTCATTCATTAGGGATGGCTTTCGGTACACGACACTACGACGGCATCGAAATACAGCGTTCGAGATTCGAGAAGCAAAGATATTCCGGTGACGACGGCGACGTGAAATGTCTGAGAATAAGATGGGTTTTCGCGAAACTTTTGAAGGGTTTCGGCTGGCACCAAGATTAGATTAGGAATAATTCATCGTTCTTCAAGTGAAGCTAGCTGGCAGATAGACGACTGCTCGAGAAAATGTACAATAAATTAGCATATTTTAATACTGTACAACTTATCCTGAGGGTACGTTACGATGAACAACCGTAAATATGATAACGAAGTTTCCAGAACCAGATATTCAAGTTTTAATCGTATTAATATAACGAACAGCAGAACAACGTGTAAATATTAGAAATAAAGGACAGGTCTTATCAAAGCTCACAGCGTCACTTTGTATACTTTATCAATGAGGTATTAAGTAAACACAAAGCGGACGCTTACATGGCAGCTCGTGGGCACTAACATAGGTCTAACGTCGTCACCCGAGCCCATGGGCCCAATCGTGCACGGCTTTGCCTCACTCGGTTTAATCCTTCCCTAAGCCAGCCAGTAGACCTCCGCAGCGAGGCACTGCTCCGGGTCATCCCAATCAGGCCGGGCCGGGATAACTTTAAATCAACTGGTATTTTATTTTACATATGTCGAACCGTTTGTTAACAAGCAGCACCCAGCGTACGGTCGCCCGGCGTAAATCCTGGCGGTAACGCACCCAAGAGGCCCCAACAGGCCAGAGGTTCGGATCGCAATTCCTCATTCCGGAAATCGCCCAACCCCGCACATCAGTAATGGCCAACGGCCAACGACTAGGCCACTGGGCAGAAGGCCGCTCTCACTCTACATTGCAGCTAGATTACCGTTGGCCAGGGTTGAGCGTCGACCGGATCGAAGTCCGGTGGCAGGCGAAACGCAATCATTACAACGAAGTGCCGGTGGAAAGCCAGGAAAATTCCTTCTATCCGCCCTCTACCGAGTTGATTTTGAAGGGAAAACACCCGGACAAAAAGAGACAGAAGAATGGAAAATCGTCTGAATTTTCGCCGTACGTCGCCAACAAAGGAACAAACTCCAGAAGCTCCCGCTTTCGCCCGATGCCGTCCACTAATCTGATACGGTAAATTATGCTCCCCAGCCCACGGGGGCCCAGGCGATGGGATCGATTTTCCTCGATCAGCGTTCGGCATCGAGTGTCCGTTGGACGTTTATTTTGCCATTTTTTTCTGCTCATCCTTTTCACCATTTTGTTTTATTCGAAGTATTTTCCATACTCGACTCGGGCGCACTGGACGGTGGATGCTAAATCTTTCCGAATTCTGCATCCGGGGAGTAGAGTGCTTCGGATGGGTGAAGGACCGCTTCAAAGGCCTCTGTCTCTTTCTCTCTTGGGCGGGCTCCGGGGGCCCCGTATCTTTCGTGTCGATGCCTGATGGGTTGTACTTTTTCGTTTCGCTCATCAGGACCTCGTGCATCAGGGAAGTGGGATGAAAATGTGGAAAAAAGGACGAAGAACCTGGAAAGTGGTCTTGAGGACTTTTCTTTTTTTGCTCTCTCTCGTTTTCTCTCTATCTCTCTTCTTCTACCTCTAGTTCGTCCACTTACCTCGGCGGTAGCGGTCCGTTCGAGGAAGCATTCGCCCAGCGGACGGGCAAAGGCCCGTTGTCCGGTGGGTCCGTGCTTCGACAGTTAAATGAACAGATTTTAATCTTGATATTTGCTGCCATTACGACTTCCCAGTGCTATACATCCATCTCTCGCTCTCGGTGTTATTTTTGTGTTCCTTTTTGGAGGAAAGTTTGCTCATTTGGGTACCGTGCCGTGCAAGGAACTAGTTTTTGTAACCGTTTATTTTTTATCCTAGCAATCCGAAACATAAATGGCGAAAGGTTGAAAAATGGACCCAAAAATGGGCACAAAAAACGCGGATGGCGAAGTTTTTGCAAATCCGTCGCCAAACCCGAATGACGGGGCACTAGAGATAGCGAAAGGGGGCCCGCGGAGCGTAGGCCTCTGCGCTGGCACGGCCGTCGGTCAGTTGGATGGGAAAGGATTTAATGGAAAACTCTCGTTCCGCGTTTGCGAGTAATTTATTTTACCTCGGCGAGCCTCGCTCCAGCCAGGATTTAGGTTGTGAAGATCTCGGTTTGTGCCGAGCTCCATTTGTTCAATTAATGGTCAATGGAATGGAGCCTTTTGGGGGAGGCGCCTGAACCCTCCCAGAACTGGTCCCCGTGCCGGATTACGCCTGATGTGGATCGTTGAGAAAATTTCTCACTCAACTTCACACCCATTTAATGGGCGAGTTGAAGATTTTCAGTTACTAATTCATTCTGCTCCCTGTTGGCCAGGTTATGTTGCAGCTTCTTTTTTGGAAACACTAGAAAAAGCACGAAGAGTGGACGTTACAGTGATATCCAAAAATAAACACTTTTCCTTCGCCATTAGGACAGCAATAATTGATGCCACTTGCACTAAGCCGGATGCCAGCCGGTCACGGTATCCGAATTCCATCATGCACAACCCTCCAGAAAGAACCGCGGACACGGGCTCCGGTGCGCAGTTCCGTACCGTGAGCGATAAATTATTAACTGAAAGTGTTATTACGTGAGGATAGCAAAACACAGCCCAGCCAGGAGGGCAACGAATAAAAATTCGATCGGTCACAGCGAAAGTGCCGCCGGAAAGTAATCCGGCAAAAAGGGGTTGGCAACAGTCATCCCTGTTAACGCGGAAAAAAATATCCGCTCGGAAAGTGTTATGGTGGAAATCTTTTGCACGAAAGAAAGCAATCACCGCGGAGTGAGAATCGTGAACTGAAGTAAGACTTGTGACGGAAAGTGCCAGCGTTGCGTGGCGACCGGTCATAAGTAGGACCGGCCAGGGCCCTTCAAGTCGGGCATAACTCATGACGCTACAGGTTTTTGTATCGCTTGGCCAATTATCAAGCCACTTGCAAACGACGTCCTCGTCCGGGTGGCCTCCTCGGTGAGAAAAGATGGCTCCCGCTGTTGAGAAGTGTAAAAAGCCCCCTTCATCTCAATAACCCGCTTGGCCACAAATGAAAATCTCGTTTGTGCAGCGCGGGCTTTTTGTGTTGGCCAAATGCGGGATTGTTTGCCCTGCGGTACGGGTTTTCTTTTACCCTTTCCCATAGCTTCACTTCGGCGCTTTGCGCTCCTTGGAGGATTCGAAAAGAGAGAGAGAGAGAGCGCAAAAAATCCCAACGAGATCATGCAACCGGAAGTGCACTGAACAAAGCCGCACAAGAGGACGTGAAACACGGAGCGGTGCAATAACACACGAAAAAAAAAAAAACCTCCAGAGTGCAATCAAAGCACGGCCACACAGTGGCCGAACGCGAGATGGACAGGGCAAAAAAGAGGATCCCGAAATGCTATACGTGTCAGTGTTGCCAGATTTGAGCGGGCGCCTTTTCTGGGGTGGGCACAGCACCGCACCGGATGCGACTGAGCGTGAGGATTTCCGGGGTTGCCAGAAGTTGTGTTGTGTCTGGTGTTTTCCTGTTTTTCTCTGAAATCCTAGCCGCCCGCGAGGGTTGTTTCGTGACCCAGGATGGGGCGCATCATTTTTGAACCCGTTTCACATGGCGGACCCAACGGACAACCCAAGGTCGATGGCGCTATTGAAAGCTCAGCCACGTGCTTTGCGTGTGCGAACATTTCACGATACCAATTGTTTCCGCACGTACTAATTGCCATTTATCACACTCACGTTCAGCTGGGTCTCTGGTGCCGTTCGCCGCTGGTACCATCCCGAGTCCGAAGGCAACGATGCGAGAAGAATCCATTTACTAGACGGACTTTATGGACACTATTGATTGAATTTGTTCTCCTACACAAAGGATCATCAATTTTGGGCGCTACATTGGTACTCCTTAATCTTTGCATCGGATCGGGATCGTTCCAATACGACTCAATCTTAAGCTACCCTTAAAACAGTGTTTCAGTATTATATCTGGAGTTACTGAAAAATTCCTAATAGATATTACACCCAAAGTTTACTGGCGAAAACGACATAGTTCCAACACTTCTACATTGTAACCAGCACGACCCTTGCAATGGCCAACCGCGTGTTAACATGCGCGGGCGAAGAAGAAAGGATCGGAGAAGGTGCGAGGGCAGAAAACCCATCTAAAAGGGCCCGGAGCTAAACGATCAACATAATGGTGCAGGTGAAAGGGAAATAATATTCCGTGTAAATATTATGAATAATAAATGGATTGTTTGCTTACCTGTTTGAATGGGCCAGCGCGCCAAGCGGATGTGGACTTACCGCCGTAAGGTGATGGGGTGATGGGATTGTCTCACGTGCTGTTCCGCTGGATGGGTCGATATACTAGCGTCGGAAGATTTACATCGACACCCTGCTGGGCCGGGTCCGCCGTAGCTCATTCTGGGTGGGATGTGCTTCTCTGGTGGCCGTGGTGCTGGACTATCAACAGTCCATTAAGGCAGATAATTCCGTAGTGTCTTAGTATCGTTCACTTCCCTTAGTCTTCTTTGTTAATGTATCTGGTTTTTGTTTAGCAGACGTTTTGACTGCTGCATATTTTTACAAAAATGTTGAGAATGGTATCCAATAAATCTGGTAAACTAAAAGTACTATTTGATCATCTTTTACTTTTCACTCAATTCATTCGCTACTTGGTTCTTGATTTTAGCGATCTTCCAATTTGTTCCACAACGTTTATTAGTTAGAAAAATATACGTATTCTTTTCGAAAATGTGTGGCAAAGTGTCACAACGATCTTTAAGCACACTTCTAACAAACGAATCATCCACTTTTCAATCGTTTTTCTATCATTGATATTGTTGTTCGTTCAAATCATTGATATTCATCTCCGAAGAATTTAATTTAAATCGTTACCGTTTTATCGGAGACACAAACCTAAAACCATGACGTCTGCCACTCGTTTATGCCCCACGCTTCGGTGCTGCGGTTCGGCATAGTTGTCAAAACATTGCCCTCGCGAAACCCGCACACAACTTCACGCTCCCAGAGGCCGCAGGAGAGAACAACAATCATGCGAACGTATCAATCGCACTCGTCCGCTGCTCTGTTTACTAACGGGTTAATTCATGTAATCTCGTAGTTTGCATCGAAAATTCACGAATCCGCAAGTGTGTCACGAACCGGTCGGACCTAACTGTGCTAGTGAACGGCCGCCAGAATGTGGATTCCGCCGAGAGAATGTTCGATGCCGTTCGCACTGTGGTAAGTAGACAGCTCACAAAGTGCCGTTATGTCGCAGTTCGTCTTGCCCGTTGCGGCAACCGGCACCGGCCGAAACAAGGCGAGCGAAGCAAACTGTGACTAATAGCTGCCCGTGTCCGATAGGGCGTTTATCATCGGCCCCGCGTAGCTTCATTGCGTCTCATTTCGCTTGTTTCCTCTCGGGTCACGTTTTCGCAGGGTTAACGAAACGACGAAGCTTACCTCGCGCTACTTCCTGCTGCAGCACCGAAAGGGCCACGGCAGCCTGCGCGGCTTCTCGTCGATGCTCGTCGGCACGCTGGACAACGTTCTGGACACTCGGCCGTCACCGTACCGCATCTTGCATTACCAACCCTCGACGGGTCTATGCTACGGTAGGGTGCCAAGCTTATCGCACGAAGATGCGCCGACCAGCGGTCCGGGTGGTGGAACAGGGCGATAAGAGACGATCGCCGTCGTCAATCGCGACCGCCCATCATCGGGGTGATACTACTGAATGGGGCTTTATATTGTTCTCTTTCTTCCGCCTCATGTCGCAGAAATTGCCGCTGACATCACACTGGAAGCCATCATGATCGACTGGGAGTGGCTGGCGAAGAATCTGTTTCGCGTCATCAATGAGATGGAAACGGAGGAGGAAATCACCAACTTTACGATCTGCAAAATACAGTCCCTGCTCGCACACACCGGCCGGCCATCGGAGGAACAGAACGATCCGACCAGCTTCCAGGTGGCGGTGTGCAAGTTTCGCGAAAAGTTTCGCATGCCTGAGGACGAGAAGCTGGTCAACTACTACTACTGCAGCTACTTCCGCAAGATACCGCGCCAGGGACAGCTCTACTTGTCGCTCAACCACATCTGCTTCTACTCCTACATACTGGGGTCGGAGAGCAAGCTGTGCTTTCGCTACAACGAGCTGACCGAAATCAAAAAGTCGGGCAACACGATCACGCTGCGGGCGGGCCAGGCCAAGGAGTACACGTTCGTGTTTCTCTACTCGCCCGGCGAAGCGTACCAGCTGATCGAGCAGCTGAGCAAGCTGACGATGCAAAAGATGATACAGGATCCGAACCAGCCGCTCGTCGACCACGATCCGGTGGTGCTGAAGAAGTCGGAAAAGAATGTGGCCCAGAAGACGCAGCTACTGCGCGACCTGACGGCCCGCCAACAGTCGGATGAGTACCGGATACACTTTCGCGTGCCAAAAACCGAAATACTTGACGGTATGATCAAGGCATCGCTATGGGCACCGTATGCCAAGAAGCACATCAACGGCGTACTGTATTTGTCGCAGAACTACCTGTGCTTCAAAAGCGAGATCGCGTCAGTGGTGGCGCTCGTCATTCCGCTCAGTAAGATAGTAGTAAGTAACCGATCAGCTGACGAGAAACACAATTCGTTTCAGGGCTTACCGGGTGCTGTGCTTGCCTTTTTGTTCTAGAGCGTTGAAAAGAATGAAGATCCCCACAATCGGTTCATCAACCGGATTATCATCACCACGTCCGATGGAAGCATTTTCGTACTGCAGCACATTCTGGACCGTGAGTTCCTGATAAACAAAATTTCGGAATTGCTCTCCAAAACGGTTCCGTAAGTGTCCAGAAAGTGCTCCCGCGCCTTACGTAAGACTGCGCATAATTCTAGGCTCGATTCTTTTCCGTTAGACCGGCGCGAACCCACGATGATTTGGATTGGGTGAAGCAGGAACCTCTAATGCACCTCTACAAGGATCCCAACAACCGCGCGTTCGATGACATGCAAGCGGAGAAGGTAAGCGTAGCGGATCTCATGACGACGCGTTGCATTCTGCAATTTTGCCCATTTTCGTGCTTCAGATGAAACGCTGGGAGGAACACTTCTCACTGTACGGGCGTAACATTTCGATGTTCCGCACCACGGACACGATCAATCTCGTCATCGAGGGCATCCCGGACCAATTGCGGCGCGAAATTTGGATGATCTTTTCCGGTGCGATCCACATGAAAATGATGAACCCGGGCCTGTATCAGGAATTGGTGACGCGGGCAAAAGATCAAAGCCCGGTGTCGTTCGAGGAGATCGAGCGCGATCTACATCGATCGCTACCGGAGCATCCGGCTTTCCAGACAAACATAGGCATTACGGCGCTGAGAAGGGTGCTGCAGGCGTACGCTCTGCGCAACCCGGAGATTGGCTACTGCCAAGCGATGAACATTGTCACGTCCGTGTTTCTCATCTATTGCGACGAGGAGGACGCGTTCTGGATACTGTGCTGCCTGTGCGAGTCGTTGCTGCCGGATTACTACAACGATCGTGTCGTCGGGGCACAGATTGATCAGGGGCTGCTGGACGAACTGATCGCGGGTCAGCTGCCCAGCTTACACGTCAAACTGTCCGAGCTGGGCATGATACGCATGATATCGCTGTCCTGGTTCCTTACGATCTTTCTCAGCGTGATGCCGTACGAAAGTGCGCTTCACATCATCGACTGCTTTCTTTGTGATGGCGCAAAAGTGATTTTCATTGTACGTTGTACCTTCTGAAACGCCGCTCGATGTCCGTCCGTGTGTTAATCGGTTTTCGAAACCTTGCAGATAGCTTTAAAAATTCTCGAATGGAACCAGGAAAAGTTGCTCGAGTGCACCGATGATGGCGAGGCGATGCAACTGCTCTCCACCTTCCTGATGGGCATTTTTAACGACGAGGTACAACGGATCAGGATCATCGATAAGGAGAAACAGCAGGTTAAAGTGCGTACCAGGGTGCCGGACCGAGTGAACACGATTTTAAGCCCTCTTTGCTTCCCCTTTGTAGAGCCAATCCGTGCAGACGCTCATCTACGAAGCCTATATGAAATTCGGCAAAGCAATAACATCACAAAAGATTGAAGAGCTGCGTAACAAACACCGACGCATAACCGTCCACCAGCTCGAAAAGGATTTGGAAAATAGTGTGATAAAAAACTACAAAGACAATGGGTAAGCAAGTACCGGCCCTTTCTAGCCTTTCGCAGACAATCATGGTTAACCTTCTGTTGCAGGTACTTCGATGGTGAAGAGCTGCGAATGTTGCTGTGCTACACAAAGGATGAGAAGATAAGCGTCAAGAATCGAGCCCGGCCGTCCTCGGTCAACAGCAGTGAGCCGGTTTTCGATATGGCCGTGCTGAACGATGCCAAGAAACGGTTTCGCGATAACCGCTATGACTGCTTCCGGGTGGACTACGAAACCTTTCGCAAACTGTTCGTCGATCTAACACCGTGGGGCCACTGTCAGAATATCGACGTGGCTGAGAAGCTGTTTCGTGTAAGCTACGATCGCCAATGACAGTTTCGGTCCCTTTTTTTGACACCTTTTTCCGATCTTCATGCTAGCTAATGGACAAACAATCGGCCGGTTATCTCGAGTTTAAACAGCTGATTTTCGCGATCGGCATCATTTGCTCAAAGCGTGCAACGGAGAAGCTGAAACTGCTGTACATTCTACACCTGCCGCCGCTCCTCAGTGCTCAAGAACTGGAAACGAGCAGCGTGTGTGAATCTCGCGACTCGGACACCGAGGTCGCCACGGAAGCGGAAAGCTTCTTCAGTGACAATCCGATGGAAACGATCAAATCGCTCCCGTCACCGATCGACATCAGTCTCGAGGCGACTGATGTTGAAAGTCTGTCGTTGTCGCACTTCAACGCAACGCCCAACCTGTCGATAGATGAAACATCGACGAATGCGGAAACGTCGTCAATATTCTACGTCGATCTACCGACCACGAGCAGCAGCATGATCGGCGGAACGGCAGGTGGCAGCGCCAGCGGTGGTGCGGTGGCTGGCACATCCGGTCACAACAATGCCAATCTCGGTGAAACGGAATCGTTCGGTTCGCGGTCAGACATAAGCGACCTTGGCTTTAACCGATACAGTCTCGATGAAAGCGTCAGCCGACGCGGGCTTAGTGGGGCCACGGCGGCCACGACCGAAGCACGCAGCATTAGCGGTTTGCGCATTTTTCTCGACGAACCGGACTCGAACTTTACGTACAAAACCATTCCAAACATGGGACAGAAAAATTTCATCTCCCTCTGGACCACGTTGCTAGAGATTTTGAACAAAGAGCAGAGAGTTACCGACCAACAGGTGCAAACGTCTTGTAAGTTTCAGCGAGGGGGCCCCCATCGATGCCCCGTATATATTTTAACCATTATTTTCTGCTTTGCAAAACAGATAAAACACTGATTTCACTCGGGGAGGATGTTGCCTTCAGTGGACGGGACGATAGCAACGATAGTTTCACCCAACTTGCCTTTCCTGCAGTGGAAGGTGGTGAAATGGTAAGTGTGACACAATGTGGGACAAACTTTTGCCTTCTACTTTGAATTTATCGCATTCCAGTTTCAGTTCGACCCGAACGGTAATCCGTCATCGTCCAGCTCGGAACGTACACCTAAGCGGCGGGGCTCCAAGACAACCGCAGGCCATAACTCGGAAACGCTGTGGGAAATATCCCTCAATCAGTTCGTAGCGACCGCCATGTCCGTCGGTGTTATCGAGGAACAGTTTTCGCTCCCGTTTTCGATTAAGTCACGTGTCGAAACGCTGCAAAAAAATCGCCGAAAGTGTAAAAGCTAAAAGAGAAAGAGAATTTGAAACGCGCCCAGCGCTGCGTATTGTTTGGCGCGTTGTTAATACAGCAATCGTTGCTGGTGCTATTGTTAATTATCTGGGCGAATGTTAACTATCGCTCGATCACATTCACACATTTGCTGCACGTTTTGAGTTCGTTATGTTGGTCTCCGACACGGGGCAGCATGGGGGGGGGGGGGGCTAATCGTTGCCGGCCCTTTCTCCAGTTCCATTCGATTATGATCGATTCACATGATTCCTCGAAAAAGGGCAGCCGAGCCGCGCGGAACCGCCGATGGGAATGTTTATACAAATTCGGAAATTCCTTTTGCTAGCACTGGCTGTGGAGCAGACTCTCTCTCTCTATGTTTCGAATCGAATCGAACTCGTGTGTGGCAAAAACTAGGCGGTCCACGGTACGAGTTTCAGTTGGTGGCTTTTACTGTACCCAGCAGCACACTGTTAAGTTACGCTTCAACATAAACATTCTATAGAGCGCTATTTTACGAGAGAAAAAAATGGTATTCCTCATGGATAAGTTGTGTTTCATTGTGTTCCCTTCGCTTGATCAATTGAAAGAAAGACGGCAGCTATCGGATCGCTGGTTGAAACTGTGTTAAGACGATTTTTCTTTCAAAAAGTTGTAAAAAATGCAAACACACAATTTATTGATTTTATATGCAGTTTTTAATTACCTTCTTAAACTATGATAACAATAGATGTGTGTTGCAAGTACTCTACAAACTACGAAAGATACTTTACGTAAGAGTGTATAAATAGCACAGAATACGTTGCTTATTGTTTGTTTCCGATTTGTCCGTTTAGGGGTTTGTGAATGTATTTGCTTTTGCGAAGTACTACTTAAAACATCCACTAACTTGCGACGAGTACATTAATAAGCATAGTATGACGGTATTGCTCTGTCCATTTTGATGCCGTGCTGTCATTCAAAACACGTTTTCGTTTTCCTTACAACGCGGTGCACATAAACAACATAAATCGACGGAAACCATCAGTAATACAAGTTGTGTTTCGAAACGGCTTAGATTCTTCACTCCCGATCTTTGTTTTTCCGCAGTGACGGTACCTATAAATCCTTACAAGCTCAAATTAAATCGATAAAATTTTTGGTAGTAATAGAATCATAAATAAACGTTTTCCGCTCTCCAGTGGAAAAACTAATTACTTATACAAGATGAATATTGGACTGTTTAACGATCTACTTTTGATCGAGACATGGGCTCCATTTCCATGTTACCCGCACGGAAAGTCGAAATATAATAAATTTTGTGTAACGAATTTAGTATTACAAAAAGCTTACGAGTAAATAAAATACCAACGTACCTAAGTTCGATCTTGGCGTGTGAATTCATCCATGAATGATGAACTTTCTCCTGCTACTTCTATAGCACATTAATTGATAGTGAAAAGAACAAAACACTTTGAAGCTCGTTCGTGAGAATAATGTGATCTAGAATGATTGGACACTAACAAAAGTCCATTGCCTCCATCATTTTTTACTTTGAACGCATTTTAATGCTGTTACAATTGAAAGTTGTACTTAATGATCATCTGTGTTCTCGTATTTACGAGCTACTGAAGTTATTGTGTACGCAATGGAGATGTAAAGACAATATAAACTAATACTAACTAATGCTATACACCCAATGATCCTGTCTCAACACAGTGGAAACAGTAGTGGATGCGAATTGAATGAAAATCGAGCAGAATATTAAGAACAGTGCAAAGTCAAAACTCTGGTTCGATTCAACTGTGGTAAAAGTAAGCAAATAATGCATTATACGTTTAAAAGCAATTCCTATTACGAATTTCAATCAATCAATTGAGTGATTGGTAATTCCGAACCGTCCTTCACACGCTGTTTTAAAACTCATTACAGAAGTATTGCTGGAAAAAGCTTAAAATCTCTCTCCCGACCATTTAGGAGTTGTGGCACCAATCGGAGATGATCATCACAAGATCAGGTTTACCAACCCACAAAACTGATGGCGCGCAATAAATGACACAATAGATGCCACTTTGTTCATACACACTCCCCAAAGTTACTCGCAAACACACGCACACAAACACACATCATTATCCTAGCAGGATGTCGGATTTCCGTGTTCAGTTTAACCTCCCTCTAGTATCGATTTCTTGCAGTCTCGACGGAAAACTTGGTGTCGTATAAGACCCTTGTGCAGTTTCCATCTCGGTATGTACATTTCATGTTGCATGACTCTGTCTCTCTCTCTCTCTCATCACATCATTCTCTCTTTTTTCTCGTGTTCTCTCTTTCTTTCGATAATAATTTCGAAAATTAGGGCTTTAATCCCACCTACCGTCTGCTGCGTTTAGCCTGTGACACATGTTCGGAGTATTCCCTCTACTATTTACAGTTTGATTTTGGCGTCACTTCCCTTCCGAGTCCTTATTCGGGAGATACGATCGTCACATTCGATGGTAATCCTAATTCTTCTTGATAGTGGTATTTTGGTAGTAAAGTGGGGAGCTAACAGTCAACATGACAGCAACACTTGCAACGGATCTCTTCTATTCAGTTCCTCACAGGTACACACGATCATCAGACTCCATTTTCCGTTTTGTTTCCTGTTGCCACTTCGCTCCCGATACAGCATTAGTGCAGTAGGTCGTTACCTCCTTCTTGTTGCATTTCGCGAGTCTTAAAGAAACCTCGCTCCGTTTTGCATTCGCGTATGGTGACCGTCTCCAAGTTAACGGTAACATCCGTTATAAACACCTGATTGGTCGTTTGTGTTTTCGGTAGCCAAAGTTTCGGCGGTGCCGAACGGGGCGATAGCGCCAGTGTGACATGCTTCTCTAGATTGTTGTTGTTATTGATGTTGGCACCTCCATTTCCATTGGTCAGCTCATTGTTGGGCGCATCGGCCCGCTGCGGCTGCTGTTGTTCATCTCCCGCTTCTGCAGCCAGCCCGACTACGGCCGCGGCAGGTAGCGCTGGCTGATTACCGCCATCGGCCGGAGGAATGTTCGATTCCGGGCGTGATGCGGGTGTGTCCGGAGAAAGTGGTGCAGCGGGCTTTAGATCGAGTTTGGCTGATGCACTGATCGGTGTGACGGTTGACGAGCACGCGAGGGGCGTCGCTTCAAGCCGGTGGACCTTCGACAGGTGACCTCCACTTGTTTCGTCGGGAGAGGAAGTTTTTATCGTAACACCTACCTTGCCACCCTTCGATAGTACCTCGGCCTTTCGCTTAGTGCCTGCCAGATCCTTGTGGCTGAGCGGTTGATCGTCACTCGAATTGGAGTTGGTGTCATGATCGTTCGGCTCGTCCGCACACACTGCACTGATCGAAATTTTCAAACAGGGAAGCTGACCCCCAGTCATAGCTCCACCTAGCGCTCCGTGGCTTCCGGTAGTAACCGCCGCTTGCGCCTCCTGTTTGGTGTTGATACTGGAACCTTCAACCGGCAAAGATTTATCCTTCGGTGGAATGCTTGGACTGCTGCTACTACTAGAACTGTTGCCAGCCCTTTGCTTCAGGCCATCCGTGGGACTGGACGAACTGTTCTTTTCCTTTTCCTTCTTGCCGCTTCCACCTCCTCCTTCACTCTGATGGTGGTGGTGATGATGGTGATGCGAATGATGATGATGGTGTTTTTCATCTTTTTCCTTCTTGGTCGAAGTCACTGGATCCTTCTTTTCTGGCTTCGGTTCCGGTTCCGGAGTGGACAAAACCGGAGGCGGTCCCGGCTCTTCGTCATCATCCGAATCTTCGATCACGGCTTTCTTCTTACGCTTGAGCGTGGAGTTGCCGCGTAAGGACTTCTCGAAGATATCGATGAGCCGCGGATCGAGAATATTTTCTTCCGGTTCCCAAGTGTTGTGCCGCTGGCTCCAGCCTTTCCACTTTACCCAATATTCTGCCTTTCCCTGGTGAGCAGAAATGTATTTAGAAAATCAATCAGAATGAACAAATCAATTCGGTCCGTCATACATTTAGTTGGTGCTGATATTTTCTTAATCATTGACAAATTGTTAAGAAATTAAGCAGGAAACAATGCCAACATTGGTCTGATTCCTTCATGCTTTTCCGATTTAGAGTTGAACAAATTTAAAGTTTATTGAATGAAAAAAATACCCCCAAATTTGCCGATGGCTTCAAAATTTACATTTAGAAAATTAAAACATTCCGCTTCAGCATACGGATGCAAAATAATGGACCAGTTGTGGGATGGCGAAGCTTCTAATAAATTTAAAACGCAATATTCAGATACGATCTTCGGCAGAAAATTGAAGAACACATAAAAAATAACAACATGAAGTACAGCCGATCCAAAACAAACCGGTTACCGGTTCCGCTTTTCGCTCATTCGCTCACGTCCGCAGCAACGCCGGCAAACAAACGCACGCGACGCAGCAGGCGGCGTGCGAAACGGAGTCGCAAAAAATGATAGTTTCGCAACGCGAGGCGGAAAATCGAGCCATTCAAGGTCAGCTGCCTTCGCAGAAAAACGCTTCGCGGTTCCCGCACATGCAACGCCAACTTTTCGCGTTGGCGTTCCTAATGTGTGATCGGGGACGGGTTGTTTCTGGTGTGTGCGGGCTTTGCGTTGTGCAGTTTGCCTTAAGGAAAACATCAATTGAAAAATCTCCCAGTTCGTGCATTATTTTGTTTTCCATTATTTATGGGTCTGGCGCAATGTGTAAACACTTCCTTGCATTGGCCAGCATCTTCCAAAATACACTTACCGCTCGCACACGTTTTTTCATGATCTTTTCGGCGGCATAAACACGATCGTCTGTAATTTCCATTTTGTTGTCGTAGTGGTTCGCTCTGAACGATGTGCAGCCGGCTTTCTGTTGTCCTGTGGGTCGCTGTTCAATAGCCAATCGCTGGTCTGATACGCTCGTTCTCAAATGTTGTATGCTTCGAGCGAATTACCACAGCAAACCGAATTTCTATTCGGGAATTTCAATTTCTATGCACTCGTAGCCTCTGAGTTTTCCGCAAATTCGAAAGAATGATCGCAGTAGTTTGAACCGCGCGCTTGCTCATACAAACACACGCGCACACAGGCACACTCAGAGGCGCAGCGTCGTGCGTTCACTTTTTATTTTCACACAAAGCACGAGTTATGGAGTTAATGTCCTTATATGGTTTAAGCTGTTTACTTCTTTTGGTAGCGCGTCACAATAATTATCGTTCGTGCCACGGCGAACCGTACGGCTCTAAAATTCAATTTCCCCACCGCGTTTGCAAGGTCTAACGCTGGCGGAGCGGCCGACTTCTTTCACCGTAAAAATCAAAACAAAGCTTTAAAAAAGACACACGAGATGTTTCACTGTCGGTTCACATTTTCGGTACACTCACGCACATATCGCGTGCCACATTTTTATCAAGCACAACACGAGCGTGCACTTACAATACTGTAATTCAGGACTTATTTCCAAACGCGTTTTCCATCCTGTCGCGACATTTGCAGGAATCAAACAATGCGTCACGCACGCACTCCACAGTCTCGTGCTTCACAGAGTGGGCCTATTTCACGCACCTGGACATCTCGGCGCTCTCCGTTGCTCGAGTCAACAGTCGCGTGGCTGACAAATTGTACAGCCGGGTTTTGTGTTCATAACGATTTTACTTTGCCCGACGGTTACTTTGAACAGTGGATTTATAAATCGAAAAGTATTTATTATTAATCAAAATTTGTGAATTCAAACCATAACTTCATTGTTGGACTGATTGTTCACACTGAAATACTGACACTTTGGAGCGAGAAACCATGCCTAGTTTGTTTACAAACCGATCCGAAGCGCATCGAACGAACGAAATAATGTTCGAGCGAATAATTGGCGAAACGGATGTGCAGAAGAATTATGGCGACAATTTCTGGCAAGCCGTGGACATTTACCTCTTCAAAGCACATGTGATTAACAAAAAACTCTTCGGCGTAAAGGTCATATCGGTATCATCTTATCGCAATCAATCGCACGCATCAATTGACGAGTGTTTCTGTGACGAAACCCGAATCGAAGAAAATCTCTCCCAACGGGGGTTTGAAATCTTCTCGGAAACAACGGAACACGTTTCCGTGGACCGCTTATCGGGAAGCGGAAACGACGGTTTAATTATCGTGAATCGCCTGCTGCCAAAGAACATTAACGTTTTCCAACCGATAGATGTGATCTGCGTGATCGGTAAGATTGATAAACGTTTTGTTGAATTATTGCGGATGGTATTATGAACATCTTTCGTTGCAGATTTCGCTTCCCGTGCAGTGTATTTAAGGGGGCAGCAGAACGATGGCACGAGTACTTTATTTCCCTCGTTTCCTTTCGTTGTGCAAGCTAAAGAAGCAAAACTTTCCATCCGGTGCCGGTCGTGTGATGTTGCCGAAGAGCGATCGACACTGTGGCTACGAGACGTTCTGATGGTCCGGTTGGTCAAATGGATGGTGGCCAGCACCCCAAGGCATGGTGACAGTGCTCCGGACACTGCTGTACGTTCGCTTTCATTGATCGACGATATGGAACAATACAATCATGTTTTCCACGAGCTAAAACAAAAGTATGGCTCTTCGATGGTGAAAATTTGGCCCGAGTGTACCGATCCACAGAAGTTTGTGTTTGAGGATATCGCCATCGCCGCTTATCTGATCATGCTATGGCGCAAAGAAAGACTGGGCACAAATTCACCTTCGCTACAATCTTTCGTGGATATCGGTTGCGGCAATGGATTGCTGGTTTATATTCTTTCTTGCGAGGGCCACCGCGGTTACGGGATTGACCTAAGGAAACGGAAGCTGTGGGATCTCTACCCATCAGGAACGGTGGATTTACGCGTGCAAACACTTGTACCGTCCAGTGCGTCACTGTTCCCGGATATCGACTGGATCATCGGTAATCACTCGGATGAACTGTCCCCCTGGATACCGGTGATAGCGGCGCGAAGCTCTTACACTGGTCGTTTTTTTCTGCTCCCGTGCTGCGCATACGAGTTCGATGGTAGCAAATATCAACGCCAAAACAGCAACCTCAGCCAATATGGAGATTTCCTTAGGTATGCGAATGAAATTGCGCAGGTTTGCGGGTTCGATGTAGACACGGACCGTTTGCGAATACCGAGCACCAAACGGACATGCATAGTCGGGCGCACCAGAAACTACCCGATTGAGGAGTACGATGTTATCGATGGCAATATTCAAACTTTTATCAACGAGCGAACGATGCAGGCGACCGCAATGCAGAAGATCGCGGATGAGTGGACGGCCAATTTCAAACCTCGTGACAGCACCGAAAAAGTACGCAATTGTACGAAAATCGACCGCTCGATTGTGGACAAGATTGTGGCGATCGTGTTTGAAGCATTGCTCGCCAAGCAGGGTTTGGTGCCGGAGCTTAGCAATTGGAACTCGGGAGGTACACTTATGGTGGGCGATCTAGTGAAAACGATTCCATCCGAGCATTTGACTGCGCTAAAGGCCGAATGTGGGGGGTTGCAAACGTTGTTGAAAAACAATCATCAAATTTTTCAAGTCCACAACGGAGCGGTCCAGTTACGGATACCGAGCAAAGTATCCGAGATCGCCGGACTAAGTGTCCCAAGGAGAACGAAAAAAGTAAAAAATTTCCAGCCAATCAATCTGAAGCAGAAAACGTGTTGGTTTTTCAAGAACCATCCCAATGGCTGCCCGTTGGATGAACGTGATTGTAAATTCAACCATTTAAGCTGAGATAATATCAAAAAACCATATCTATGTTATTTACGAAACAAATGTTCTTTTTTGCCAATACCAATAGTAATAAATATGTACTATATCAAACACAGATTCGTAGACAACGAAAAAGTCAAGAGTTTCTGGATTTTTCATGGGATAACATGAAAAATGGCCGTGAGGGTATCGGATTATTTCACGAGCCGCTCTTAACGATAAGATAAGCGGCATTGAACGTCCAAGCGCAGTGGCATCAGCAAAGCAAACGAAGTTCAAACTGAGATTAATGAACATTGCAATTATATATTGGTCTCGCAATCATTCGATTTTAAAACAAAACCAAAAAGGGCCACCAAATTATTAAGATTTTTCTGCCAAAGGATACGGAGTCGCACCGCGCTAGCTGCTGGGTACGAGAAACACATCAAACCGTCATAAATGAAGCGTCACCAAAAAAAGGTAAACAAAGCGAGTACGTGTAGAAGCGGATGAATTTTACCGTTTATTTAAAAAATCGCAATCCTCACAACTGTGTTTGAAGAACTATGGTGGCGTCGCAAACCTGTGCGGAACAGGGATGACTAACGTTAAAACGTTTGTCTTCTTGGACCTCGAAACGACCGGCCTTCCATGGAATGAGTTCAACAGAACCACAATAACCGAATTGTCCATGGTTGCGTGTGGCAAACAGCATCTTCTGGACACGATCAGCTGCCTTCCACGGGTACTGCACAAGCTATCGCTCTGCTTCAATCCATCTCGAAGGATTTCACATGGGTCATCGCTTAAAACGGGTAAAACTTCTCAGACATGGCATTCATGGCCAATTCTGCTCCTCCTTAATGATTAAAGTTATCGGTTTGGTTTTCATGCAGGTTTGTACAACGATTTGCTTCAGTATGAGGGGAAGTTCGATTCGGGTGCCGGTGAAATGGTGAAACTATTCCTGGAGCGCTTGCAAAAACCGATATGCTTTGTGGCACACAACGGATACAGGTTTGACTTTATTCTACTCAAGAAGCAGCTAGCGAGCCTCGATGTGCAGTTGGACGGGCCATTCGTTTGCATCGACACACTTCCTGCCTTCCGAGCGATAGAGGCGGACTTCGAACGGTCATTCATTGACAATAACGAAGGTTTGGACAGTGAGCTTATGGAGCTTGAGTATGAAACGATTTGCGTCATGGAAAAACTTGAGCGTGAGTCAAGCGAGGAGTCTTCTTCGCCCACTCAATTGACAGTTTTAGATGAGCAAATTGAAAAGAACTACAAACAAGCGCTACATTCCTATTTAAATTTGACTCCCGAAGAGTTGCCTAACAGCAGTTTGGTTGAAGCCAACTGTCCTGCTTCACAGCTGGGCAGCACGGCCATCAAACAGGAAGATAATGCTTTCAGTGCTTTGGAATGCCTGGTTGGAGAGGATGGTTCGACCGATTACCAAAAGCGGAACGAAACTACCCCTAGTAATAGACACACAAAATCAAGAAACGCTCCTGCGAAAGAACAATCTTTCAATGAATCGGAAAAGCAATCTTCGCTGTCAACTGCAAAAGTACGGGCGGCACGTAAGCGGCTGTTCAATGGACCGAATCAAAATTCACAAAACGGATCTGTAATCTGCGGTACTTGGCTGAATAGTGGCAAACCGACTCGAAGGGGGTACTCTTTGTCGGAAATATACAAGCGCACCATGGGTAAGGAGTTAATATCGGCACATCAAGCAGAGAGTGATGTTTTGGCCATGATCGAGTGTGTGATCGTTCACGCCGATCGATTCGTGCAGTACGCGGAAGCGAACTGTGTTCCGTACGAAAACATCAAGGAAAATTTTTGATTGTAAGCGACTGCATAAGGCGACAATTTTAATTGTGTACAGTATCCGAAGAACATCGCAAAAGTCCATCATATGTCCAGCGCATATACTATTCGTTTATAATGCAGAACACATCAGCTCGTTCCATAGTTTCCCAATATCAAGCCACGCGATGACTTTACATCATGAAATGTAAAACTATTTGCATCGGAGGTCACGAATGTGTATTAAATAATAAAAAATAATTCATTTTATGAAGAAATAAAAAATTAAATCGTTTTTATGAACAGCATAAAGCCAACCTTATTCCTCTCCAGAAACAGTTGATGAAGTGTTGATTAAGTGGCAGTTTGGTTAACACGGACTGGCTTTTTCTAATGATGACCAGCTATAGCTATCAAAGAAGAGGTCCTTTGAGTGATTCAGAATGCCTAAAGGATCGTCGATAACCGAAAGCAGAACCAACCGGTTGTTCAAAACGTACAAACAAAATCCATCAAGGCCCGGCAAATGAAGAACCTTCAAGCGCTTCTCGCCTGTCGCCGATTTCAACGGTTCACAGAGGTTCACGCAATACATCGTAAAGGAACATTAATAATATTTATTTTTCACTCAAGCTTTAATTGGAACAAAGATGTAGAAGATTCTTCCTCAAGTACTATCGGGCTCCTCTGTACTTATTTTAAGCACGTCGACAATCTTTTTCATAATAGCTTCACAGTGATCAAGCTGCGCCACTAAAGTAGCTCTTTTGTGATCCTTTTCCGATATTGCCCTCTGGCAACTCATCAGTGCGTTCTGCATCAGCTGCTGTTTGTGGCGGCCCAGCTTTTCGATGGCGTTCTCGTTGCGCGCCAGATTGGCCTTAATTTGTTCGATGCGGAGAGCCAAATCCTCTTCCTTCTTACGGCTTACTTTCGTTTCAGCGATTCTTGTTGCGAGAGAGCCGAATTCGACCATGATCGCGTCTCGTTGCTTGTGCAGCTTCGCTAAACGCTCGCTCTGCTCAGCGACCGCCATCTCCAGCGGGGCCAGCATCAGTTGTGCATCGTTCACCTGACGCTCGTAGAGACATTTCTCGGCGCTCAACTTAAGGAACAACTGACGCTGCTGGTTGAACACATCGTTCAGCTGCTGGTCAAGGTCCGATAGTGCTGCTGCCAGTTCCTCCGGCCGGCTTTCCATCAGCCGGTTCAGTTCCATTGGCGTAAAGGTAATGTCCGACTCCAGAGCGTTGGCAAAATTGTGCAGCTGGGTGTTTAGCATGGTCAGCCCGTCGATCTTTTGCTGGATCATGTGCGACAGTTTGATCTGATGGTCGGACGATGCTTCCTCTAGGCAGTGCAACGCGTTGTGCTTGGCAGCGATCAACCGTTCTTTGAGTGCGATCGTGCAGCACATCTCGTCGCGCTGCCGGATCGTCATCTGTTGCTGGGCAAGCTCTTCCTTCAGTTTGTGAATGGCACTTTCACAATCGTAATACTCGTCCTGCCGCCGGTACTGCTGTTGCTCTTGTTTGCTAACCTGCTTCGACAGTCGTTTTACTTCCTCCACCAACCGACTCTCTTCGCGCATTCGTTCGGCAATCTCGCGCTGTACGCCATCTAAGCTTTGTTCACGGGTCGGCCCCATACCGGACTCTTTACCGATTGCTTCCAGCTGGCGCACTATCTGCTCGGTACGCTGCTGCACTTCTGCCTGCGTGAGACCGCCCGTTTTGCACGCCACCAAACGATCGACCACAGTTTCCACTTTTGCCTCGAATTCTTCCTCCCTTTTCATGTTCCACAGGTGAAAGCATTCAATGGACGATTGGTAGAAAAAGCGCGTAAAGTCCGTGGATGGAAATTCTTCAGCCTTCACTAAGGTCGGGGCCCACTCCGCTTCGCTGCGGGGTTGCGGTGCCAGTTGAATGAGCCACGTTAGCAGGCTCACGATCGGGCCCATCGAGTACGGCGCCGTCGGTGTTTTCAGCATCGACTTGTTGATGGTAAACGGACACTGAAGTTCCGTAATGGCACGCACGATATCCTCGACAAAGTTGGCACCGATCTTGTACCGACTACCCCCAATCTGACGCAGCAAGTGCGCCACGATGATAAGAAACTGTTTCATCGACATGGACTTCATGTTGCCTCGTTCCACAAACTCCCTGGGCAGATCGGCAATGTTAGCCACGGCAAGATAATCGAACACGAGCGCCGCGTCAACAGTGCACCTTTCTCGTTCCGCTGTAGACGGCGGCACAGCGTCTGCGGGGTGCAGGCCACCAGAGCGCATAGGAGTTCTTAGTTGTGGTGTGGCGCTGCTGCTGCGTGGGTTGAGCGACTTTTTGGTTGCGGTCGTCGGTAGAGGCAGCACGTTCAAGCCACGGTCCATCGACCTTGAGCGTCTTATTTCACTCAAGCCCGTCGGCTTGGCGGATTTCCGTACCGGCTGAGCTATTCGACTGGCGCGGCTAGAAACAATGGGACGCGCATTCGGGTGATGGCTTTCTTGTGCAAGCATTTAATGTCTACTCACTTTTGTGGCTTTTTAATCGACGATTGCGGTGCGGGCAGATCCAGTTCTTGCGTACGGCGGGGAAGCTTGTTAGAAGACATTTTGAGCTTCTCTTTAGTTTTCAGGAGATGAAAATTGTGCCGTTGCGAGTAGCATCGAATACCGTTGAAGTTGAAGATTGGAAGTATTTCGAAACGGTGCTGTCAAACGATGTGTTCCCATCAGCTAGCTACATATCGTACAGCGGAGCTATGGCGGAAACAAAATACGTTTTCGTTTGGAAAATACTTAAACAAAATACCGAATAAATGTAAGCAAATGGATTAGAAGTAGAGATGACAGCCGATTCAGAGGGCAAAGCGTTAAATTTTCTCGTTTTTATCCGTGTTGTCCGTGTTTTAACGTGTTGAGAAGCCGGCGAAAGAAACGGCGAGAAACAAACACCGAGTACGAAAGAGAGGGCACGAAGATGCGCGGGAGCGCGAGGAAGCGGCTTCATCTGCTGACAGAGTGGGCATGGTGAAAATGTCAAATTTATAAAGTTCGCGATCCAAGCAGCGCGGTATACAAATAGTGGCGTACTGAATCGTGAATTGGAGAGAAAAAAGTTATTACCGATCGCTTACGACGTTCCCCGTGGCTTCGTTCTTCAAGCACGCGTAAAATATGTTGCAACGGAAGGCGCAGCAAGTGTCCTTCGATCCGATGATTATACCGCGTGTGAAGCAGGTATGTGTTTCCGTCTATTGGCACACGAGGGTCGCTTGTGCTTGCTGGCGGCTGGCGGTTGGTGGTGGTAACAAGTGGCTAAATCGATTTGTTTTTCCCTGTTTTGGCGCACCACAGTACTTGGAGGAGAATGTCCATCAGACGTACGTGGACGTAGGAGTGATGGCGCGGGAACTACAGCAGCGTTACCGTGAGTACAACCGGCGCAAAGCGGTGCCGTTTCGTTTGCTGGTGGAACATGCGTACCGTACGGTGCTGCATAGCTACGGGCTTGACAGCAATCCGTCGAGTGAAAACGACGAGGAAGCCCTGTCGGACGTGGAGGTGATGGACGAGACCGGTGCGGGCCGCAATCAGATGAGCAGCACGCTGACAAACATGTACATGGGCAGGGGTAATCGATCGCCGGCCACATCGACGGTCGCCGGAGGTGGACCCGTGAACCAGTCCGGTGCCGCCGTCGGTGAAGCCATAGATATCAGCAGCGACGATGAGGAGCAGCAAGCGACGGCCGAGGGCGATGAGCAGGCCAACTTTATCTCAAGTAAGCAAGCAATATCCATTGTGTTGTAGAATGAGGCACATCTTCCTTCCAGTCTGAATGATACCATCTTCTTTCACACCGCTTCCGTTATTAGCTCACGTGGCTTCAAACAAACACGTAACGGTCACGAAGGTGACACGGGCCAACAAGGTGCGTGAAGATGAAACGAGCAACGAGAGCATCGAGAGCAGTAACGGTAAGAATATCGCACCGGAAACGAAGCGCCGGCGAATGGACAACGGAGCCCCGATCACGATGCAGCTGCTGTCGAACATCCGCAACGATTCGCACGCTAACATTAATCCGAGTTCTCTTGCGGCTGCTCCTACCAACAAGAAGCCAAGCACAGCAAACTATCAACCGACGGTTGGGGGAAAAGCGAAACGGTATCGCAAGGAGGTAGTGGCTCGTACGGTCAGCACCACGTTCGCGGACGTTGGTGGCATGGATCGATTGCTAAAGGAGTTGTGTGAACTGCTGCTGCACGTGAAGCATCCGGAAATCTACCGGCAGATTGGGCTACCACCGCCAAGGGGCTTTCTGCTCCACGGTCCACCCGGTTCCGGTAAAACGTTGCTCGCGCAAGCTATCGCTGGGGTAAGAAGTGACTTCCGCCGGGAGATAGTGGTCGGTTTTGGATAGGTCGTAACGTTATTCTCTTCCCGGCAGCAACTGAAAGTCGATCTGATCGAGATTCCTGCCACGGAGCTGATTGCTGGCGTTTCCGGGGAATCGGAGGAGAGAATACGGGACGTGTTCGAGCAGGCGGCCGCAATGTCTCCCTGTGTGCTGTTTATCGATGAAATCGATGCAATTTCATCAAATCGGATCAACGCACAGAAGGACATGGAACGGCGTATCGTCGCGCAGCTGCTCAGCAGTCTCGATACCCTCGGGACACTCGAGGGAGGTGAAGGTGTAATCGTTATAGGGGCCACCAACCGGGCCGATGCTCTCGATCCGGCACTGCGTCGTGTGGGTCGTTTCGACCAGGAGATATCGCTCGGCATTCCGGACCGTGAAGCTCGGCAGCAGATACTGAAAATTATTTGCCGCAAATTGAAAATGGCCAACAATCTCGATTATGGTGAGCTGGCTAAGTTGACCCCCGGGTATGTGGGGGCCGATTTGCTGGCACTGGCCACGAGGGCAGCTAACACGGCCATCAAACGGTAGGTAGTGCGGTATGGTGAAGCGGTTTTAATAGAATTGCTCCCGAAAACGGTGTCCCATTTTTCTTTTTCACAGTCTCTTCACCGAACAGGAGAAAAGGATTCTATCTAACACATCAAAGCCGGTGAGCAACGATACGGACGACGTGGTTGCCATCGAGGACGAGCCTGACGAGGTGGTTAATCTTGACGATGAGAAGGACGATGTCGCCAACGATGCGGACGAAAACGCCAGCAATGAGGCCGGCGTTTCATCGACCGGACAAAAGGCGGATGACGATAAGAAAGATGAGGCCGAACCAGCGGTCACTACTTCGTCGGAAACCGAAACACCCGCCGTTGCGTCGGAGCCGGTGGCAAAGGAGGGCGAAACGGCTGCCGCAGAACAGACCCGTCAGATGGAGGTGGATGCAGAAACGGCAGTGCCCGAGCCGTCCACACCTTTCTCCGGGACTGGTGAACCTGCGGTGGGGGTCGAAAAAGCTCCCTCCATGGAGGTGGACGCAGCGGAAGGAAAGATCGAGCAACTCAACGTGCCCGAGCAAGCGCAACCCGAGGCCAGTGAGAATCATGTGAATGGTGAAGCTACCGACGTGGTCGTTTCGTCGGTATCGCCGGAGGAAGAAGCGACCGACGTGACACCGTCGATACCGCTCCTGCAAGCCACCATGGAGATGACGTTGGAGAAAATGTTGGATCTCTTGCTGAACCACCAGAATGAGCTGTCGAAAGAAGAACTCGACGGATTGTGCATTCAACGGGACGACTTCATGGAGTCACTCAAAACCTTGCAACCGTCGGCGAAGCGCGAAGGATTTATCACCGTACCGGACGTGACATGGAACGACATTGGTTCGCTGGGCGATATACGCGAGGAGTTGAAGCTGGCCATTCTGGCACCAGTAAAGTACCCGCGGCGCTTGAAGCTACTCGGGTTGAATGCACCCTCCGGTGTGCTGCTTTGCGGACCGCCAGGTTGCGGCAAGACACTGCTTGCCAAAGCGGTCGCCAACGAAGCGGGCATCAATTTCATATCTGTCAAAGGGCCCGAATTGTTGAACATGGTAAGGTTGCGGACTTTGTTTTTGGTACTTTCGAACATGGTTTAGAACTTTGTGTTCTTTTTCGCAGTACGTCGGTGAATCGGAACGCGCTGTCCGGCAGTGCTTTCAGCGGGCACGCAACTCGGCTCCGTGCGTGATCTTTTTCGATGAGTTCGACTCCCTGTGCCCAAAGCGGTCGGACACGAAAGAGGGCAGTGCGGGGACGCGTGTCGTCAACCAGTTGCTCACGGAGATGGATGGTATCGAAGAGCGCAAGGGAGTATTCCTGATGGCGGCCACCAATCGGCCCGACATCGTCGACCCGGCCATTCTGCGTCCTGGGCGTTTGGATAAGATTTTATACGTCGGATTGCCAGGAACAACCGATCGGGTTGATATTCTGCGAGCGTTGACCAAAAATCGGACCCAACCGCCGCTGGACGAAGATGTGCAGTTTGAAAGGGTGGCCGCACTAACGGAGGGTTACACGGGAGCCGATTTGGCCGGTCTCGTGCGCCAAGCTTCGCTGCAAACACTAAAAGATTCCATTGTCGGTGAGGGCGAGCAGGAGGACAGAGACGGAAGCACCGGAGAGAAGGATGCAACGGAGGCGATGCTGCAGGTACATATGGCGCACTTCCTGGAGGCGATACGAACAATGAAACCATCCGTAAACCAAGAGGTACGTTGCGACGGATTACCATTTAGTGTCAGTCGGAAATTTATTTTATCCCACTCTTGGTTCATTTCAGGACAAAAAGCATTACGAAAAACTGCGCCTCAAGTACGGTGCTTCTAACGCTGTGTGCTAGAGGAGGACATGGGCCGTGGATACTCAATTGTCCTCCGTTCAACTTTTCACCGATGTGGCTCTCGTCCGTAGACGAGCCGACCTGTACCGACCGATTTATCGGTTCCAATGCGAAGAGCATTAGTCCGAGCCCTGGCATCAGCTGGTGTGTAAAATTAACAGTTGGTGCCAATACGTCTCTGACCATTCTAATAGATAAAAAGAAAACTTTTCACCGATGGAAAGGAGTAGCATTGAGCAGGGTTTTTCGCTACTGTAGGAAAGAGGCCCTTCGAGGCGAGTTTGGGCAACAATCGAACGAAACTCGAAGCATTTTTCTTTGCCCGTTGGTTGTTTCATTATCACGCATGCCTGAAGCCATGTTTTCTTTCCTGATTTTTTGAAGGAGCACCCAAAAAGGATACATTTTATTTGTTTATACGTCGAAAAGACAAAACAAACTTTAAAATTAAGTGAGGATAAGGATACAAGTGTCTTGTCAGTTCCCCGGTAGGTTGAGTTTAATTATCCTAAGCTGATTGTACTGACCCGAAAGCTAACATCAAACAAATAAAATGTAACATATTCTCGTACAAAAGAAGAGTGTTTCGCACATCAGCGCAGGTGTAGCGTGCCGCTTCCCTTCAACACGCTGCGAAAATTTCCGGCCAAACAGTTAACCATGGCCCCGATACCTATCCAGCTTTCCTCGCAGATGCGCTGTATGTGGGCTTCGGGCGGATGGAATCCCTTGGAGGCAACCTCCATCACCAGCGCCACCGGGACTTTCTCGATGTCATGTGCGTAGTCGATGCTCGATCCTCCGACCGGATGGTGCAGGAGCGCCGAAGCACTTCCGCAACGATACCGAACGCCGGTCGCTTTTAGCATTGCCGTCGCACCGGCCTCGGCCACCGTTTGCTGCATCTGCCAGTTGCGTGGCAGTGTCCTGCGGAGACGTTCGCTTAGTCGGCAAGATGCGATTGAGACCGTTGGTTGGAATCGTCCAACAACCTGCGACGTACCTGGTGTAGGCCCTCGGATAAAGGATCGCTTTGGCGTACGAATGGAGCGAAAGATAAAACTTGCACGCAGGTCGCAGTTTCCGGAACAGATCGCGCACGTTTTTGGTTTCCCGTTCGGAAAACGGCCGCTCACCGCGGTACAGCAGCGAGCAGAAGCGCGTGGTTCCTATCGTCCAGGCGACGTTAAAATTTCGATTGCAGTCGACGCCGACGCAGGTACGATGGTTCTTCATTCCCAACGGTCGCCGCGTCTTGCGCCACATTTTGTTCTGCAATTAGAAAACTGTTAAGCCACTTTTAAGATCCCCTCCGGTTTTACCATTGTGGAGCAATAGTTAAGCACGAGTCCGGTGGCGAAATTGTGTAGAGGATTTAATTTTTGTGCAAATGCCACCGTGTGTTTTGAGTGCTCCAATACAGCGAACCCGTGGTGGGAAGGTTTCCAATCGCGCCTTACATGCTCACGACTGTACTCGTAACCGTCCGGATTCAGCAGGGGCAGTATGATCCACTCGAAGCGACGAAAGTTTTTCGTGCTGATCGCATCCTCTTCGAGCAGTTGCTTCACGATGAAGAGTGCCACCGAAACCGTTATCCACTCGCGGGCATGGATTCCGGCGTCGATCAGGATGCACCACCGGCTGGCCGGCGATCGAGTTTGTTGCTTAACGTCTGTGCAGATACGAACCGTGCGTATCTCGCGTCCTTCGTACGATTCGGCACACGAGAAGATTTCAATTTTGCTCGAGTACCGCTTCAGCAGATCGTCCAGATATTGCTTGATCGCTTCGTGACTTTGGTAGCATTGAAAGAGCTTCGTCGAATCGAACGGCTTTGTGTCGTTTTCCTTTACAGCCTTTACCTCAACGAGGACTTGTGAGGTACATACTGAAGGTTGTGAGGACATGCTGAATTTGGGAACTCGAAATATTAGAGCGAATAGTACAGTGTATTATGCTTCTATTGTTCCATTGTTGCAATCTAGCTTTGATCACAATTTTGCCTTGGACTCACTACACTACTTTGAGTTTGAAAAAATCATGGTTTGCTACGATTTACTGGGTGTTGGTTAACTTTTTCGAGCTGAACACATTGGCTGGGGAGTGGTAAGTTGAACACCGAGGGCATTGGTAGACTACTTGGATTGCTTAGAACTTTGACGAGTTTGGTAGATGGCCTCAGTAGCTATTCCCATTCACTCCGATACGGAACACCAGTTCCGTTTGAAAGGGTTCACTTCACTAGCGCTACAGTACATCTTCCGTTCCTGTGGGTTTCTCTGAAAGTCCTGGTCATCCTGCGTCCTTCTTCATCGGAAAATAAACAAGCACTAAAGAAGGCAGTGCCCTCGCAAATCGTGTCCTTTTCGGGACCTACAAATATTCGGTGGCTAGATTGGTCTGTAACGGGGACGACGACAATCCGACAGTTGCTGTAGTCCGCATTTGGGCACGAGTCACACGCACGGGGCCACGTCAGAAGGGTTACAAGGGACACAGAAGGAAGGTCCCCGTCCGCGAAAAAATAGAACGCACGAAGTCGGCCGTTACGATTGTCAAGCAGATATGGACGGCAAACAAGCGATGGAGGAAGGTGTAACCGTTTCCTCGGCCTGCAGCAGACTGCAGACGAACGGTCGCGCCGAACGGTGTGGGTTTCGGGCTTTACTTATCAATGAAAGCGAAAAACAACCTACAAAAAGCAACACGGAACACGACACCCAATCGATGTAACGGGCCCGTTCAACCACTCCTAACCGGAACGAATGGAGCGGGTTAGCTCCAGCGAATTAGGAACCACTCATGCACCATTCCATCACTGTGACCCGGTGGCGTTGTAACGCAAGTCGGAACCGCCACGGGTACGCCAGGGAACGAAAGGAAAAGTGGTGATGGCCCATTGACGCTACTAGCTTCGATTGACGGCGCGCTACGGCGCGCACGTGTTCCTTCCGCTACGCGAAGGAGCTTCAATCGATTTCATCGATTAATCACAGCGGAACCGCATTTGCCGTCGCACCGAAGCTTTGGAACCCCACAAAACTTTTGCCATAACATTGCATTTCATGAAAGTTTCAAACCAGAACCGGACATTAAGGTCAACCTTCTACTGTGCCATCAAATGGTTGACATTGATTTAACAAAATGTAGCATTCCGTAGGAATGCTGGATACCGCTACCGGGCCAAAGCAAAACGCGCCTTAAACTGAAGAAACGGTACGTTTGTTGAAACTAGTTTAATTGTATAAAAAACATGTTCACATAAACCATTAAAAGACTATTTAAAGCGATGACTAGCCTTAACTTTATCGCTTCCGTCCGAAGGAACTACCGACAAATGTTTTAAACATACTATCAAGAAATGTCTATTGAAACACTTTCTGTATTTATTGTAATATTTTGTTTTGGTGTTTATTAACTACTTTTCCTAGCTTTTCCTTACTAACATCCTCGACCCGGCTACAGGGACCTTACGAGTATTTTTTGGAAACTTCCAGCGCCATCGCTCGTATACCGACGAACGATTCCTTTACGATTTCTTCGATTCGGCTCGGCGGGGGGTTAAATCCGGCGGGTCCTCCACCGGGCAGTTCCATGGTGATCGAGATAGGAACATCGGCCACAGCGAATGCATAGTCGTCGCTACCTCCGGCCGCGGCGTACAGCACGTTGGTCGAGCTGCCGACGCGGTAGTGCGTTCCGGTGGCATCTGCGATAGCTTTAGCGCCCGCTTGGGCTACTTCTTCGATTTCTTCCCAACCCTGGGGAAGATCCGATGTCCACCCCCACGGATACAGCAGGTACTCGCCGTACGTGTGCAGCGACAGGTAGAACTTGCAGCTACCCTTGAGCTGCAGCAGTTCGTCGCGGATAGCTTGCGTCTCTGGCTCCGAGAATGAATGTTCCCCGTGGAACGTGTCCGAGCACGGACTGTCGGAGGAACCGATCTCGGACCAGTGGAAATCAAAGTTTCGGTTACCATCGATGCCGAAGCATCGTGGACCGGACGGGCGTCGGGTCTTGCGCCAGAGCCGTTCCCGCTCGTGACTGTATTCGTAACCGTCCGGGTTCACTAGCGGAACGATGGTCCACGTGAGACCCTCTAGCAGATCCTTGTGCTGGGCGGCATTCTCAACCAGCTCGTGGACGATGTACATGGCGGTTGCAGGCGCTACCCATTCCCGTGCGTGAATGCCCGCGTCAAGGAAGACGACCGGTTGCGAAGCGTTACGGTGCCTGGACTTATCGGATGGCGAGCGAATAGTGATGGCCTTTATCGATCGACTCTCGAAGGATTTTCCAATCTCGGAAACGGTCACTCGGCCGGGATGCTGTTTCGCGAAGGACACGAGATAGTCGTTCATCTCTTTATGACGCAGGTACTTCGTAAGGATCGGGCTCTTGCCTGACGAGGATCGCGACGAACCGAAGCTAAAGTTGTTCTGGATCCTGCGGAAACGGAAAAAAAACAAATGGTTGTTGAAAGTAGGTGCTACTGAGACGCTGCATTGGCGAGCTTTCGAACCTTCCATAGTCGGGAATAATTTCGCGGAACTCAATCCGGTTCACTAGCAGATCTGCGACGAAAGCCTTCAGCTGAGACGGTGGAACGAGAACGTGCGCCTCGGAGCCGGCAATCCGATCGAGCTTCCAGAAGTCCAGTTCAGCATTCGAGCGTTGCAGCTGCCGGAGGTGATCCACCGACCACTGGTTCGCCTGGCGAACGGAGAAGAGCTTGTAACTGCAACGAAAACAAGAAACCAAAACCAATCAACAAAAACGTAATCAATAAACACGTTCACTTTCACATGCACAGCCCATGCTTATCGCCGAATGGATTCACTAACGGCGGTTACTCAATTTGGTACCAAACGGATTCTAGTTTTGTACGGCGCTGGGCGTCTTATCAGAAACCATCTCCCGATCCGAGAGAGTTGAACGACTTGGCAATGGTGCGGATCGATGAAGCGCATTCGCAGGGTCAATCAATCGATGACAAGGACAGTAAAGCGACATACAATATGCAAGAAACGGTCGTCCTTCAGCAAACGTGGTCAGCAAAACAAACTGCTTCATTGCACCATTCGTTATTCTTACAGCCAAATGGACAACTTACCCACGGTAGAGTTGGTTGCGGTTCGATTCAGCGGCCACGGCACAACCAATTAGGACGAAAACGGCGAGCAAGGTACTAATCTGGCCAAGCGAAGCCATGTTGGACTAGTTTGAATGACTGTCGTGCTGCTACTGGACCCGTTGCTCCGATGGCGAGCGTGTTTTATGTTCAAGCAAGAATTTGTTGCCACTTCAGAAAAGGATGGTCATCTTTGGAGAGTGGTTCAAGCTCGGTTTATGTGGATTCGATTGGTCCGTCGGGCCGATTTTCCGATGTTTTTTTGCGATAAGCCATATGCAATGTGCCCTCACTTTTCGATGCTGCTCCTCGTGATTATTGGGGAGCTGAACAAACCTGCTGAGTGGCCACACCGGCACGAGGCAGTGCGATTAATGGAGGCGGGAAACCCTTTCGAGAGTGACCAGTGGCATGTGGTTGTGATTTCAAATCGCCGGGAGTTCGCCATCGATCACCACTGTTTCAAGTGCACTGAAGTGGGTTGATAAACCTTTCGGTTTATGGCTTTGTGTGCCAATTAGAGCGCTACTTTCCTCACCGCGACATCAGGTCGATTTAAAGGGTTGTTTTCGATTCGTTCATTAAGTGCAGCTTGGGCTTTATCACGTTTTTCCCTCCGACTGTCTAGCCATGCGTGTAATGTGTTTATATTTTAAGTACATTCTGCACCGGAAAACTGGATGTCCGATTCGTCTGATGTCCGAACTCCTTCTGCAAACAGCACGTATTGCTGGAAGGACAATTGTTTTAGCGATAATGTCTAGTGCTTTATACCCCAATATGAAGGATCGTAGTGCATGTGTTTATCAGATAAAGCAGTGCAATGCCGACAATGACTTCCGACGTTATCCTTATCCCTACCTTATCAAGATAACTCCTATTCTGTCTGCTACCTAGGAAGCTCTCTTCGTTACAACTAACACTAAGAAAGTCATTCACAATAAATGCCTATTAATTGCATCTATACAGAGAACAATTAAACGATGTCACTTACATTGTCCGACAGTTGTAAGTTTGGATTTCAACATCCATCACCACAGCCGCAGCTGTTATCTATTGATAAGAGTTTTTTTTCCTACTTTACTACCGCAATGACACGAACGATCACAAGCAATCTTTTCTATCAATCTTATCCAATTTTGTGCTAGTAAATTGGTGGGATTTTCGACGGTTTGTCGAACGTCAGAGATTAGCAGATTTTCTCATCATGCCACAAACGAACGGGGCGATAGCGCGTAAGGTATAAATTCGCCCGATTTGCTTCCATTTCGCTTTACTGTTGGTTTCCTGACAGGCAAACGATGAAGTTCTGTGCTGTGTTTCTGGCCGCCCTGGTCCTGGCCGTGCTGAGCCACGGTGGCTCGGCCGAGCAGGTGTCCTACCGCGAGTGAGTTTGGCTCTTGGCGGACAAGTGGCGTGTGAGACTGAATGATCTTTTTTTCTAGCTACAAAGTGTACCAAATTCAGGTGGACAGCATTGAAAAGCATACCATTCTGAAGCGATGGGAACGCGTGAGGGGTGTAGATTTCTGGGACCGTGCCGGTTACCGTGTGATGATCCCCCCGAGGCTCCAGAAGGATTTCGAGCGGTTCCTGAGCGCGAACAAGTTCACCTACCAGCTCACCATCGAGGATGTTGAGGCGTAAGTAGCCGATCGTCACAGGATTGGCGTAATCTCTCAATGTTGAAATGTTGATAACAGGACGATTGAGGCGGAACGTGAGTACGATCGGGAGTACCGCCGGCAGAAGGCTGCATCCGGTCGGTCAACAGTAGATTTCGAGCACTTTTGGACGAGTAATGAGGTCAATGCTTACTTGGACGAGTTGGCACGAGACTATCCGAACTTGGTGCGTGTGGCTACGATTGGCAACACTCACCTGGGGCGTCCAATCAAATCGATTACAATCTCGACCAACAACGGTGTGGCCGGATCGAAGCCGTTGGTTTTCATCGATGGCGGTATTCATGCACGGTAGGTCTGATTTCAAGAAGCTGTCAAAATAGCTCTCCAACGATCCTTGTCGGTTACTTTTTGTGTAGAGAATGGGCTGCTGTGATGTCGGTGGTGTACTTGATTCACGAATTGGTGGAACACTCGAGCTCTTACGCGGACCTGCTGAACAAAGACTGGATCATCATTCCCGTCGCCAACCCAGATGGTTACGAGTTTTCGCACACCGATAACCGGATGTGGCGCAAGAACCGATTCCCGGCCACCATCCTGTGCACTGGTATCGATTTGAACCGTAACTGGGAGTACATGTGGGAATTCTCGAGCAATGTAAGGCAGAGTTACAAACGGTGATATCGCTACGAGAAGTCAGTCATTCATCTGATGTTTCATCTTCAACGCAGGCTTGTTCTGACTCGTACGCCGGTACGGCCGCCTTCTCGGAGTTGGAAACTCAAGCCCTGAGCCGGGTCATGCAGCAGTACGCATCGAGCATGGTTCTGTATCTCGCTGTTCACACGTACGGCGATATGATCCTGTACCCGTATGGATACGCCTGGCCTTTCATCCCGGTGACGAACCAAGCCGCTCACATTGCCCTTGGAGAGCAGGCCCGCAGCGCGGTCACTGCCGTCGGTGGGCCACTGTACCAGGTCGGCAATAGTGCCGAGATCCTGTACACCGCAAATGGTTGCAGCGATGACTACGCTGCGGGAGTGATTGGATCCCGATTCGCTTTCACGCTCGAGCTAACTGGAGGAGGATCTACCGGATTCGACCTTCCTGCTAGCCAGATCATGGCTGTTGCATCTCAAACATTCCAGATCTTCCGCACGATGGCCAACAACGCGTAACCATCGTGTTATTCTAAATTCAAATGATGATGATGTGAGGGCTAATAAATAAATGGCGATAAAATGTGAATACAATGGAGAATAAAATTAAACACTCTATCGCTCCGCACAAACAGCTGATTGCGTTGCTGATAACGCTGATTTCAATATGTGTCGTACAGTTTCTGTTGCTTCTGGTAGATCTCAGTATGTCTTGTAATAATATTGACCCACTGATACGTTGCTCAGATACGTTCATGATGTGATACGAATGATACGGCTATCGAGAAGGGAGACGTTTAACCAATCAGGACCATTTACAATCGATAATGATTTGGTTGTGATAAGTTTGCGGCAACGGCTTCGCCGGCATGCGAGTTATACTGTGCGCTAACGGCTTCGGATTTCCGCAGTTTAAGTTTGACCGTCGATGAGCACAGAATGAAGTTGCTTGCGGTGTTTGGTGGCTGCTTGGTGGCCTTGGCCTTTGCGAAAGCCGGTTCCTATCACGAGTATGCAAAAGTGTTGCCATAGGTTAATCATTTCCCACTCGGTGTGATTAAAATCGTTCTAATCCGCAGGTACGAGATATATACAGTCCATCCGGAAACGCAGGATCAGCTTTCGCAGCTGCTTCAGTGGCGTTTGAAGGAGGATGTAGACTTTTGGGACGCACCGAAACTCAATCGACAGGCTCGTGTGATGGTACCTCGGGCCGAACGCAAAGCCGTCACGGACTTTCTCGACCGACTTGACGTGGAGTACGATCTGGTGGTGGAAGATGTCCAAGAGTAAGACGTTTCTAGAAATTTCGATGCATCCATTGTATCCCTTGCATCGTTAGCATTGAGGGATTTAATTTATTTTCCAGACTATTGGACAAGGAGGACCGTCGGAATGAGAACCATCTGCGGCGCACCAGACGAGACTCTAACTCGATGGCAACGATCGATTTTGAGCACTATTGGACGTTGGAAGAAATCTACGATTATCTGGCGGAGCTAGAGCTGGCGTACAGTGACTTGGTGCGCGTATCAGATGTGGGCACCACGCACGAGGGAAATCTGATCAAGGCCATCACTATCTCGAGGAACGGAGACGTCGATCAAAGTCGCCCGATTGTCTTCATGGACGGAGGCATCCACGCTAGGTACGCGATATCTCCAATCCGTTTCGTCCGACAGATTGCGTAACGTGCAGGGATCTTTGTTTCTCGCCAGAGAATGGGCCGGTGTGATGTCGGTAATGTACATGATCCACGAGTTCGTCGAGCACTCGGACCAGTACGCGGCGGAGCTGGACAACACGGATTACGTTATCATACCGGTGCTGAACCCGGATGGCTACAGATACACGCACGAGACAAACCGGCTGTGGCGTAAAAACCGTGTCCCGAACAACGTGCTCTGCTACGGTGTCGACCTGAACCGCAACTTCCCCTTCCAGTGGGACTGGACGACCAACGCGTGCTCGAACACGTTCGCCGGGACCGTGCAATCCTCGCAAAAGGAGACCCAAGCCATGATGGCGCTGCTCGATCAGTACAAGAGTGCCGTCCGTGTTTATCTGGCGGTCCACACGTATGGCGAGATGATCCTGTGGCCTTGGGGCTACGACTTTCTGCACGCACCGAACGGGGAAGATTTACAGCGCCTCGGCGAGCAGGCACGCGATGCTCTCGTCGCCGCCGGTGGACCAGAGTACGAAGTGGGCAATTCGGCCGACGTGCTGTACACAGCTTCCGGGGCCTCGGATGACTACGTGTACAGCGAGGGCGTCCCGTATGCGTATACGGTCGAGCTGACCGGCGGTGGGTTGGACGGGTTCGATCTGCCGGTTACCGAGCTGTCGAAGGTGGCTGCCGATACGTTCGTGTTGTTTAAAGTTTTTGGTCAGTACGCTGGCACTCTGACGGTGTCTTGATACTCCTCAAGAACCGCCGATCGCTTATCAGTGCGTAATGCGCTACTTGCGGTGAATCGGTTATAAACTGCACAAGCAAATCCATTGAGTAATGCAATAAAAAGGTGCAATCGTTATCAGCATAAATCGTTATCATGCGGATCCTATACCGGCTCGTCGCGAGTGTGTCAACAGCGGTAAACACAGCCAATCTTCCTGGTGCTGATTCGTTCAAACACCAACGAATATTTTAACGCCGTTCAAAGTAGTTATTGAAAGGACCAATTTTACAGTTTATGGACCAAAAAGATTCATTATTATTTTATGCATGTATATACCTGCTCCTAGCTTCGAAGCTTCGGCCCGCGACGGGGGCTGCCTTATCTGCCGATCGGTTTCGCTTGGTGTTGTCCGATCGGAAAGGGCACGGACGACCGCACTTGTAACGAGCTAGTCCACTGGCCGGAAGTATAGGCGCTAAACACGGATCGTTAACGACTTTTTAATAGCCTGTCGTTGTCAAATGTGACCCTGCGGACACACAATTTACTTTCTCGCGGACGGACACCAATACTCGTGGTACACCAACGTAAAGTACTGCTAGGAGATTGTAGTGATAACGTACGTCCGTACGTAAGCAGATTTATCACCAGCTTCGGAGCAAACGACAAACCGTTAAAACAACGTGATCAGATGGAGAGCCACAATACTTTTATGCATTTAAATGGAGGAATTAACTAATTGCATACATTTAGGCGTTTACCTGCGGCACAAAGCGAATGCGCCGGTTACCGGGCCAGTTGTGGCTCATAAACAATATCGGTCGTTAGTTAAACACACCACACAATACACAATGGCCGGCTGTAAAATGGCTCACGAAAACTGGGGCCCTCGTCTGGAGATGATCGTATTTTTCGCTCTGCCGCTCGGCCCAAAGTTTGGCACGCAGCATAAAACCGTGATTTTGCTCGTTTTTGTGTTGCGGCCTTTTTTCACTCCATTCCGTTGTCTGTTCGCTCTGCACGGGACGGCTCCGGACAATGCGAGGTATAAATTTTTATTATCACGTAATTGTTTTCTATCCCGGTGCGTTTCTTGGCGCGCTGCCATATTTCCATCGCCGGCCCATCGTGCCATTGGCCGGTCGGCGGCCGGTTTCTAAGTTTCCCCCTTGCGGCCTGTGGCGAAAAGGTTGGAAAACTTTTCATTTCGCACGCCTTGTTGCGAAAAATGTGCCGCCCGCGAACGGTTCGGGGCGCGAAAAAAGGGCGGTTCCTTTCCGGACCGGCCGTCCTTGTCGTATTGTGCAGCCCGATGGTCTTTTGTGTTTATGGGCCGGGGCTGGCATTGGACTGTTGTCATTTCGAAAGCAACGAGAGTCGGAGATCTCGGGGTAAAAAAGCCGGTGGCAGAATAGTTGGAAAAGTCTGCTACCAACGTGGCGATGGCCGGAGGTCCCCACCCGTTGTAGGCTTAAAAAGTTGCTCCTTCTCGGACCGGAGGCCACGGAATCGGGTGGGACACTCGCTGCTGTTACAGCCTCCTGCCGCCGCCGCCGCCACCGCAGTGAGGTGAGAGCGAGTAAATCAAGCAATCTGTTCACCGGAAGTGCACAAAGTAATAGACTCGATAATGTTCGATATTGAATTTCACGATAAATTTTAATCAATTATTCAACCGCACCGTCAACCGGGGCCTCCTTCCGGTCTAGGAAGGGATGGTAAGTGAAAAGTTCTCACGAACGCCTCCGGCAGGACGTTTGCACCTCTGACGCTTCCATTAATATTTATGAGACAATCGAAAGTTAGGCATCGGGCAGGTTTTGTGGGGTTTTTCGGGGGTTTACGGCTTACCGTCGGATATTTGTAGCCCTCAACAGCGTTTCTCTGATTTTAGTGGTGCTAATATTTCGGATTCAGTTGCTGACGGGTTTTGTTTGTTTTACAGAGTTAACAACATTGCCTTGTAATGTAGTTTTATTTGCCTCGAATTACAGTAATTAAGGAAACACACTCATTAAGAAATTTAGTGTAATGAAAAGCTCATCATTATTTACTTTTTTATTTATTTCGTATACTATAAAACTACTTACTTAGTTTGCGACAGAAAAATAAACAATTGTACTAAATCCTTCACTTATGTGCCTCTGAAGGGATTTAGTTTGAAGGGGGTGAAAATGTTTCAAAATTTCGCAACATAAGTAGATCACACCAAAAATCATTTTTAATTCGCCTAAAATCGCGGCCGCAAACCTGGGACAGCAACTTGGGACTGCCGAACTGCCGCCCACTTGAAACCATTCAATTTGCATCAATTCAACCGACTGAAAGCATATTCCCCAAGCACCGTTTTTCCGCCCCGGGTCACCCTTCTTCGGGGATTAGCATAAACGTAACCCTCCGCGTCCCGAGTGGGTTGGCCGGTGGGATAAGTTGGAAAAGTTCCCGAGTTCCCATACATTGAGCCTTCGGCCGTCCCACGTCAGTTGGTGCCACGTTGCTAATATGTTTCCGCCTTCGCCGCTTGGGCTTCGGTTGTAACCACCTCACATATCATAAAACCCTACTTGGCTTATAAAGAGATAAATTCGGCCTGTGTGGTGTTTCTATCCTTTGCGGACGAAACGATGAAAGCCACTGGCGACCCCCCCGGGGAAAACGATGCCGAATGGGGATCACTCGGTCAGTGCTGCCAGTTTCACAGTGCTGATTAAAATGCATCAAAAGTTAAGACTTATAAGAAGTTGTAAAAACAATTAGATTTTACATAATTGATCATCGACTGGGATCTATCTCATTCCAAGAACGTCACGTCAAGGATAGCGGCTGACAAGAGCTGAAGTTTGGCAACACTGCCGGCCCGTGCAAGGAATCGGGGGTCGTATTCATCTTTGATCCCCTTTCGTTGGCTACGTTTTAAGGGAGGAAAAACCCATCCGACACATTCGACAGCGGAACAGGAAAAACTCTCGTCTGCCGGCGTCGATAGAAGCCGCACGGGTTGTCGACAAAAAAAGAAAGCCCAGACAGTCTACGTATGTTACGGTGCAGAAAGAGAAACATAAAAGACCCCCTAACCCCTCGGTCGGATCGGATAGCGTGGCGACGGCGATGGTGTGATGTTTTATGATGTTTTGCGGGCCCTCGACCGCGGGACTGGCCCTCATCTTGTTTACAGTATATTGTCGTAAGATGGCGTATCTTCCGATGGCGAAAGAAAAGGGCGACCGACCACAAACGAGCAGAGTGGCCCAATAATGGGGAAACATTCAAAAGGAGAAAGCCCGAAACGTGGCAAATAAAACTTCAATCTTGGGCGGAAGAAACTACCACCAAACCTCACTAGAAAGCACTTTAAAGTTCCAAGTTGGAACGGAAGTGGCCGGATCTGCCGGGTGGAAGTATGGGAACAGAACGCAAAAAAACGGCCCCGAAAGGGTCATGCCCTTGTTATCTCGGATTCCCTTGCCCGGGACCGCAACCTTTGAAGTATGCGTGCTGCTCTCCGGTGCTCGTGCCTTGGAGCGCCTCTCACCGATGGACAGCGTCGAGGATATGTATTGATAATTTATTTTTATTATGCTCGTGGGAAATTTGCACCCGAGAAGGATGGCCGATCGAATGGTCCTTTTTCTTGCACACTCACATTTCTTTGCCACTCCGATGGCGAAATAAAAGATAAACACAAATTGGAATAAACATTTCGGCCATCACTTATACCGCACTCAGGTGTCACTGGCCTGCCACGTACTCTGCCAGCGTCAGGAATCCGTGGGTCGTCTCGCTTAGCACTTCGGCCAGTTCCGCTTCCGGTATATCGTAACCGTAGTTACCACCGCTACGGGTCTTGATCGTAAACACCAAGTCCGTGTGGTTGGTTCCGGCCACATAATCGATACTGCTCCCGGAGGCAGGCGACTGCAGTAGTCCAGCACCGCCGGCCGTGAAGATCTTCCCGTTCTGATTCATCAGCGTACGGGCCACGTCGTTAGCGAGGCTTCGAAGTTGGACCACGTTGTCCGGATTAGTCATGGCACTGTGTCCGTAAGGGTACAGCACCATCTGTCCTGCCGCCTGAATGCTGAGGTACAAGGCTAGCCTGTTGCTGTTGCTCTGAAGCATGTTGCGCAGGGCGGTGGTCTCGGGTGCGGAGAAAGCACCCGTTCCGACGTACTCATCCGAGCAGGGCTGTAATCGAAAGGGACATGACTTAAACGGTCCCGGCGAAGGTACGGCAGTGTTCACCTACATCCGTGCTACCACCGACGGTGTTCCACCGGTATCCAAAGTTGCGGTTCAGGTCGGTTCCGAAGCATCCGTTTCCGTTGGGTGTGCGTGATTTGATCCACGCCCGGTTAGCCGTGCGCGAGTACTCGTACCCGTCCGGGTTGGCCAGGGGAATAATCAAAAAGTTTACACGATCCAGCAACTCCTCGAACTCGTAGTGATGCTCGACCAGCTCGTGCATGATGGAGCATGCCACCATCGGCGAAACCCACTCACGGGCACGCAATCCACTCTCGACGATGACCAGTGGCCGGCTGAGGTCGAAGTTTTCGTTGATATTGAGGCCCCAAATCTGTCGGTTCTCGCTGGTGATGCCGAACGAGCTGATGCTGACATAGGTCGGAAATTCGGCCGCCAGTTCATTCAGATAGATCCGAATCTGTGGTGGAAGAAAATCCGTTATGTTTGTGCGCGATGTTTTTCCCTAAGACGGCAAACCTCTTCGGCGCTCCAATAACGATCAAACTGCAGGGATGATCCTGCCGCCAGGGCTAGGAAAAGCGGTAGTGCGAGTAGCGAACGCATTTCGATTTTACGGCAACAACTATCACCGGAATCGATTCGCCACGGTTTATATACCTGGTTGTGCTCCCCTTTTTGAAGATTAAAACATCGCATCGCAACGAAAAACATCGAATTCGCTATCAACCGATTTATCAATCGGCGCTCTATTACTGCCGTCAACTGCGCCGTTATCGTTATCATGGGGAAACGATTTCGCAACGGCCCGTTCTGTTGCAGCTCACCGGGCAACGGATTATCGAAACGGCGTTTGAACGCTCGGTTCCGCTGTCGTTAACCGGCCGGATGGTGGTTTTGAAGCATAAAACGGGAGATTAAAATTTGACCATATTTCGATGGTATCTTATCCGGGATAGGGGACCGATCTAACGGCCATTTATTGCCACTAGCACTAAGGGTCGTTGGTGTCATAAAAACGGTTACAAATTATACGCTTGGCGTGCACGGTTCGCGATTTTGTGCATTTTGAAAATGCTGTGAATCCTGTAAAATGAGGCCCAGAATGCTCCAAAGTGCTCCATCGTGCCGCGGCCAAAACCCAAACCGAGGGACAATTCCGAATGCCACGTTGCAGTTTCAACACAATGCTTCATCATACGCATTAGCAGCGCTGGCATCTTGAAGTGGATCTTCATTGCACTGATTAGCTGGCCGGTGGCCACATGCACTGGCGTGCAGAGCCAGTGAGCTGGAGCCGCTCTTAGTAGTACGAGCATCCACTGCACACTTGGAGCTGTCCACCGAGTCAAGCCCAAACCTCAGCACGCATAACTCATCGACACATTGTCCCGTAATTATTCGTCATTGTTGGGCATGATTTATGGGGTGCAATTAATTAGAACTTTCCATTTCATTGTCCTCTTCGCGGCCCAGCGTGTCGTCGTGGTGGATTGCCACATAAAGTGCCACATTTGCGAATCGGACACATTGCGATGAAATTCCACTGCGGGGTGATCGGAACTTAGCGAGGCATCTGCTACACCCTCCGAAGGGACACAATTTCTCCTGACGTCTCCTGGTGCCTCAAATCCTATCGATCCATAAATTCATCATGATGCTTAAATGAGCTCCTTTTAGATCAGTGTACCGAGCGATTCATCGCCCAGATTGTTTCGCCCAGTACCGTCTGCTTTCCGGTATGAGTCACTCCAATCCGAAGTGTCTACCAACAGCTTAGCTGCTCGAGCAAGTGCACTCCCCGGTGGTTCACTCCTGTGTAAAGCCCCCTAGCACACCTAGCTGCCATCCATCATTCCGACGGTCAGCCGATGGGGATGGCGTATGGTGCTTCGCCCGACGCCACATGCATCTACAAAATGCGAACGTCGGCTTACGGGAGCGTGGAGTGTAAGATAAAATTTAATCCTTTATAAATCTCACCGAGAGCATCGAGCTTCGAACCGCTGGCCCGGGACGGTGGCCAGTTGGGGTTCGGGGGTTTTATTTGCTTTCTTATGGTTCCCATTCGACGCATAACTTATTCAATGGACCGAAACGGGGTAATCCAACGGAGTCGTAGTAGATGTTAAATAAGGCAAACTAGCAAGGGATCAAGCTGGTGGGAGCTCTATCATTGAGGAGTCCTTAACAGGAGACTACATTGTACTCATGAGTTCGTTACTTTTATTATACTTACCTTCAATAAGCCACGAACCATTGTTTCAAACTGTTTTAAATATTTTATTTAGCTTCTAATTTCCAGATCACACAATTAACCTACGCGATATTTACAAAACCGATCCCTAATGGGAGTCACCAGAGGTCGGCGCCCTACGCCTCCTCGGAAGTGCTCTGAGTGTGCTGGGTGCTGTGGCTGTCCATTTGTTCTCGGGCCGTCGGTCGGAAGCGACGCAAAAGAATCTTCTCCAGGCCGTGAATCGGAGACTCGAACATCAGGCAGAGCACGAGCGCCAGCAAGAATGTCAATATCACGTGCGATAACGTTTCACCCGTCTAAAACATCGGAGGCCCGTTAGAATCTCAGGGGGGGGTTACAGGTGAGTAGAGACTTACTAGCGTGGCGATGCTGGCGTACATAGGCGTTCGCCTTGAGGCCGACAGGTACAGTTCGACGAGTCCATTCATCAGATATGCACAGTACGTAAGCCGGCTGATCGGCACGAAGGCACGCCAGCAGAGCAGACGTTTCAGTGTGCGCCCATGGCCAGTGACGCACGCCAGCACGAGCCAACCATTCGACAGGCTCCAGCCGAACCGATGCAGTGCGGCGTAGACCGCATTGTGGAAGTAGTGGTCCGTGCCGAGCCCGTTGTAGAATGCAGTCAGGAAGAACATGGCCGAGCAGCCACACGCGCTGGACACGATCCAGCAGAACGCAAGTTTCTTCCGGCCGATACGAACGCTGAAACGAAGCGAATGGATGCAGATCAAACCGGCTTAGGAATACACTGTAGACACCTACTTCTGCAGATGCATCCAGTGGACCAGATAGCCCGTCAGTAGACCAAACAGATAGGCCGTTGCCCGCATGTGCGTGGTACCGTAAACGTTGACGAAGTAATGGTTGAACTGGAGATCAGAAACTTCACTGCGGAACAAAGAAGATAGCGATGTGAGTTGGGCGTGATAGGGACAGCATGCTGGGTGACCTACTCGGTGAAGATCATGAACGTCGGATCGAGCCGCTGGTAGTAGGTGACACAGAACGGGACAAGGATCGAGACGGCAATCAGGCTGCCGATGAGCGAAAGTGCGGCGCGACGTCCGAAACGCCACATCGGATACAGGATGAGAGGTGCCAGCACGAACAGCTGGGTGTCCGCTGCCAAGTACCACGACTGAAACATGCACATCCGGTCCGTGCCGACGTAGTTGTTTATGTACAGCAAATTGCGCCACCAACTGTCCTGGCAGCGACTCTGCTCGGCTGCCATTCGACCACTCCACAGCGGACCATCCCCTAGCGCCGGCAGCCACGTGGCGTAGATCGCGATAATGGCCAGATAGGCGGGCGTAAGACGAATGTACCGGAACACGTACAGCAGCCCAAAGTTGACGCTCCCCTTGCGCTTGTCCAGCTCGATCAGCAGCAACCGGGCGAACAGGAAGCCACTCAGCAGCAGAAACGTGTCCACGAGCAGTGGTGAGTTAAGGAACAGTGCATTCTGAATCTGACGCTGCTGCTCGAGGAAGAAGCCAGTGTTGAGCAGGGGCCCACCGGCCAGAAAGAGTAACGCGTGGCCGCTCAGGATGAACAGCATGGCGCTCGCCTTGATCCCATTGATACAACCCAGCCCGTGATCGTCCTTCGACACTTGCACCAGTTTTCGCAGGTTTTCGAACACCGAGAAAGCCCGCAGGATGCTCGTGCCGGTGGAAGGCTGCTTTTCGTCACTCTGGCCGCCCGCTTTCGAGGTGCCTGAGTAGAAGAACGTGCTGAAGGTCACGAGCGTCGCGAAGAGGAGCAACACGGACACGCAGGCGATCTGACCGGTACCGTAAGCCCGCGGTGTTGCGTTCGTTCGACTTTGGCAAGCGCTGGTGGGCAGCGTGGCCGTGTCGTACCCGGTGGTAGCCTTCAGTAGTTGCTGTACGTCGCGGCCAGTGCACGCTGCCGGTACGCATAGGCCCCAGTGGACGATGAGGCTCGAGGTTACGTTACTGTCAAGTGCCGGCGAATGACGCGTGGACAGTGAACGCACCCGGTACCCGGGAAGTGTCACTTGCGCCAAACAGTACTGTGTGGGGACCGGTGGCTTGTTGCTGCTGGTTGTGCGCCGATTTTCGAGACACTCATCGAAGTTCCCCAACTGATAGACCGAACCATGCTCTACCCCAACCGGGTACTTGGCGGATGCGTCAAACACTGTAACGATGGCGGAAAAATCAGGCCGTTATGTTCAGATCTCGAGAGCTTGATCTTTCACCTAGATATTGAATTGTTTTTGGGACTTCAACACTGCACGATCATCTTGTCTAATTATCGGCATTAAATATTGATGTAAAATCGAGCAATCGAGGGAGCTTTCCCCGAATTTTTGGCGAAGGTGCCGAGTTTCAGCCGTGACGTAATTGACACGTTCGTTAATGTGCGAAGTGTGTGAAACACTGTGGTAAGATGATAAATGGGGGTCTAAAAAAGATTAATGATGGTCTGTGAATATTTTTTCTCTCTTCTGTTGAGTGTGCTGCTTCGAAGCGCCTTTCGATCATGATGCATTTCGCACTTTTGCTTCGATTGGAACGCCGAGCTGTACAGAACCAATAATGGAGGGCAGGCAGGATTGATAGGAGCTTGCGTAAGCAATCGCTACTTTAAATGTGGCCCGACGGTGCGCTAAATTCACGTTTGCCTGTGAAATGTTAGGTTGTAAAAAAGGCATTCAAACGAAGCTAGAAGTTATTTGTCTACGACTCTTTCATGCTTTAATCATGTAAATACCTCACTTTAGTGCCATTTGGACAAACCGTTTCAGACGGTGCCATAACTCTCAATAGTAAAGACTAATAAATAATTTATGCGATCGATGCTCTTACGCATGCCGCATGCTTCGAAGAAAGTGAATGACCGAACAAACGGCCACAATTGTACGCAACTAGTTGCGTGAAATATTGCACGCAACGCAGTGAGGACCGCCGAGAGTTTACTTTTTTTTCAGCAGGTCAAGTTCGACCGGGTTACGGTAGGCGGAGATTGCACTGGTCGTGCTCCTGAAGTGGAGCCGTCCGATATGATTATTATCTAATTATAGAGCGCCACCGACGATCGCCACGACCTACTCTCACACTCGCCCTCGAACGATCGGGCCACCCTCCCCCAACCAGAGGGGGAGTGTTTACTTCCGTGGGGCCGTGTAACACGCTCAGTGACAGCTGAGAGCGGAAGGCCTCTCGAGTGGCCCAAGCCGGGAACATTCGGCGCCATGACGATCGGGCCCATAGGGTTTGATGTTTATTTAACATCTCCTTTTTTGTTGGGCTCTTCGGCGAACCGATCACGGCGATGTTGTTTCAGAGGCTGTCGTCAGAAGACGCTCCGCCAAGTAAATCCATCATTGCGGCCCCGTGAGAAATGACATTTGATGGTGAATGGAGCGTCACAGCCACGGGCAAAATACTTTCCCCGTTCGGTCAACGAGAGGATAGCCTTTGCTGGGTGTGCTATTAGATAACCTGCGTGCCTGATGCAGGCACGCGGTTCGTATGGGTGGCTAATCGCGACCGCAAAAGTCGTCAATCTCGGCGAAAGGTTCACACCCTTACGTAATTGGCATGAATTGAGCGCCGGCTGACCGGACTGGATACTAGAACGAGTTTTGCCTCCCGGCTGGACACTGTCGACCGTGGCCTGCATTGGGTCGTTCTAATCGATTGGCCTTTAATTATAAACTACAAACGCGAGTGGGCCGATTTTACATTCCAATCGATCGGCCACTGACTAGGGTAACCTTTGCAATCATTGGCGCTTTCGTTTTGCAAAACAAAGGTTTTGCCTTGTCTGCTGGAAGGACAGCTTATCCAAAGTCAAAAATCAGAAAGCAAACCCCGGTGGTAGTCCTGTATGTAGTTGGTCTCCTTGGTCGGAGCCTTTTGGGGTACCATCTCTCGGTTCGATGTCCCTGAATCTTTTATCTGACTTGTCAGCCGGATGGACGAAGACATTTTGATCGATTGCAGTACCATTAGAGAGCCATTCACTTGATTGAATCGAGGTCACGACTATGTCCCACGGTGTTGCACATTTATAATAAGCCGGCAAAGAAGACGTAAAACCGAAACTCACTTGCCACTGCCCAAGGCTCGCGGGTTTTTAGAGCACCCAAGGTGCGGTTCAGATGCCGCCGACAGGTATCATCGGGAAGCTCGGGAAGAACGGATGCGATCCGATCGAGGATCAGATCTTCGGCGGTTGGCACCGGTTGCTGGCCACAAGCCGGGTAGTACGACACTAGTATAAATACACCAACCAGCAACAGGCGCATCCGCCTGCCCAGCACACACGCGCCGCCACTCGTCGCCATTCCGTTTGTTTTACGATCGCTTTTTGCCGCCACAAGATGCTGGTCACTTTACACCCGGTCGGAAACGCTGTCCGTCAGCTGTCCGAATGTTCCGACCGACTCGCTCGGCGTCGAGATTTGAACTGAAGCCAACGGGCGGTCGGAGGGCCCGGGATCAGGCAGACTCGCGCGCGGAACTTGTGTTCCGCTGAGGAGGCTTTCTGAGGCTAGGCGGTTGTTGGTGGGTCGAGCAAAAACAACATACCGCCCGATCGTGATTTCTCGTGCATGCACGTACGGAGAGATCGCTTCTAATCCTAATTGCTTTGCCAGATGATCTTTACGCGGTTTGTATAATGTTTAGCATTTCGAGCTGAGAGAGAGAGAGAGCCATAGTAATTGGTTGCCGGCGGATAACTTGTTGCTGCCGCCGTGGCCGATTAGCAATTCTAAGCTCGTCCCGCCGATACCGGTCCCGGAACAGTTTCGCTCTCGTTTGTGCGATGTTCTCGTTGGCCCCGGCTTGTTGTGTAGCGTCGCCAGCATAGCTCGGCTTGGCACGGCTCTTCACACTCGTCAGTTGTACCTGATTACGGCGCCAGGTATTTCGTGTCAAAATAACGCGAATGATGTACATGTGCCTTGGTATGTTTTTAAAAATACAAAACCAACCCACTTCGGTACCGGGGGCAGTCTTCCGGAGACCACTCATCTGGATGGTCTTAAACCATTGGCTTGATTTTTTTCGATAGAAATGTTATTCCAAAACTGTTTCAATTGAAATGACGCAGTGTAGAGACATAGATGAAGGTTGTTCGAAAAATGTACCTTGATTTGATTGTAAATAGTGATTAAACTTTATATTTTTATTAACTTATTTTTAACCTGTGAATCGTCCCTAATCTGGGTCTCCGAAACATTAACCTGCAAATAGTCGAAAGTTTCTCAAGCATTGGGCAAACGGATGGCTGACTGTTTATGAATGTCCATTCCAGTAAAACGGGTTCGAAAGTCGCGACAAACGAGCTGTAGACGAGCGGTGAACATAAGGATCGGCTAGTTACACGGTTCACATACGACCGTGCTGGATAGTGCAGGCGATTACCCTAATTAACGACTAACGGTGTGAACTGGGCCGTTTATTATCGCACCGCTTGGTCACCGCCATAATAAAATCAAAATAAATCACGACTAAAGAGTCGACAATGGGTGCGGATCACTGTCTCGTAAATTGAATCATTAATTTTACTAATTCCACTCTCTAAGACACATCCAGCTGCCTTTTAAGTGATCCGGTGGTCCGCTGTGATCTATTTTACTTTTATGTAGCAACGTGTGACCTTCGCTTGATTGCTTGCTGTAGAAACTTTCTTCCGGTTCGCTTCTGCTCGAAATCGGGGCCTCTTGGCAGCTCTGGCTCTGGATGTCTTAAGTGCCGTTTGCGTGGCCCAAGGCAAAAAAGGCTCCAAAAGATATTCCCCACATTCGAGCATCGCGAATGCATAACGAAGGCTTCTGGTTTCAATATTCATGATCAACACGAGCGCTACTTATGCTGATTTCCTACCAATGGCTGCCAATGGTGTCCTTCCCTGGGGAGTGCTTGGATCGGTTGGGTTGCCACGAGCCTGTGACCAGATCCCTACCAGAAGTGCCGGAAACAAAAAGTAACATTTTTCATCTTCGATACATTCTGATAGGGGTTCCGGCCAATTGCTTTCGCTTCGTTTTTGCAGATAAGGCAGGATACGAGACAACTTGTCTCTCGTGTTCTCTCTCTCTCTTCGTGACAGACGGCTCCGCATGCCGAACCGTGGCGGCCGGTACAGTGGCGAGATGTAAATGAATATTTTTCAAAAGATTTACACCCGGTAACGTGAACCTCATTAGTTTGCTTGCGTAACTTGCGCCGCCGATGATGGCGCGGAAGCGTAGCGATAACGTAGGCCAATGCCAGGCGGATCAGGTCTCAAAGGTGGAAGCGATTTTTCATGTGCTCTACGTGGGTTAACCAGCCTGCCCGAGACCGCATCGAGTGACTGACTGATCGGTGAAACCTGTTTTCGGGCTGCCATCTAGGAAGAGGCATCGCTGTGCGAAACGAATATTTTTATTCCGCCAAGATACCAAGGCGGCCGCACGGAAAACCGAAACCGTTACGTGACAAATCTATCAGTTGATGAAGAAGGTTCTATTGATTGCGAATTAAGTATGAAAATTTGTTTGCTACAAATTAGGGAAGCCGCCACCAATTTGTTTGAAGTTTGAATTGCAAATCAGCCTGAGTGGCTGTTGTTTTCTCGGTTCTCGGTGAACTATGCTCTGATTCTGGTTGGTTCTTCGCCGTAAGATTGGAGGGTGTTCGTTCTATGAGTTCAACAGTGACGAATTCTCGCGTCCAATACTCTACCACGAGCGTAACTTACAGGATCCCACGAAGGGTGTTAAACGAATCCGTTGATTGGTGGCTCCCAGGATCACGTATCAGGCGCCAAAGAATAGAATCGAAGAACGATCGTCATCAAAGGTCATTAGTCAACCCACTGCAGAGAGTCATGTCGGGTGCCAACAAATCGATTGAAAAGAAATCTTGTGTTAAATGTAAAATATGACCATCATTTGGCTTGGCGAGGTGGATTAAAAAACAAGAAGAGAAACCCACCTCTTCCGGCTGTAGTTCCTTGTCCGTAATGAACGTTTTCTTAGCTCGCCCACCACCGAAGATGAACGGCGTAAGCCTACATTCACTGTGCAAGTCTAGAGGGACACAACTGAACCTGCGCGTTAGGTCGTGGCGCAAATAAATCACCCATTCCTCAACCGTCGGGTGGGGCGCGTTGCGAAAGGAACCAATTTATTTTCAAATGAGAAAATTTAAATCGATTTCCTTTTTTCCATTCTCCCTTCTCCGTCAAGCGTTGAAAGGATGTAGATTTCCAGTTCGGGTTTTCCCGCGTTCCGTTTTGTTTGTTTGCCTTTTCCCCGTTGTCGGAACGGTTTACGAACAATTAACCGGAAACCGGGCGACATCGGCGACGATAAATCTCAATTCGCGTCATTTACCATTAAATCAGTGCGTACCGTGCCGTGATCACCTTTTTCTGGCCGCGCACCGATTAAAGGTGCTTGAAGATGGCAGATAGGTCGGGATAGGGACGGGTTCCTATTTGGTAATCCTAAGATGTGTTTTCACGGGCCCGTCCAGCCGAAGGTGGTTTCGGGAATGGAAACGGGATCTGTCCACGAAACCGCTCATTTAACACTTCGAAAACGGCGTCATCCACCTATGGTTAGCTAATTCTGGTTCGCGGTTTGCCCGACAGCATCCAAACCCTAAACAGGGTGAGTGACCACTAGAGAAAAGTCTCGGCGATCGGTGGCATCCCTGTTCAACCGTGGAACCGGATGAGACAAACATTAGCGAATGGTTGCAGCCCGAGAGTTAATACCGACCGGGGTGCACTTGAAAGGAACCGGATTTGTGTGCGTTTTTAGTGGTGCTTTTCCACTTTTTTCCGGTCGCCGCAATGTGCGATAGTTTTCCCTTTGGCTCGGGGTTATAGAAATGAAAAAATATGGTCAACTTTTCCCATCATCACCTAGACACCGCAGACGTCGTCACCGGATCAGCGAATGCGCTCAGCGAGGGGAAAAAAATTGTCGACCGCACACCCACGGAAGTCTAGACCTGTGACCGTCGGGGGTAGCCGGCGGAAAAGTTACGGAAAATCCGACTACAATAACAGCGATGCACAGATGAAAACAAAACACACCGGCGGTGTCACCAGGGAGACTTTAATACTGCTTAATCCTTTTTCCAGTGCCAACTGCGATTCTCTGACGCCGCGCAGTGGTTTCCATGGAGATTCGGCGGTTTTGCGCTGGTTGCAGTAGTCACCGGTTCAGCTCGCGGTACAATCAACAGAGGTGGCCGGAAACGGATGCACCGGGTTCGGGTTTGCCTTCTGAGGGCAGACCGTTTTTGCTTACGCGCTTTCCCCGGCTATAATTGTCGTACGGCGTTATTGGAAGATGCATGGCCCATGGGAGAGTGGGTAGATCACCCCGGTATGCTAGGCCATTCAATTTTGAGTCCCTAGATGAAGCTGCAGATGCAATTGAAGCGAGAAAATATTTTTCAGGACCCAAACCAACAAGGATTTCCATTATTTAACAATTTGGAATCCTTTCTAAAGTAAGTTGCTCGCTCGCATGGAAACTTTATTTGACCAATTGAATTCCTCTTTGTTAATGAAGTATAGAATGAGATCATTCAAAGACTTTATTAATTATCTGCACACCCTAAATATACTCGCATCCCCGTTATACGAACCCAGCGTTCAAAACAAGTAACGTGTATGGGCAAACTTCACAATAACAATACGAATTCATGAGCCACTCGCAGTAAAAAAGTACTCTCAAACTCCGCACACTAAGAGCGCTTCGGTTCCGAGAGCAACATGTGTTTTCAACATCCCGTACGGGAGGTTTCCGCAACTCAAAAGTGGCAAACAGAAGTCAAACGAGTGAATAAATTTGTTTGTGAAACCATCGGTACGTGACCAGCATCTTTCACTCGAGATCCGATTGGCGGTCGTGAAGAAAAACTTATTCTACGCTGCCCGAGACTAGCCTGCTGGGTATCGGGGAGTCTGTTCGCGTTTTTTTCCCCATTCTTTCCATTCCACATATTTGTTCAAGAATAACAGATTCGAATAACCCAATTTTGGAAGTTGTGACGTTTAACCGTACTTCGGTATATTCTTTGATTCTGTTGGTTGGTTTTGTTGACCCCAGGAAGTCGATGGAATTTAAATATTGAAACAAACCTTAAAGCCCTTTCAATACTATGCATTAACGCGACAAAATCCACCGGTCCTTTAAAGGAGGCTATGCCTTGAGCACGAGCATCACAAGTTTCACGGAGCAACGCGGAAATTAGCCCTGTAAGTAAGATTAAAGTTACAGCAACTGGTAATGAAGACGGATGCAGAAAAGTTGGTCCAGCTCCGGGTGGTCACCGAGAATTGAGGAGCTGCGGAGCGACGCGTCACCGCGAGACAAACGCTGATAATCGAATTAGCTTCCACCAGGCATACTTGGACCATCATCAAGCCGGACACAAGAAAGAAGGACCTTCAGTGCTGAGTGCTGATGGAAGAACCGGCATTAGTTTTCCCTTTTTTTATATCTTACAGCAGCAGCGTGTTCCGCTCGTGTTGTTTCTGATTACTGTAATCCTGTCTCGTGAAGCCCTCGGGGAACCGTATACCTGCCCCGATGCCAAGGTTTGCAATCTGTGTGTGCCCCATATCGGAAGTGAACGATGCACGGTAAATCCACTGCTCCCCGAAGGTTAGAGCCAGCGTGTCGAAGCGCTTCCCAATAGCTGGTGGGCATCCTCCTGACCTGAAACCCCCGTCTCGTGCCCTTCTACGGTGGATACAAGACTGTGAATTGTTTGGCGTGTTCTCGAGATTTGTAGACCCGATCGGTACACAGAAAGCATTTTAAACGTTACGATGTGGCAGAGCCCGGAGCTTGGAGTGGAAATCGGACCGCAACGAGCTGTGGTGGAACTCGGAGAGTCTGCGGCACAAAGGTGTGCGGTGTGTTCAGTGTTGAAAGAATGCATCTCCGAACTGCGCACTTGCTACGCCCAAAGTGCAGCTAAAAGTTTGCGCATAATGCTAGTTCCTGCAATTGGAAGTCTTAAGGTTTGCCGGTCGGTTCGAAAGCATTTCGGAGATTTGCAATCCATTTCAAGGAAACGGTGGGGCCACAGATGTGGGCGGTACTGCTGAAGCCATCGTGGCCGGGATTAAAGAAGCTTATTTTGTACGAATTTTACCCGAGAGGATTTGTTCGGCAAACCGGGATGCGCAAATTTATTACCGATCCATATGCATGGCGTACCGATAGATGGCAACAACTGTGGAAGTAGTGCAAAGTTGGGTGCCATAAAAAATGGAAATTTATGACATTGTTTTCGCACTCTCTTGAAACACTTTTCAATGGTTCGTAAGTTCACGAATAATCTGTTTTTGATCGAGGTAATAAGTCGCAAACGGGTTCCAGCTTAAAACAATTCCTGCGAGAAGCGATTAAGCCTGGCAGATTGTTTTGATCAAAAGTACTTTAGGACTTAAAAAAATATGGTCATTTTCCATTCCTTGATTTTGGCCATCGTAACACAGCCCACCGTGTGCCAACCGGATGCAGAGAGGGACACGTTTGATTGCCCTGTGGTTACGAATGATTGCCAACTAATACTTTACATTATCGAACTCGGCAAAGCTCGGAAGTGAAGCTCCCGTACCGTACCGAGATCCGTCTGTCAACCGCTGTTAAGGTGTGTGCCGTGGAGCTATCAGAAGGCGAGCTCGCCTGCCTGGGCTTGACTCCGGCCACATCCTGGCGAATGTGGTTAAATTGCGTTCCGGGTGCACATTAATGAAATGTCTTTATGCGACCATGCTGCTGGCTGCATAGGCTCCGGATGAAGGTGCCAACCATCGCTCGTCAACTCACAGCGCGGCGTTGGAGCTGCCATCGATCGATCACGATTGATTTCACTCGAAGCTGGTCCTGCCCGGCCGGACCGGAAATGGGCTGTTCGTGTGTAGGTGTGTGGGTTTTAAGTACTTTACCAAACGAGGCCGGTGGCGAAGGTGTTGATAAACTGGGTGGTTAAGAGTGTGCGATACAGTGTGACCGTTTGCTCGAAGCCAGAGCACACCGGGGCTCACAGGAGACTCACAGGACGGCGATGATGAGCAGTTTAATTAAATGGTAAGTTTGTGTGCGCTTCCCGGTGGGGCCGGCCCGAAGAAGGATGTCAGCTATCAACGTGCATCCTTCCGGCTGCACGGTCCACACGGTCCGGCTGGAGTCCATCCTCGGTAGGCTCTCCGAAGTTGACTTCTCCGGCCGGTGCACACGGTTGATGCGCCGGTGCCGTTTTATCATTCCGGAACACTGACTTTAACTCTGCCGGAGGGCAGACTTTCGGTACGGAAATGTACAAATTAGATTCCTGTTGCGTTACGCCCCGGCATTCGGTGTCCTTGCGTGGGCACGCTAGGGACCGCACCGTTTATCTTGCGGATGATGAACTGACCGACTACGGCGTTAACCAGGTGCAGGTGTGCCGGTTGCATTTGTAAATCTCCAGAGAGTAATCATCAAATTATGGGAGCGTGTTGGAACCGACCGGGTTCGACCGGGGACCATGTTGGGGACCCCGGAGTGTTCACACTACGACGACTAGAGTACCGCATCAATCGATTCGCCATTTGTGTACGTGCCGGGGGCCCCCCGGTCTTTCTTGGGGTCCGTTTTATGTTTTAAAACTATCCCGCTCAGCCGTCCCGAGGAAAGCGAAAGCACGAGTCGCTCGGTTCCCGCCCGGTGGCACTTTGCCGGCCCATTTCCTTTTAATTTTCCATACAAGGGGTTTTTGTCGGTCAACCCCAGGAAATGGAAAGAAGCGAACGAACCAAACTAAAGATGTGGGACCCTTTTTTGTTTTCCATTTCCTACATGTTGCCGTATGCAAAAGGGCTTTCAGATGGAGTGAAAAAAAAGCGACGACGATGACAGCATAACCGAATGGTGGAAATGGAACCGAGATTGCGAACTGTGACCTGTGACCGTCCGAGCCGTGACGGTCTGCGGACTGACATTTGGTGTTTAATTAAAAAGTTATTTGGAAACGAAATTGGACGGAAATGGCAACCGGAGACCGACTCGGGCGGCTCGGACCTTCTCTCGGACTGGGGAGATGGCCGAACGGCGACCGGTGAGCATGCATAGGAAATTTGTGGAAAATTGCACTCCCGTGGCCACATAGCTCTTTTTTCGCCCGTCCGGTTGTCTTTCTTGGTGCGAGGTTTTTCACACCAGGTTGACCCCGGTGATTATTGTCTAGGGACGAATTTGCAACAAACAGCATGGGCGCAGCGTGCACTAAAGCCGAATTGCGATTGAATTGAGCTGTAAAATGGGGTTGAACGATGCCGGAAGGCCGGTGATTCTGTTTGACTTTGACGTTAAACTGACCATTAAAAGCAGTAAAGCCACAAACGTATCATTATCTAAGAGCTAGATAAATTGAAAAGAGAGGGTAATTGTGTTTGATTAATCATTAAATCAATAATCGTAATCATACATCATTCCATCTCTATCAATATGCATAGCTGAACCTCTCTAATGGATCGTTTAATCGCGGCCAATATCATTGGACTAGCGCTTCGAGAACTTTCCCTTATAAATGGGTTACACAAAGCACGTTTTATGAAAATGTGTCTTCCTCTGTCGAGAAAAACCAACTACGAACTAGGGAAACATGAACCGGGAACGATGCGGCCCTAAAAACTATGTTTGCGTTCATGCTACGCCTTCATTAGCCGAACGTAGCCGGTTCACAGCGTAAAGAGGTCGTAAAGTTTTTTCCCGTTCTGCCCCTACAATTAGGGAGGATGCCACCGAGTACTCGAGCCTGCCTGCCTGCCTGCCGAGTGCCACTTTCTTCCATCGATGTAATTCATTATGAATTGCGTCTTCCCGAGACAAACGCGGCGTACGGGCTTTCCGGAGCGACACTGACCAGGCACGCACCTGAATTATTCAGTCAACTCCGGAGCCAATTCTGGCTCCGGCTCGAACAGATCGTTGTTTCCCGCTTGGCCGACAAGTGACTCCATTTCCGGCGGCCGACAATTCCGGGAGCGGGCGGAGAGGCCAAGTTTTATCACCGTGGCATGTCGTTGTCAGGTCCTGTCCGATACCGGAGGCCAACTTAAGGACGTCGAGGATGGCACATGACAGGACAAGGGGCTTGCGTGCGTGATAATTAAACGAAAAAAAAAGAACCACAACGAAATGGCGTCCTGCGGGTCAGCAGCCAAGCAGCTTCGCAGCTTAATGGCTGGGACGTGCGGAACAACCGAAGACATTTCTGTAATTGTGCGACATCAACCGAATGGCGAGGATAGTGTACTCACATTAACACAAGCAAGTAAATGGCTCCGAACGGATTCGTGAGGATCACGCACACGCAAGGAGGGTAAGTAAAAGATGTGAGTAATCAAGTGTAGCTAAACAAAGAGATACCCAAAAGGTGAGTGTATTTTCAGTACGACGTGTCCTGGTTGTTAAAATTTTTCACTTTATTTTAATTAACCTACACATCGGGTTGGGCCTGTAAAAACGGCCGTCATAATCCGTGTTCGGCACAAACATTCCCGTTTTTTTATGAGGTGATAACTTATGGCCCCCTTTTTGCTGCACTTCCAGTGGCTCTTCATCAACACTGGCCGCTTTTTCATACACCGTCATAAGTTCGTTGTGATGATGTGTGACATTTTACACCCCCCACGATGAAACCCCCGTCGGGGGTCAAACGATCATTGTGGTAAGCGTTCGTTGGGGTTCCTGGTGGGTAAAATCGTTTCCATCCGGCTTTGCTGGTTTTTCGCGATTTTCCTTCATTCGTGGCCTTCGGTTCGTGGTGGTGCGGATGCGGTGATTGTGGGCTCTGAATTGTGGCACTAACAAAGTTTGAATGGATTTTTAAATTAACGTACAGAATTCGATTCATTATTCTATTAATCAAAACCGTACGCGCACGTGGCGAAGCTATCAAGGGGCTATACATTATTACGTTGTGAGTCCTTTTTGTTACAGTAAATGATTCATTAAGCGTTCCATTGATTGGTCTGCGGTTTACGTGCAATCCTCGTTAGTAGTGATCAATTTAAAAATCGAAAACTATACGCGAATTCTTTCGGCCGAGGTTTAGTGTGAAGTGTACAAATGGTTCCCATTTTGCATAATGACGTCGATGCGGGCATTGAACTCTTTTTGGAGCACATATTTTCGACTATTCCTCGGGAGCGTGTTCGAACAGCACCCAGGAGCTTATCCGCTTACTGAACAACCAATCTCCGTCGCATCAATAGACATTATCGGCGCGAGTGAGAGCGAGACGGAGCCGAAGGGAGCTGCCAAAACGTCTTAAAGCGCAACACATTCTGGGGAGCAAGGAGAATGTAACGAATTTCTCCTGGTCGGTCTTCTGGGTCTCCGTCCGATGCGGAGAAAACCTCGAGAGAAAATATATCTGTCTCACCCCGTCCCGTTCGCTGAGCGCCAATCGGGCTGGGAGGCCAATCTCACCCCCGGATACATCCTTCCGAGGGCGAGTGGGAGACTTCGACAGTTCGGCTTCGGTTGACGCGTAAATTGGCTTCCGTTCCGTCGGGCCTGCCCTCGAGTAACTGTTGCCGCAAATACCACGAGCATAAAAGTGAACCCCACCGGATGATGATGCTGGCCGGCTGGCCGGCCGGTGCATTAAAAGGCACATCGTGGGTTAAAAAGTGAGTTGGCGAGGATGAGTGCGCCGAGTCACCGGCTTCCGGTGGCAATAAAAGGTGATATTTATGCTTTATCTACTACTGCTGCAAACGTGCGTTGGATTCTTTTTAATCCTGCGATAGCTCCGGCGCACGCACTATCGAAAACGATAATCTCTTTCGATGGCTGTTCTGGTTTTACTCTTTTAACTACGCTCCCGCTCCATCGACATCGGCGCTCGGTGAGTTCATAAATATTCATTTGATTATGAGCGGGAGTTTAAAAATATTCACGAATCTTCCCGGGGCGCATTGTGCTTTATTACGCTCGGGCGTGTTTTATTTGAGGATTTTGATACATTGTTGATACTTTGTTTTATCCGTTACATGCTGCTACGGCACTTTTGGACGAACGAATAAAACACAATTTGGATTTTATCTTTTTAAATTGAATGTTTATTTATTGTTTGATGTCAATTGTAAAAGGCAGTGTACAATGGAAATTCTGGTTTGAAAATGGAAAATATTTTGTAAACATCAATGCATTTAACAATCGTTGTCAAGGAAACCCAACTCTGAATTGTTCAAGCTCTAGTCGTCATTGCATGTAATTCATTACGCAGCCATTGATCGCTCTTATGCTTCAAATAAATTTTCCTAAAACCCAGCTCGACAAAACGATAGTCTTTAATCACACCGCGCCACAGAATGGTTTCAATTTCCATTTCCGTTGTGGCTTTCTGGTCAAACTGCTCCGAAATCGCCAGTCCAGTCGGAGTAAGCCGGAGGAAAACCGCAAAACCATATTTAATACGACCGTGTAGCATAAATTCCTCTCGAGAAGCGAGCGACAGCATCAAGGGCGAAAGTCATCGGGCAGGGATGATATGAGAGACTTCAGAACGGTCACCGAATGCAAGGGCACAGCGTCTGAGGACGGAGACAAAAAACAAGAGCCCTTGGGTCCGGTGGCCAGCGGGCGTTTAAGGTTTGGCAAATTTTATCCACTTGAAAAATGAGCAAAGTCCCGTTGTTTGGGCCCGGGTTAGAAAGGCGCCGAGGTGCCGAGTGAAATGATGAGGAAGATTAAAAGCGTGGCAATGGAGGCGCCAGTACCTCGAGGGCAGCCAATGTGGGCTAGGTTGTAGCCTCGGATTGCACCCTCCGCAGAGAACCGGAATCGAACAGTCCGGCCCAGGGCTGGCCGTCCGGATGGCAACTAATAATGCCGAAGACAGCTGTGTATGTGCCGCAAAAGGACCGCAGCAGCAGCAGCAGCGGCGGCAGCAACAGCGAAGTTTGTCGACCAGCGTGGAGCATAGCCCGGAGCCGCCGACGGTATGTTGACGGAAAAAATATGAAGAGTGGCAAAAATTCCCGGCCAACCCTCGGTTTCAACCCGAACCCGTGGAACTATGTGGCGGCTCGCTCGGGACGGCGAGTCCGGCGGGTAAAAGTTTGCTGTTTCAAAAACTGTGTTGACAATGTGAGAAACTAATTTGCGGATTTCTCTGCCGTTGACAGTTCCAGGCCACGGCGGACAGCTGGAATGGATTGCAGTGATATATTATGGCCATTCGCATGCCTTTTAAAGAGCTCCGCTGCGGGAGCCGTTGTTTCTGGTGCTGTCTTGGAAGAATTATAACACATTATGGTGGCTTTGGATGGAAAGGTTGCATTAATAATTTAAAGAACATACAAATTGGAGTAGAACGATTTACCTTATGTGGAAGTGGATTCCAAAAATCCGTGCCGGTTTAGCTTTCTGGCCTTTCTTTCTTTACACAACAGACAGTACTGAATAGTCGAGGTCGTAGCGTAGATTAAAATCTTTTTAATAAATAACAAAAATAATTCTTTATTTATCAAATGTAATCAGAAAGTCAAGACTATGTTAAATGGACCTCAGACCTCAAACATATTTCCAACTATGCCCAAAAAGCTAAGTGAATTGTTGGATTTTACCTAACCCTATAAGGATAATCAACTTATTCCAATCCAAATGAATGAAGCGAAAATGATGGGTTTCTGACAATTAAAGATCGAAACATATAAAGATGAACAAATTTCGCAGCAAAGTTTTCTATAGCAAGTATCGAAAGTATAGAAACTCCCCAAACAGTAGTTTCATCTCATCAACAGGTCGCTGGGAAGGCGACTCTCAGCGCTCGGCAATTAACAAACGCTTGCCATGTACGGTGCCGTCCATTTCGGTTTTTCTTCTCACAAAATTATGCTCACTCGGGACCCAGCATTGTTGCGGCGTTCCATGGAGAGCGACGAAAAAAAAAAACACGAAATGCCTTCGCATAAGTTTCCTTTCATCAGCACGACGACGGGCAATGAGCTAGCCCTCAGCGCCCGAGAGTGGAAAAGAAAAAAAGGACCGGAATTCCCGCCGGAAGTGTCACCCACCCGGGAAGGCTCCGAGTGCTGCTCGGGTGCCGGAACCCTCCCTCAACGGTTCTTTCATGCACGAACCACTTCCGGTCGCTCTGCTTTAGTTACTGCCAAGTGGCCCAGTAGACCGACCGGTGGAAGCGCACCGGAAATGCGAGAGTCAGAAGTACTGGCTCCACGCCATCGCCATCATCGCCATCATCATCATCATCTGCTCGTAATCGGTCTACTTTGGAGGTCAACTCCATCTCTCGTCCCTCTCCTTCCGGCACCGACCGGGCGGAAGGAAGAAAGATAAATAAAGTACCGGCAACTGTTTGCGGAAGGAATTTATCCTCGACAGGGATTGGCCCACGACCGTTGGCTTGCGGCCGGCGAAGTGCGATCGGCTGCCAAGATGGTCCCGGATGAAAATTGATGGTTAATCGGTTCGGGCGAGGGCCGAACCGTGAGAGCTGAGTGCGCACTGAACGAGCTACTTTCGGCTCAAGGATCAAGTCAAGTTCAACGAGCCCTCTTAAGGACTTTGTGGCGGTAGAGTGCTATTAGTGGGTGTGTCCGTCAGTTTTCTGACCCATCCAACCGTGAGCCACACCGGGAAGGCTAAAAGTCGCTCGTTTTGTTATAGGTCCTTTTTGGGGAGCTTGACACTACACGTGGTTCACTGCAACTGCTTATTTGATTGTTGCTTTTCAGCAATTTCGAAAAGTTTTTTATATGACGGAAAGGAAAACCATTTCAGCGTTGGCCACCTCCACAGGACAATTGCTGCGGCGTACAATGACCTGCCACAAACCCTGCCTGAGTCAGTCTCTGCTCTGCTGCTTATCGATTTTACAGCCACATCCAGACACAAAAAGGCCCCGAGAAAGCAAGCGGAAAATGAGGCTAAAGTTGACGAAAAGCTGCAACGTTTCTTGAGAGCCATTCAAATCACGGCAAAAGAGGCAAAACATTGACCATTTCCTTTGGCAAACTCTAAATGTAGGTCGCCGGCGCACGGGCCGGGCCGAAAAGTCACAATAGTGACACACGGTTATGCCGTGGCCGTGGCCAACGTTGGTGTGCAGGAAAACAGTCCCGAGCAAAGCGTTGCTTTTTAGAGGCGGCGAAAAAGTTTCCGGAAAATGGCCCCATGGCCCGCGCTCTGCCGACGGATTAAACCCCCTTCCGGAACCGCGCAGAGGGGCTCGATTTTTCCACACATCCAGCTGGCAGCTGGGGGCTGGAAGGCCACTTAACTGGGCGACGGTGCAACACACGAGCGACGGTGGCCGAAGCAGCCAACGGATTGCGCTTCGTTCCGCCGTTTGCTTTTGAATGCGCTGCGTCTGATGTACACGGAACCGATTTATGTTTCTTATGCTGCCCGCCCGGTGGCCGCGGGGTATTTCTTTATGATTTCGGCATTCAACCGCCACGCTCCCGGTGTGTGTTTGTAGCAAGTTTGTGGTACGCTGGTGCGGCTCAGACGGCAGTGGCCGCATTATGAGTACAAATGTTTTTAATAATAAACTACACCGGTAAGTACTGCGCACCGTGAACCGTGTAGCGACCCGGACTGCATCTGATACGCGGTTTTGTGTGCTTGTGTTAACATATCATACGCTACAGCCCTGTGTGTCCTGTGAGAGTGGCCCGGGCCACGGCCCGGTGTGGTTAAATAAAGTTGGGATTTTTCTCCGCAACTTGGCACAAGTTCTGTGTGCCGCGGCCCCGCGATAGGGTGACTTGGAGTGCCCGGATCTCGGACCATTCCGACTGCTGGCCGCTTGTTGAAGTGGTGGCGTTTTTTTTCACGCCACCTCTTTACTTTAAAGTTCTGCATTCCGGTGGCGGCCGGTGGCACCAGACCGTGGCCAGGTTAATTTAATATTATTTCCAACGAGATTATTTTTTGGTTCTTATGTTGCATGGGCCCCGAAGCGCCATTGTGGTTTTCGGTGGGTTCTAGTGTTTATAGAGCGTGACATTTGCCTGCAGAAGATCGATCCTGCCCCGTTAGGGTGTTGTGGTTTCGAAATGGAGTGTTCTTTGGTTTAAAATTTCATAGCAAGTGATGGCATGGGGTTTCTGAATTGTTTCCACGAAGATTAATAATACATTTTTTATTGCTATCATTGAGCAGAAGATGTCCGATCGGAGTGACTCTTATTCAAACCGAGGCAAGTCGTAAGCCGGCAGCACGCAATAAACATGTTTTCCGCCCGCTCTCCGTATATTACGATTGACAAAAATTGAATTATCACCGGCATTGAGTGGCTGGCCGGCCAGCCCGGTGCGTGACCATCGTCCACATCAGGTGGCATAATTTAATTTTTCGCAAAAATCGGAACGTTGATTGACGGACAGCCGGCCATCGGTCACGGGAGGGTAAGCCATTGCAGTCAATTAGCGCCCGGACCGGGTTTTGGGTCGCCCGCCCCTCCCCAATGGCAATAAAATATTAATTATAGTTTTATCATTTGATTGTCAATCACCAATCACTTGTGTCGGCCAAAATGGTTCCGTTTTCTATGCGTTGATTCAATTTCATTGGTTTAACACTTGGTGCAGGAAATTCGGAGAATAAATCAGCGACCGGCAAATGTTGTTGTTTAATGCATGACACTTTAATTAAACTATCTACTAATTACGCTCCGGGACTTATCTTCCTTTTTTGGTTGAAGGTGCGTTTCAGCCGTGGCAATTAACCCGTTTCGCTAAGGGATCTTCTGGGGTTCGTACGATAACATAAGAACCAGAGCAGAAGAGCGGAACCAAGAGGGGCAGGAATTAAAAACAAACAGCGGTCCATCATTCCGTACGGTGGGCATATCATTCGCTGCGCCGGTTATGGATTTAATTTTATCATTTTTGTCATTTGCACACTTGCCGAGGGCAGCTTTAAGGGCTAATGTTGTCGTTTTATTACGCCTGGGAAATGGTCGCAGTTTGCAGGCATTTTGTTTGTCTGTCGTTGTCGCACAAACAAGTGGAACCGATAAAACCCGGCTTGTGCGTGCGATTTCGATTACCGTTATTACTACTGTTACTGTTGGACGGACGGTGTGGATTTAAAAACGGGTCCCAAACCGTCCCCTGATTCTTTTTTGGAAAGAGAACAGTTAAAACCCGTGCCGCTTCACCGTGTTACTGATGGTTTTCATCGAGGTTTTGTTTGGATTTTCATCCCATTTTGGGCGCGAAACGAACGCGAAAATCATGGGCGGTGTAAAGTGGGTGAACGTGTTCGAGGGCCGGTGCTGCTGCTGCTGGGGCTGGGTGGTTCATTGTGGCGCTTGTTGTTGATCTTTCGACACGGTAGTTATTTCACCTGCGGGCTTTATGATAGCCTTTCAATCGGTGCCCCACTGTGAGCCCCATTGGCGCAGGGATTTATATTTACTTCGCTTTAAATGGCCGCGTGAAGCATGTTCATTGCTGGCTATCAACGGGCAATTGAACCATCAAACCCGACCGGATGGAATAATTCGAGCGAAAAGTGACATTTTCAGCGCTATCAAATCGAGGCTTTGATTGAATCTTCTGCCACGTTTAACCATTTGATTTGACAACCTTTTTTACGGTGTTAGTCATAAATAAATCAACACCTATCAACCGGCTTAGTAATTGTAATGAATGAATGTATGAATTATTTAAATTTAAATTTATTCAAAGCAGAGGGTTTTTTCCGCATTTATTTGTTGAAGTGACGTTTTGAAGCTCAAAAGTTAAATTTAAGAATTTAAAAACACATAAAACTGAACGTAAATTTTGTTGGTTTAATTTTGATACCAGCAAATGAATTGACCTCAATTTGTGCACAGCAAACCCTAACCGGGTTCCAATTTCTAATCAATTGCTGCGGTAAAAGATGGTCGAAATCTATTAGAATAAGTGGAAATCAATAGCCGAGACACCAACTGCCGTTCCAATCGGCATTCCCGTAGCCCATGGCTCATCCGAGCGTAGGATATTTATTTGCCACAACATATTTGTGGCCACCATCATCGGCTTGGCCCCGGAGCATAATGCCAAATGGGGTGCAAAATATACGTCATAATGGAATCGTACACTGAACCGTCTGGATGCTTGGCGATTTGAGCCGGAGCCAGAGCGAGAGCTCTGCCCCGGACGAGCCCAGCATAAGGCCCTTTAAATTTAAATTGCCCCACCAGAGACACGTAGCATAGATCTCTTGCCGGCAGCATAATGCAAGCGTAGAAGAGCCGCTAAACCGACCGCGGGCCACGTTTCCGAGTCGGGGTTGTTGACATCGTGGGCGCCTTTCGTGTGCCCAATTCACCGCGTATCACTGGCCGGACTAGGCGTCAGTTGCACGTGCACAGCCATATGGACCGTGAATCGGTATCGGGCCGGTGGGCCGGTGGGCCGGTGGGCCGTCTGACTGCGATCCGTGCGATCGGCTATGTGGCCACGCTAAATTGCGGTGATAAATAAAATGGCCATGATTAGGCGGTGGCGGTGTTTTGCGTAAACAGGATCAGGACCGTTAAAGGCCGACCACTGGGCAGATGGCCGGCTGGGGTGGGTTAAAGCACACATCGTACATTGGGCTGGACGAGCCCATCATTGTAAGAGGTCCAGTGCATCGGTCCGTGGTTTATGCACTTTGCTTTCGAACGGCCAGAGCAGCTGGCCACATTAGGGCTCATGCTTTATGATAGGTGTTAATGTGGCTGGTTGCGTGCTGCTTCGCAATGTGCCTGATGTGGTCTGATACGGTCTGGTCCGTCCGTCCGTTTTTTTTTCGTAAGGACACTGGCTGTCAGCTCGACGTGCAGATAAAAAGTGATTCCGAAAACCCTCATAAAGTACGTCAGACGGTGGTCGTACCCTCTGTGGCCTTTACATTGACCTCGGGTGGGTGGCGCAAAATGGGTGGATTTTGAAACGAAAAAACTTCCCTCCAATACACGTCCATTACAGGCCGAGAGGGCAAACACATTAGCTTCATTTCGTAGCTACATTAAGAAATTATCTGCAGCGCACCACGGGACGTGAAGTGATGATTTTTCTCTCTCTCTCCATAGCCCAACATCTGTGGCCAATGGAGGGCACTGAGGATCTTTTTTCGACGCTTACATCTAGCGTCTTTTTCGCACACGGCCACCCGAGAGGGACGATCGTTATGCTGGCAACATATCACCATATTGAGGCACTTCGTCACAACCGGGTGAGCTCGCCTGGCTCCTGGTACCCCATCGCAATAGTTTCATCTTATTAGCCAAATGTTCTTCACGCGTGCTTGGCCAGCCAACGGGCGGAGCGCATCGCATGTGAGCACCGGAAAAGCGGAACGGAGCCGTACGAACCGGATGAAGTCATCACCCCGACGAGTGCCGTCGCGAGAAGATGAAGTTCCAGGACGTGGCGTCCTGGCAGAGTTTGTGTGTCGGGAGCGGAGCCGTTTTCAATGTCTGTCAAGCACGAAACCTAATTCGCACGGAGCCAATTGGGGTGGTTTCGTCACGGTTTTTGAACGAAGAGTGCTCCGTGCCGGGCGATGGAGCTTGGGGAGCGGTGAACAGGAACGAGAAAAACGGATTCGGGACGGAAGCCAGAAGTCTGGTACGAATGATAAACTAGCTTTTGATACGTCTCGGTTGCTGCCCTCAGGTGCTGGGGCCAGCTTTGAAGTGAGTAACCATCGGGTATCGGGACTTGGGCCATTGTTTTCGATTAAATCAATCAAGCCGAAGGTGCTAGCGTGGCACGTTTAAATCTAATGGAGGCGCCAGGTGGTTGGTTGAAACTATCGGAAAACTTTCCGCACCAAAACTTGACACTAAATAATGAACACTTAGACGATCACAACTTGGAACTTTAGGTGCTAGTTTTGTAGATAACAAGTTCACTTAAAAATGTACAAGCTTTAAAAAAAGAAACAATTCAGCTGCAAACACTTTTTTCTATTATAACTGTCATTTTTTTAAAAATATTTTCGGTTATAGTTTTCGAATTCGAAAGAGCGTTTCGAAAACTTTTTGCGTCGGCAGCTTTTGATAGATTAAAAATTGGTCAACTCGTTAATGTTTGATCGTTAATTTTTAAATATTCTTCTGAATATTTTTAATGCCAATTTAAAACTTTAGCAATGCAAATTTTTACTTTGGTACTTTATATTTTCTTTACGTTCAAAACAATCTTCAGAACACGATCGCAGCGTAGCGTCTTTCGATGATAATTTTCAGTAGCGCTTCAATTGATTCAGTTGAATTCTTTGTCCAGTCATTATTATCATTATTCTGATGTTGTTATGTTTCCGCTCACCGATATGCTACATCAGAAAGTAATGTAAGCTCAACGTTACGGTAGCAGCCCTCCCCGAACGCATCGTTGCTTTTTCTATCTTTTTAAATCATTATCCATTCTCATTTCGGAGTTTCCTTTTTTCTGTTGCTCGGAACTCCCATCGTTGGTTCGGCATTGAAGGACAAAACGAAACGAAAAAAAAGCTGGCAAAAAGAGCGAAATTGAAATCATTTCATCATTAGCATAGCTCATGCAATAAAGTGCCCCAATTTAACACATAATACGAAAAGTTTGACCCCATCTAACTACTCTATTTGTTCGACCCGGCCCGCCCGGGGAAAAGGTGCGAAAAAGCGAATGCTCCAAAATGTGTTGTAAGCGGGCTGAATGCGAAAAAAAACTTGTTAAAAAATAGTACTTCCCTTTCACGGGCGAAGGAAAAACCGGAAAAGGTTTTCCATCGGCAGCCGGCAGCGGAGAGTATTTTCTCGAGCATTGTTTTTCCGCTTCGTCCACCGCCGTCCCCCCATCTGTTGTCACGCCTCTTCGTCATTTGCAGTGGAATTGAAAATGAAAATTCAAAAGTTTGTGAAACACATTTTTCCTATCCTCCGTCCGGGTGCGGGGGTTCCTTCCGGTTCGCCGAAGGTCGCGGGTAAACTTTGCTTTGCTGCTCAACCGCGCAACGCCCGCCACGTGGAACGCCGGCAAAGACAACACACGCGACCGTCTCGTGGTTGCGTTAACGCGAAAGGAAGTGAAAGTTTCGGTGTGAGTCCGTGGTTTTTTTTTTATGGGACGGGCTAGTTTTCGTTCATCTTCCCCAGATTGTTCCGGGATTGTGTGTGGTGGTCGTCGTTTTTTTTTTGCCGTTCGTAAACTTTAAACCTATTTTGCTGGCTTTTTTTTACTCATTTACGTTCGATGTCGAAGGGCGCAGCGATGGGAAAATGAATGTTTTAACATCTTCTCGCGTGCCACTCGAAGTGGGGCGGAATCGCAGGGTGACTTCTTATCGGAAGCACTCTGGCACGCTTCTTCGAGGGTGCCTCTTCATCATCGGGCGAGAGGTGGGAAATTTTGATTGAGTTCGGAAAAGGAAAACAATTACATTAAAGTTCGCAGCCGCTGAGAGCTGCCGCCATGGCCACGGCGACTCGATTCTCTTCGCTTCCCGATTTGCCTTCTTGTTTTTATGCTCCGTTTTTTCATGACTTGATGCATGACTTTCGCTGACCCTCAGTGGAAAGAATATCGTCTTCGTGCAAGTGAGTTCGCGGGAACCGTAACGATTACCATCGGAACATCGACCGGTAGGTTGAGCTTCATTTGTCGAAAGTTACATTGCAATTTGGCGAAAAGAAACTTCCCTTCTTTGTGTCGTTGTTGCGCAATTGGTTTTGTAATGTTGAATTAATTTGCTGTTTTCTGTGGGAATTTTCTTATGTTTTGCTTATTATTCCAATTTTTTGTCGTTACACTGCACGCAAAGACTAAATACTTATTCATAAAAAGAGCAGGTCACAGTGTTTCATATTTTTTTCGCAGCACTTTGTATATTCTTTTAAAGAAAGATCATTAACCGAAGAAAACCAACAGCTCTTCGCCATCCGAAGCGAATGTCCTGCGACGTCTTGGGCGCGACGCGACCTGAATAACGGTCCAGCAAACGAACGATAGTTTCGGGAAAAGTATGATAATTTCTTTCGTTTAGTCGGATGAATAATTCGTTCCGACGGCCAGAACGCTAATGAGTTAAGGACCGTGCGCTGCTGCGCACATTTGTAGCATAATAATCAGTGGTTTTCAGTGGCCTGGTCGGGTCATTTGGACGTCTTGTCGAAGATGTTTTGTTGCTGAAAGAGAGAGCGAGAGCGTTAGAGTAGAAGATGTTCACTGTTGGTGTGTTGGGGTCCTTTTGCCCACCATAACCGAGGACGCATAATGGCCATCCATTTTCCGGCATTCGGCCGGGCACCAAAGTTGACCGAAAGTTCGGTTCGGGCACGGTACTAAGTAAAACGTTTCGATGTTTTCGAAGGCCGGGGCCGGAGCCATTTTCTCCTCTAGCTTCCTCTTTTCGGGAGTCAATTAATATCCCGGGTAGCAGCGGGAAGGAAAGAAAAACTTTTTCGTTATGCAACCCTTGGGACGGTTCGGCTTCCGCGTGGGAATCGATCAATAAATAAAAAAGTGCAAAAGCTTATTAGAAAAACGAAAACCAAAAAATACTGGAAAACCCACAGAAACCATAATCTACCTTTCGGCAAAGCGGGCTACCGTTTCCTTATTCCGTTTTTCCGAATCCCCACGAGCACCATTCGGTTGCGCGCAACATATCTTGTGCTCGGTCACTTTCGGGCGGACACTACGCCGGTGGAAAAAGTTGACGTTCGAAACACATTAGATTCCGGACCCGAAGCGGGCAGCAGAAATGGGGCAGCGATCGTAAAAAAATCGAGTAATTTTTCATCGATGACGACAGCCGCACACACCACCGGCCGAGGCCCGGTGAGTAATAAAGTCATAAACTGTCAACCTGCGATCGTAAAAAGATGAAATGTGGAGCCAACCTGTGGGAGATGTGTTTGTTATCTGTTTTTCACGGTGCAGCCCAACGGTACGTGGGGGTTTCTTTCTCCGGAGGATGTGTCCCCACCACCAGAGGGCGTGTGTTGAGTGGATGGTTGAGATGAAATGATGATTATTGGCGTTTTATGCAACCGTTTGATGGTTTCCGCGTACAAGCGACGATGCTACGATCCCATTCGGAGGGCGGGCCACTTACCGGTAACCGGTCGTGATGATCGTTAAAAAAAGGACACCCTCTATCGCGTTTGATCAGAAGACATTTTCCGCCGCTCCGGCGGTGAAGCAATCAAATTAAGTCACTCGAGTAAAGTGGCGTGCAACGGAGCGTGATAATTGTGCCTGCGAACGAAAGTCAACCAATTATTGTGAAAGACGATGGCGGACTCGGAGTGGATCAAACGGAGCGGCCTGCAGTCATTATGCGATACTGTCAATAACGATTGATCCTGGCAATGGAAACATATTTTATTTTAAACAAAGGGAGCAGGAGCGACTGGAAAACAGCACCAGTGATATGCAAAAAACATCCGAAAAAAATGAAAAATCTTCCGGTTTTCATATCCAATCGGCTTCCCTTCTCACTTCGCGTTGCATCTTGTATGGGAGCCCCCCTTGATAAAGTGTGCAAATTACGCTGTGTAAAGTTTCACGCGGATTGCTTCAGTAGTTTTGGAGAAACAGTAAAACAGACGACGGACCGAAAAACATTCATTGTTTTATACATAGAAGATAAAACTAGACATTGTTAAAGCAAAAGATAAAGACTAAGGATCGCGGATCACTTTAGCAATCGCATTCGGGCACGCCATCGCTCGGTACAATCGCTGGACCAACCGACCGGAGGCTCCGAGTTCCATTAGCGTCCGATTGCGGCCCGTCCGGGACGTCCGGTAACACGATAACGAAATCAGGCTTCCGGGAGCGCCAGCAGCAAATGGTCATTTATTATTTAAAAGGCAGCAATTAAATCATTTCGTTCGGACGGGCGGGTCCGAAAGCGAGATGGTGGCCGTGTTAGGAACGAGGTGGCCCCGCCATCACCGCCGACAAAGGAAGGACATTTAAATGAAGGATTAAATTGCAAGCATTCGAATTGCTTGCAAATTGTTTTTGGGCTACGTAAAAAAAGCGTGGCCAAAACTGGGGAATGTCCCCGGCGAAGCACTTCGGGCACTCGAGCAGCCAGGCAACCTGCTTCCTTGCTTTCATCCATCAATCCATCACTTTCCACCGCAAAGCCCGTGTCGTGTCGCCGAACGGATGTTTGTATCGTTTGAGAGGGCGAAAAATATTAATAATCACCAATTAAAACCCACTAATCACCGCACTTACACCGCGTGGCGACTTTGTACGCATTTGCGGTTCCAGGCACACCGGATGGTTGGGGGGACCCACTCGGGCACGAACGGGACCACCGCCGGTGCCAATGGAGCCTTGGAAGCGGGGTCCAACAAGGGGAAAACCCGGTGCTAATGAGAAGGAAACCTCTGTTTAGGTGATTTTCTGACTCATTAACCATTAGCCGGCGACCCGGCCTCGGCTGTTGGGCTTGGGCTGTTGTCGAAGCCCGGGGCTTGCTGGCTTCCACTTATCCACGTGCAGCGTTTTCACGCGGACCGAGTGGGCTGAAGTACGTGTGGGTGTGTGTGCTCTAATCCGGGTGGACAGCCACGACCGGAGTGCGAACGGTCAATGACGCCCACTGTGTGGCGTCATTGACACAGCATATGCTACAAACACGGTCGGGAAATGGGATCGACAGCTGGGATCCAGAGTCGGTTGGACAGCAAAAACCATCACGCAATTTAACAAATCGATTCGGATGGCTGCACTTTCGGGATGATTGAGATCGAAGGAAGTGCCATCATCGTCATTGCTGATAATAAATGCATCTGGTATCTATGAATTGTTTGTGTAATGGAATTAGTAATCTTCTTGTGCTGTGCGCCATATCGTTTGGCGAAAATTTAACAAGCTTCAGGAACATGTTTTGGGTAACATTTGTGAATAACAGATATTAATGGTTTGTACCTAAAGAATACTTAAGCTACAAATTAACATTCAAACCTGTTGGCACGTCACGTCCGTGTTTAAATTGAAATCATTAACGCTGTCAGGCAAAAATAAAAACGAAATCATTCCTGACCTCTTACTGTGACCCACGCTGGAGGGTGTAACGAGGCGAAATGAGTTTCATCCCTACGGCCCGCGAGAGAACCGCCCGCTTTGCCATGCTTAGAATTTATGAAATCCATTAATTCCCGCATCCGTTCTAAAACGCCATCGAAGACTAATGGATGACCATTTGTTGCCGTTGCTCGGCGCTCCGTGGCGGACCAATTTGCGGGCGAACCCGTTGCGAGATGATGGATTTTTCATAATTTCTGGCCATGATCGTTAGTCAGCGTTGTTTTCTGGACGGCGACACCCCGTCCCGGGGACAGTTAACGATCCCACGCCTCGCACCGCATTAACCTGGCCGTGATCCTTGACGCTGCCTTGGCTTGTCTTCCACCGAGCCAATTACGAACATGTCACGTTCATGCACGCACCATTCCGGTTTTCGGTTGAAGGCACCGTTTTTCTGTGCGACCAATTTGTGGTTCCTTCGCCCGCCCCGAGGGTAGGTCCGCTGGCAGGCACCTCGCGGCAGATTCGTTGACTGTCTTCCCACTTTTTTTCCCGTTCCCTATTTATGCAGCCGTTTCTAGCCGGATGCTTCGGTTCGCAGGGCTCGCGGCCAGCTTTGTACTGTCAACGAAAATGTTTTCTTATCATTATTTCTTTGATCATGCGACTTGGCCGACTGTTATCCTGGCGCTTCATCAACAGACGACGGCGGGGCCATCGTCAAGGTGCGCCCGGATACTATCTTTGGCTTTCGCTGAAACACAGAGCCGCAAGGATCCGGGGTGGCTCTGGATTTCGGGTCGCCAGCTTCGGCTTTGGAGTGCCACGGTTTTCATGAGATCCATTGATTGGTCACCATGGAAATACGACGGACGAACCAATGCTAACTTCGGTTGCAGTCAAAGTGCTGATAGTAACGGGCAAGATCAATGAGTTTCGAATTGGGAAACGTAAACGGTGCTTCAGCTGCCGTGTTTTCTCTCCGGTCTCTGGGACCTCTTTGGCACTGGGACCCAATCCAATTGACTTACAGTCGCTAAGTTTGATTGTGTTGCAAAATAACCACATGTGAGCTATTTCGCTAAGTAGTGTGTGTTGTACCGAATTTCAACCCATAGGCTGGATGTCCTTATGGGACCTCCAAAAAATGATGTGTTCAAACATCCGAGTTTTGCCATTGTGTTGCAGGAAACGTATGCGATGCTCCTCCATAGGAACGCCAGCAATTTGCGTTGAGGTGACACCCTACGCCTGGCGCTTTCATGGCGATGTCTCATTGTCCCCACGGTGGCCACGGGGACAGAACTAGAGCGATGCCACCAACACGGCGGTGGAAGTTCAATCCAATTAAATAAAATTTATGATAATTTTTAATAAAGTTTAAACAATTAATTACGCGCACACATCATTATCGTCGACATAATTTGAGCTGATGCACTGTTGCACTGTTTGCCGCTGGCGTCCGTTGTTTGGTGCCGGTGCGAAAGTTCACAACTCGTGAACGCCTGTGACTGTGGGTCGGCGGGGCTGGCATTCTGTTCGCACCCCGTGTGCAGATCCCTCGTGATTGTGGGACACGCCGGCAAAAGTTGGCATGCGAGGCGACTACTGGCGGCCATTTTCCGTTTCATCCGACCGGGGCGGGGTTTTTGTTTTAATTTTGTCAGCCCCATCGGGGCTGGGAAAAACCTGTGGCATCGCTTAATTGTGCCTGAGTGACAGCTGCTGTCGCGGGATGATGATGATGAGTGGTGCCCGAACCCATGGTTTAATGTTAATGATGTCTCGCACCACTATTCGGTCAGAGCCATATTTGTACTCAAAAGCAGAAAATTTGTCATACACAAAGTTTTCCATTTACAAACTACTGATTAACCGATATGTGTTGCATAATTTTTGACCTATTGTGGAAAACGTGAAGACATTGAATCCAAATAAGCACACCAGACGAAAGCATTTTTACCGTAAAAATTCGATTGTTTCAAAATATTTCATAGGAAATTGGGCAGAAAAATTGTCACAAACCGGGGAAACTATAAGAGGCCAGAAAGTAGCAACCGACCGTGAAGCAACCGTGACCATCTGAGCATAAAGCATGAACTCCGGACAGCTCCTGCCCGGGCAGAGTTGATACGCCCTATCGATTTTTAAGCAGCGAGCAAAAGGAGAAAAGAAACGAAAACTAGCTGATGATGGCGATGATAAGTGCTTTTCACTATTATGCCACCGAACCTCCGTGTGTGGCTCCGTCTGTAGGTTAGATGCCGCCATCATATCAACTTCCGGCGCCTTTCGCATGTGCTATCGATAAAACTCCCTCTCGTCCTGTTCGCGGTCGGTTCGGTTCAGTTGAAATGCTTTCAAGAAGGTGACGAGCCGAAAACCCGGAAACGGACGGCGATACAACATACATTATGAAGATTGGGACCCCTGCCCCCCAACCTCCCGGAACGCTTTTTCAGCAACAGGATAATCTTTTTCCCCGGGCCCGCCCGGCCGGCAGTGGTAAAGTCGGTCCGATCTGTTGGCTGATGGTTGAACTTTTCTTTCGGAAGTCGATCAACAAGAAAAGTGGGCTTCGGGTGGTAAATTGGGTGTTTCATGTTGCCGGCTCCATCGGCCTCGGGCTTCGTGGCAGCTCCACATTGATCCTGTTTTTTGGAAAGACTCCCCGTTGTGATATTCACTGGCGCAGAATTTAAGCAGAAATTTAGCAACTGAGAACTCAGCGTAGTTTGTTGTCTTATCATTATATTTAATATCCTTTACCTCACTCTCTCTACACCTTATGATACAATATAATGTTTTATTTTCTTACATTTTAATATTTATTTCATCTTTCCGTCCCTGGCTGTTGTTTTACTTCCTGCAGCAGGAAGCATCAACCTGTCAATCTGGCTCCCTAACGAGCGGCACGCGCGAATCAACACCAAGCACGCTAAGCACCGCGGCGGCCATCGCCCAAGGACCTCCGGCGCGACGTGACGCAATCCCTGGCCGGCATGCCTTTAAAATGGTTTCGGTTTATTTTGTTGATAAAAACCTGATCACTGATCTGCGATACAGCGCGCGCCTGTGTGACCATCGAATGCCGTCCCCTGGGGCGGGTTTTAACTGCATAAATACTCGTTTAGAGATTTGAATAATGGTACGTTCCCTCTGTGCTGCGTGTTACCGAGGGATCAGTGCAATTAGTAAATCATGCCCGGCCCGGCCATCATGAGGCGCGATCACCGGGCTCCATTACTAACTGCACCGATACCGATACCGTTGATGGTGTTTGAATTAATTTATATACTTTTATATTTTAGGTACTTCGTACGCCGGGCTCGGCCGCCGATAAGAGGGGGCCCTGTTTGCCCGCTGCCCAAACCAAAAGTTCGCTAAACCTAAACTATAGCCGAGTAGCCGAGAGAGCGATAACCGAGTATGGAACAGTGGAACACGAACGCAATTACGAGATTAGTGAAACGTTGCAATAAGCCCCGCCCGGCCCGAGAGCCCCGTGCTGCCATCCGTCCGTCGTAAAAAGAAACTAGTCGGATAGAGAGTCAGAGTAGCATAATAAATTCGTTCAATACGTTGGTGCGTTGGGATGCTATTTCGCAGCATAAGGTGTGTTTGTGTGCGGGCTGCTGCTGATAATGCTGAAACCGATTGCGATACGGTGCAACAAGTGACGTGACGGTGAAGGCCAATAAATCGAGACTATGTTGCAGTGCTTAATACAGTAACACTAGCACTATCGCCTATCGCCCGCCGGTCCAGCAAAACAATACGGAAATGCAGGGTGAAAGAACAACGGTGCGTGGAAAATATGAGCCGCGTTTGCAAAATCCAAAACAACGAACATTGGCGGCGTCGGTGGCGTGGAACATTGTTATATCGGGGGGGGTGGTCGGGATAGGAGCCCCCCCCCCCCAAACGCAGTACTTGATAGAGTTATAGGTAGACTTTCCCTTTCTTTTGTGGTTCGTTTTACACTATGCTTTAAACATCAATATGTGGCTCCCGACCCTTTCGACCCCTTTTGATTATTCGTACAACCGCCCTGCTGTGTGGCCCTCATGCCGATTATGCGCACACGTAACAATCTTATCCGCTAAAGACATTATGCTCCGGACGCGCGTGATATGTACAATTGCCGCGAGGCGATTCCGTAGATATTCTTGTGTGGTTTTTTGGTTAATTTCAATCGGAACGAGCCCCGTCATCGCCCGAGAAGCGTAAGCAGATCGTTTCGTACTCAACGTTTGAATGGCTGATCCTTGAGTCAAATCCTAGCTACCTCTCTCTCTCTCCCTCTGCCAGTTCCGTTTTGCACGATTCCGGGGTAGAATGTATTGTTCTGCCATTCAGCCAGAAGCCAGCCGCGCATTATCTTATCAACAACATATAAGGGTTTAGTAACTAAAGGGTGCGATTTATTTAGCGCCTGATTTTGGTGCGACGCCTTTTCGACGCCACCATCGCCACCGCGCTAGTAGGTGCTTTAGTAGCAGCAACAGCAGCTCAAACATAAATCATAACCATAAGCTCTCATTGTTTTGTATTCATTCAACGTGCGCCGGTGCTGCTGCCGTCCTGGAGCGTTAGCGCTTTGAAGCGGCCATTTTATCCTTTTTTATGCCATGGTTTCTTCAAAACTGCACGTGAACCTGTCTGTGACTGTGTTTATTTAAATCTGTTTTACTCTTACTATCTACTGGTAGAATACTTTTCGTTTCTCTCGGTATCAGAAGAACGGTTGATGTGTTGTTGTTTGTTTGTTTGTTTGTTTGTTTGTTTGTTGTTGATCCTTCGAGCGACCGAGAGGTCCCACAGAACGAAACGAAACACAGACCTGGAAGCAATCGTAATCGGGTTTCGCGGATCGCCACCGCTCGCGTAATACTCGTTTCATGAGGAGTCACAAAGCTCCCAAAGAGTATAAAACACCAAAGAGTGAACCGAAGGATGACGAGAGACAGTGAAGCAGTATCAGTGAGAAGGGGGCTGATGTAAAACAGGTTAAAAGTTAAATCACAAAACAACGCTTACGAAACTAACGGGGGTAACTGAAAGCGAACTGTGTCGACGCGTGGTCCTTGCGCTTACTGCGTGACGGTCGCAACGGCCGCGCCACCAGCAAGCGCCAAGCCCATCGAAGATGACACCATTTTCAGTGCCACCGCGGCACTGGGGCCCTGCGCCTTCGTGTCCTGCAAGCGAAAGAAGGAAGGAATCCCGCGTCAGCCCCGGGGACGAGTGCACACGGAACTCTACTTACTATACTGACGGCCGTCATTATGCATGCCCGTTGCGGTGGTGCTGCTGGTGGCGGTGGTGGTGGCGGCGTGCTGTCCTTCAGGTCGCCGGCCGCAGCCACACCGAACCCATTGCCTAGCGGGCCGGGACCGGCCGCTTCCGGCTTGATGGCCTCGTTCAGCGAGCAGATATCCTCGTGCGAGCCAGCTCCCTGCAGTTCCGGTGAGCTAACCGTCGGCTGCGACCGCGTGTCCTGCAACGAAGAACCGAGCAAAATGAAACGTAAAGCACACGGATTACGTGGCAGCGCGAGAGCGGCGTGATTAAAGCATATATCGGGGCCGTAGATTACTGGCTGCGCCCACATTTTAATGCTGCGGCGATTCGGGCGAACTCGGGCACTCCTCAAAACACGCCAATCTTCCTGGCCGGAGCGCCGGGCGGTTGAAGGAAACAGCACGGTAATCGCTACACGGCGGCGGCGGCACCACGCAACAGCGTCTCACAGTGGTCCATCCGCGGTGGACACAATTTATTAGATCGACAAATTAGATAATGGATTTCATTTTATCGCTCACCGAAGCGATGTGGCCGGCTCCAGTGGCGAAACGGAGGAACGGAGGTTCCAGCCAACAATCACGTCCGAGCCCGTAAGGATCACGGCGCAAGGATCTGCAACGGATTGCGGCCCGCCGCTTAGAATTACACTGGAACCTTGTGCAAAAGACCCGATAATCAATTAAATTCAGCTCGTCCGCGTTTGACTAGAAGATTTTCCATAGAAAAGGATACGAGTCCTTTGCTACTGTTGAATTGTAGCAATGTTTTTTACCAATTTTGATTCTTAAAACCTTCATCAACCGAGGTTCGACTGTAGTTTGGGAGTCTTTCCTTTTTTTCCCCTCTTTCGAATGTCTACTCGTAGACCAATTATTGCTCTACTTTGTCCTGCACGTCCGTCCGTCCAGTTCACGATGGTCAGTGTCGACCCACCCACGGTCGGGTAGGATTTTTGCATTCACCACGGAACGCGCGTCCATTCGATGTACGTTCGCGCCTTCTCACTATCTTCTGGCGGACCGGATGTTCGTGACTGATTCCACCGAACGGGACAGACAGGCCGGCCGGCCCGTAGATTAGACGTGCCTAGTGTCCTGCACGGGCATGGGCAAGAAAAACCCATGAAGTAGTCGAGCACCGCAGACGTGGGACGTGGGAGCGGGAACCTTTTAGGAAAATTATTTCGAATGAATAATATATTTTTATCACTGGACTTATCTGGCCCACGTCCAGTCCACTGGTTGGAACTTTTTCTTCAACTCGTTACTGTCTAACTGGCATGTAGGGCGGCGTGCATATCGTTCACCTGGCCGTGGCCTGGCCCTCGCTATCGGTGAGGTGTGTCGGTCTGCCTTGAATGAGCGTGCATAGACAAGCCGTTCCGTGGTAAGTTATGTTTACCAGCTAGCTCCACTTCCGGCATCAACATTCCGGCTGACGAGCCAATGAAGGGAAGCCGGTCCAAGGACGTGCCGAGTCACGCCGGACCAGCGTCCGAGCGAGGACGAGCATAATTTCCATCAAAATGCAAACTTGAAATAGTGGGCCCGGGTGCTCTTGACCGATTTGCCGCATCGAGGATGATGAGCATGAGGTATTCACCGTGTCGGATCAGTTTCTTTATGTGGCGTTTATAAAGCAAACGGTCAGGTTACTCCAGGTCCTGTATGGTCCGATAAATTTTGCAAACACACGGAGCATCAAAGGTGTAATGGCCAAAAGCATGTTCTGGGGAGCAAATATGAGAAAACGATGGTGACTGATTATCCGGAAAAACTTAAACTGGACCAACTCGTTTAAGTTCTTTTGCTGTTCTCCAGTTTTTATTTTTAAAATGAGCCTTATAACCATTATATTATCAGCTTTGAAAATGTTTAAAGTTACGTAAACTGTACACACTCATTTCACCAATCCCGTCCAATTCAATTTGGTGGATCGTTCGCACCGGTTGGTCTTATCCAACATGACATCTGCGAAGATAAAGCTCCCCCGTTTAGTGAAGTCCTCTCCGTGGTGACCACCACGATTAAGTGCCTTCAAAACTTCAACCGAGTCGTTTGTAAAAACAGAAACAAAAACCCACACAAGAAAAAACAAGAACAGAAAACAAACACATAAACAAGTCCCCGACAAGGATATCTTGATTTATTTTCCAACAAAACTTTTGCACCGTTTTCTTCGGGTTTTTTTTTGTTTGGACTGGACTACCGCCCGAACGAAGAACGGCGAAAGCGGTGCAAAGAAATCAACCGAATCCGAAGTCTGGGTTTCCCAGACCCACGGGACCAGCCGGCGGAGGGGCACAGATTTCGGGCGGAACGGAAAACCGAACATCTGCTCTGGCCCGTTGGGCGCTGGAGATCAAACTTTCTTGATAAACTGACGCCACGCCACGACTGTTGGCTGACGGTTTTTCGGGCACAAATTTCGACAACCGAACGCCCCGGAACCAGATCGTCCGAAGTGGATTGTCGTGGCAGGGGAGAAGCGACCTGGGGTGAAAACAACGGTTCCACTTCAACAGGCAGCTAACAAGGACACTAAAGTGCCTCATGTCGTCCCATTCCGGGGGCTCGGGGACCGGTTTGTGGTGTGGTGTGGTCTGGGTCTCCGACTCCGACATCCACACCGGCGAGAGCAGACCAGCTGTTCCCCGCTGCTTCGGTGGCTCTCGGTGGGCAACGAATGTCTCGGTGCTTCGACGACAAGCAGCGAGATAAATCTGTTGAATTTTGAATGCAGTCCAAAAATAGTGCCTTCTGAGGAGGCATCCGACGGGGTACCCGCTGCAAGTGCAATCCGTCGAGTGAGTGGCAAGTTAACTTCTACAAGCCATCCAATTTCCCTCCACATGCCGGGGATCCATACGAACCGTTCCGGGCGATGCACGGGAAGAAAGTAACCACTTTTATCACCTCACCAAAGCGAAGGTTCCGAAACGGATGTCTCACGTTGGATGGAGTGGGCTTCGAGACGGGCACTAATCTGCGATCTTCGTTTTCAATTTGCTTTGCCGTCATTTTCCGAGAGCAAATTTCGCCACATAACGTTCACCGGGCCCTGATTCTGATTGGGTCGGAACGGTGGTCAAGAGATGGTCACTTCCATCGTAGGGCATAGGGATGTGTGGAGCCAACCATTGGCCAAAACCGTCACCGAAGACCCCTCTGTGTGATGGTTGAGGTTGCCGAGTGTGAAATATTGATAAGCTAAACTCCACACGTCCTAATGGATTGATTGGAGAACTATATTAGTCGTGAGACGGTGTGACGGCCTTGGCATTGGATATGCATTCTTGGGAAGCCACTGCATTTAGCATTGTTCGGAACTCGATTGCATTATGCATTATTTTTTATGGACAGTCCAGACTCTATGTTTCTTTTATCTCTATTATTTGTGCTTTCTCTTTTTGCAATGCAGAAGTATGCAGTTTTTGTAGTTTAGTATAATAATGATAGCTATATTAAAAGATTAAAGTATGGAAGTAACCTAAAGTATGGTCTATTTAGACATCTGTAAGTTGAAATTAATTATGTGTGTGCCTATTCGATTAGTTAGTAAAAAAATTGTGAGGAACAATTAGCAAACTAAACATTAAAATTAAAGTCTTCTTAAATTTGCTCCGCAGGATCCAGGTCGAACGATTTCCGGAAGAGTTTGACCACCTGATTGGCCTGACCCAAATTGTTTTCCACCGTCACGTCCTCCGCAAGAGCACCGGAAAAAGGATTTGCCAAGAGCTTGTCTGCCTTTCCGCCCCAAAAAGATTAGACCCAAAGCAAACGAATGGAACGGAATGGAAGGAAAGTGGCCATGGGTGTGGCCTTGGCCAAGCGAAGGAGCAAAACAGAGGGTGGCCAAACATGAAGCACAACATATTGATGCTATCATCTTTGGCGTTAACACCTCCGTTTGCCTCCCCCTTTTTTTCTCCGACTTAAGCTGCCGACAGCCCCGGGTACTCGAAAGCGGACCGTAAATGCATAATCCGGAACAACAATCTCCTCTCCTCCGGCCGGATCCGGGTCCCTCGATGCCGTCGGACCGATCGATCGGCTCGCTGGGAAATAGATTATCTGTTCCGGTGCGGACGGAATCTTTGACTCGAATCCCGACGTTCGTCCGAAGGGTGCTTCCGAATTACGTCCGACACGCGCGGTGAAGGGAAATTCGCTTCCACCCGGCGGCGCGTACGGTAGTGATTTTTATGGTTTCGAATAAATTTTTATGCTCGCAATGAAGCCACCATCAGTCAGCACGAGGCTTTCTCGACCCTCGACTCTCCACACCGACCACACGGACCGGCCGCGCCCCACCTCGCAAGCGGATCGAGATGAGCGGAGAAGATTAAAAATGACGTTCGATTGAATTCTTGTCGAAACTCATTTCCACTACGTTCGGCACACTACGTGGCTTCGGTCCGGTCCCGGGCTCCGAATGGTTTCGTGGGCTGTGCGTTGAGTTATCGGCAGCCCCGTCTGTGTGGCGTCTGGAACCGTTCAGCCGAAATCCGACAGCAGACACTGCTGGCCGGTAATGCGAAATCCAGTAATCCGGTGGAAAGCACCGCGTGAAGATGGCAAATTCCCTCACGTCCGGTGGCTCGCCCGGTGACTCCGGGCGGAGATGGTGGGCGAAAATTAGCAAGCGGTGGTGTTGAAAGTAATTGATTCTTGATTAAAATCAGTTACACCATCCTGGTTGGGTGGACTGGCGAGGGAGCGGAGCGGAGTGACACGACACGGTCACGTCCGGGACCGAGATTGCCGGTCCGAAATGAAAGGAATGTCGTGTCACTGCTTTATGGACGTGACCGGATTAGAAAGCATCCGATTGGAGCAATTGATAAACGATGTACAAACTCGCCCGCTGATGGGTTTTGTTTCCCCAATGAAAAGCTGCCAGCCCGGTAATGATCGTGCTTAATCTTTTGCCCAAGGGGCCGGTGTTTGGGAAGTGAGGCACAAATTGCAGACGAGAGATTTTAAAAGTGGGACACTTTTCTAAAGAGAAGAAATATAATTTGAGTAGGAATAGAGCTCAATGAAGTCCTTGAATGGGTGAACTAATTCGAGAATTAGATGTCTTAAGTAAGTCTGAGCTTTAGGCAACACATGAAAGTCCAAACTGTTGAGAAAACGAGTCGTGAGTTTATGGACTCCATTACTACAGAAAGCTGGTACAGCAACATTCCAATCCCTGCCTTTAAGCGAGCCGCTCTAAAATTTAGCCCAAAAGTTGGTCTTCCCAAACACAGCTACTCACCTCGCCGTGATCGTGTTCCAGGTCGTGCGGCACACCGTTACCCAGGGCGGTCACTCCGACGGCGCTGCCGACTTTGCTCACCTCCAGTACCGGGGGTGACGAAGGCATCGGGGTCGGAGTGCTGTTGGCGGTTCGGTCGGTGGTTGCCACCTTATCCTCACCGGACCCTTCGCCTAGCTCGTAGATGTTGACCATGTGGGCAGCCTGGGCGTGGACCATCAGATCCCACGGGTTGGAGAACGAGTCCTTGCACGCGACACACAGCAACTTCGCCGACGGCACAGGATCTATGGGGGAGAGAACGGGAGTACGTGTGGAGCCCGGGAATGCTGGGAGGCCCCTTTCGGAAACTTACAAACTTTCTGCACCGGCGAGGAGGTGAGACACTTGCAGGTGAATCTTAGCTTGCAGTAGCTCCGCTTGTGGTCCAGCAGCTCGGTCAGGTCGGTGAACAGCTCCCGGCAGTTTCCGCAGATCAGTGTGTCCGGATTACCTGTGGGTACGTAAATGTTGTAGAGTGAGTGCGGTGCGTGTTACAGTACAGGAGGCCCACCCAAAACCCAAAGATGAGAGATCAGTGCGGAAGTTGTTATTATCCAATTTTCTCGTCCCCGGTTCCGAAATCGACCGAGCCCCCAGTCATGGATGCTATCTATCGTCCCGTATTCATGGAGCGCACGGTGGCGAAGCCGAGATTGAAATTTACGACTTCCAGCAACGATTCCGCGGCATAGTTGCGCCATTTACCGGGAGCAGAGGTATCACCAGGCGATGCGTCATGTACGTCATAGATCATCGGAGCGGCCGCCTTCGGGTGACGGAGACGTAGCGTGACCTCCCCGGAAGCCGGGAGTGGAAGCGCCTGACAGTAACTGACAGCACAACAAACCTCGCACGGGGCAAAAAACCCAACACACAGTGGGCCCAAGTTTACTACGAACCATCAACGAGTTATATTTCCGTGCTTTAATTAAAATATGAATATTTTAGCACTCTGCCTGGCGACCCCATTCATTTATTTGTTACAAATACTGTGCTCGCCTGTGCCGGCGAACCGTTCACGCCTTTATCATTCCGTTACTTCAGGAGTTCCCGTCGGTCGGGTAGGACAACTGGTTAAAGTTTCGACTATGCCCGGGCCGAGGTGGTGACGATGGAGAAGCCTCACTTTATTGACCCCCATCCGACTGGCTCTGTGACTGGGTGTGTTGGTAACGTGTAAGTGGGACGAGCAGTGCGCCCATGTTTGGCCGGGTGTCTAGGCATCGTCCTCGTCTCGCTTTTGTGTGAGCTTCATCAGGACCTCCCGGAGGATCGCGGGGCGGTCTCGGAGAAGGGTATTATTATTCGACCGTCGCTGACAGCTGGTTGGAAAGTAAACAGACACCCGGAGAAAGAAGAGGCCAGTGAAAAAAAAAACGATGGCCGGATAAAAAGGATAGTAGAGAGCGGCTGGTGGCCGTTGGGTTGGTTGGATCAAAAGAGAGCAGAACACTAGTATAGCAAGTGTGCTCAACGCTGACGCCATGCCGCCCAGTGTCTGTGGCTTCTTTGGAGGCTCGCCACTCGCCCGGATGGCGTGTTTTGGGTAGGCTCGGAACCCACTCCGTGATGAAAAAGAAAGGCGACCGGCAAAGGTGTGAAAATGTTACAACCGGTCTGGACGAGTCCTGCGGACGCCCGGCGGAGCCACAAGCCGACCACCGTCTGACAGATTTGACCTACGAGGTGTTGGGCCGTAAACAACCTTAAAATTAAGCATTTTGATGTAGGACGTTGAGATTTCTGTCTGTGGGACTGAGAACGGCTCAGGATTCTTTGCGAAAAATGCCTCCAATTTGTTTTCTGACAGACGGAAGGTTGTTGACCCCAGACTGTCCGGTTGGTGGACATGAAGTCACTAATGATAATTCCAAGTATGTAATTTTCATTTTATGTTGATTTGTTTAAATTCGTTTGCTGGCCACACAAAAGTCGCAGCAGACTGGCTTCCGGAAGGGCCGAATCTGTGGCCGAATCATGTCAGGTACCTTTCTTCCCAACAAATCTTAATCACACCGACACCATCCATAATTACACCACATGATTTATGCTTGTTTTGTTGTCTCATCGCCTGCCCGCCACAATAGGATGACCACCGACCGTGGGACCACTTCGCATAAAACATTAACAGCGATAAAGCAAACTTCAACACCTCGTCCTAGCGGAGCCATGGTCGCCACTTTCTTGGGGCGACCCCAAGGGGCGACAAGTGTTGGTCCCGGTGTAATGAAAACTTTGGCCAGATCCTCAGCCATTAGCTTCCGTGTGGTTGCGAACGAGAGTGCAACTTCTTCTTGCCCGATCCGAAGGTGGCTTGTTGCGCCCGGTAGCCCCCGGCAGGGACGGGAAACTCCAGGACACCCAGTTCATTACACGGAGAATCGTTAAAATCAAAAGAAACTCTTTGCCGGAAAGTTTGCCACAAAGTACGCAGAACTCTCAGGGAAACGGGACAAAAACGGGCACACAGTGTGCTGGCTTCAAGGATGCGCTGTCGAGAGGGGGCCACCCCCGCGGGCGGCCACTCCTTCGAACCATAATTATGAATGTAAATTCAATGAATTGTAAATGAGACCGACGGCCCGACTGATAGTGCCGGGAGTCCCGTTCGGGGTTTGCGCTTGAACGGAGCCTCCGACACGCGTGCCGGAAGGAGTGTGGACCCTCCTTACAAGGAACTGTGCCGAAGAGGACCAAGATGGGGTTCTTTCGTAGCCTTGGCCACGTTTTTAGTGCTTTGATGGTCGGTCGGTTGGTTGGTCGTTTCGGTTTCGGTGGCAATCAATATTTGAACCGTTAGTGGGTTAATCCTGAAACGCCTGAGTTAAAGGGGATGTCCACAAGCTAAGCCACTTACTGTAGGTTTTGAACGGTCCAACGACGTGCTGGCCGTTGGTGTAGCTCGACATGTTGCCACACGCGGCGGCGGCGGCGGCGGCGGCGGCCGTCGTTACGCCGGCCATCTCGGCCCCGTTCAGGATGCAGTTGTTGTTGATGTAGCCATTGGTGCCGATGCACCCGTTCGGTGTCAGGGTGACCCCGTTGCTCGATCCGATCCCGTTCGCCACACCGCCACCGGCACCGCCGTAGTAGAGCCCATTACAGGAAGCAGCCGATACGGGGCTGCCGGCAGCGGACACTAGCTGCAGTTGCTGCGTATGCGCCGCGAGCTGTAGCTGCTGCTGTTGCACTTGCTGCGACAACACTTGCTGCTGCTGTTGCACTTGCTGTTGCTGTTGTTGCTGCTGTTGCTGCTGCTGGCTGTGGCCGTGGCTGAGGATGCCCGGCCCGGCCCCGTTCAGCTTGTTCTGCATGCCCATACGGCTCGGTGCCATCAGCCGCTGGCGTTTCAGTGGCCGCGGCTGCGAGTTGGGCTGCTGCTGTAGTGGCCCGAACAGCGTCGAAGCGTAGTAACTGCCGAAGAAGAAAAGCAAAAATGGAAGGACGAAAATTATATCATTACCGCTTGGTGAGAGCCAGAAACCAGAAACTTGTCCTTCTCGAAGCGCGCGTCTCCCATTCGAGTGCCGCTGACACTGATGAGCCATTATGGCGAGGTGCCAAATGTTGGATCAATCAAATAAAATGAAACGACAGCATAAACAAACAATTAGTCCCACTCCCGGGGTCTTCGCGCCACCAGCAGACACCTCCGCAGACGTCACACAAAAGTGCCCCTAACGACGCCTAATTGTCGATTGTCGGTCTCGGGAAGTTTTTCTGTTTGCGTTTGCGGGAAATTTTTCTCACCGCCACGGATGTGGGGTGCATCCTTGAGGCCCGTCGTCGTCCTCGTAGATTATCATCCGACAGAGAAATCTGTTCTCAACTTCCGCCTGTCCGTTCGATTAAATTACAATATAATGATTATTTGCTCAGCTCTTCCGCGTGTGTCCGTGCCGAGTACTGCCCGCGGGGAGGAAAATTGAAGCGAAAAACTTGGCGGAATGAACTTTCGCGAACTTGTCGATCGGTGGCCAATGCCAGTGGGCAAGCTGCACAGTAGAAACTTGTGGCACCATCCCCTGGATTGCACTTTACCAGAATTGGAACTCCTTCAGCTCGCAGTGAATGAGGAGTAAATTGCGATAAGCTGGCGTAATGAACGGGGTTTTCTTAATGCTTTCGGAAAAAGTTTCATAACTTCTTCACTAAGCCATTTGGAAAAATTGCGAACGCAATTTATGCTCAACCTCCATGAATTTTATATTATTTTAATGGAACATTTAGGACCTTTCCACTCACGCAAAGGTTCCACTGTACGGCGGCGAACTGGAACCTTCGTGAGTGAATGAAGCACAAGGAAGTGGACAATGAAGTCGGCACCGGCGGCGCATACGGAAAAACGGGGGAAAATGTGTGTTCATTGTCATTCGGATGACAAGTTGCTTATCGTTTTTGTCGCTTCGGCAGCGTGGAGCATCATGCCGCGCGACGGAGGACATAAGAGGCCACTTGCGCCCCGCTCAAGAAGTGAGAAAGGACCTCGAGGAGGGCTGCCATTGTGTTGCGCCGTTCGAGCAGCATTTCGACGACAACACTCGACAAGGACGAAAGCAACACATTCATTCACCATTCGCTGTCGTGATTGAGTCAACAAAGGAAACAGCCACAGCGCGGAAAGTTGTTTGTGGAAATGATTTAAATCGTCCACCATTTTGCAGTGAAGTGGAGTTGTTTTAGGGAACGGTTTTATTTGCATAAAAGATTGTTGCTATTGAAACGGTGTGTTTGCGTACGTCCTTGTGGTCCTCATTGTGCAGGTCTATCAGAGCTTCGATTAGTGTCGTTTCTTGACAATAATCTTGCGGACTGGATTTTCTTGAAACCGGTACGCGAACTGATATAAAAACTTTATGATAATGTGTCAAAGTTTGATGAGGCCAATGGGCGATGAAAAAAATAAGGCTGGCCGGACATCGCGGGGTTCGCCAACATTAACGACTTGACACTAATCTAATCTACGGTGCGCACCATCATCGCTGGCGGGGATATGAATTTCAATTAGCTTCCTGTTTGCCGAAGGATCACAGATTGGCCCGCCCCGAAGGATAATTGGCCCACCCGGAGGCGGGGCTCCCGATCGCAGGACCATGCCGGGTCGAAAGGAAAACCTGGCCGACCGGGCGTTTATTGGAAAACAGGAAAGAAAATCGACACGAAAATTGGAGAAGGCACAAGAGACAAAGCAGGAAAAAAAAGGAAAACGTTCACCCAACGCGACCGGACGACAATCACGCGCATCATTAAAATTCAAAATTATACAATCAGCTCATCTCGCGCAGCTTCCGGATCCGGTGGAACCGGGCAAAAGATGAAAGGCCGAACGCGTGCGGAGTTGTGCGCGCCGCCAACATAAACCAGATATTTTGCGTGGCCGCCCCGGGAAAACCGAGAGAACGCAGTAAGTGGGACCACACAGCCATAAAAATGAAAATTTAAAACAAAACAAGACAGCTGGACGTGTTGACTGCGAACGAGAAGGAAACAAAAAGATGAAACAAACAAACGCCGTGCGGTTCGCGTTGACAAGGCCCCAGGAAATGGATACAAAATAGGCGACAAGTTTTTGTGCCCACCCCTGGGGCGCTGGAAAATGACGCGACGACGATGATGATGATGATGATGAAGGGACTCTGGCCACGGAGGACTGTGTCCTCAAAGTCGACGCCTGAATGTTTTCTTTTTTCTCGCTTTCTGTTGTTTTTCTGCGCTGGCTGCCCATCATGGCATCAGCCAGATTACCGAGCATAATTTGTTCGTTTTCACTTTTTCCCACCGGTGTCTGGTACGAATGGAACCCAGGTACGTCTGCTGGTGCTGCGCAGACTGGCGGCTAAATGTACAATGATACTGTGGGCTACGCAAACAATAAGCGGCCCGTAAAAAATAGTGAAACACACACAAATGACTGGAGGGACGCGCGATGGAGTGCTGTGCTGTGTTGCGCTTTTCCGACTGAGCTCCGGAGCATGGGTTTGTTTTAACCAACGGGGAAATGACACTCGGAGAGCATAGAGCATCGGTACCGGAGACAATAGTAGTACAATAGTTTTTGGAATCTTTTATCCCGAAAAATGGCAACGTTTTAAGGTATGAACATAATTGATTAAATGTTTTGTTTCCGTAAAAATATGACTGTCGAGCTGGTGAATTGGCTGATGGCTATTTCTGCAACATGGCTGATCGTTAAAAAATGGGCGCGAGAATCTTTGTCTCGGACATCGACACAAAGAGCGAACGGAAATGGTCGCCCTGACTGTCTGGCGCGCTTTTATGGACCCGCCGGCCAAGAATAGCTTTATGACGGCATTATACACCACCCGCTGTGATGATCCTTTTCGAGCGTCACGGCCTAAATGCCTGTCTTTGGCACAAGCCCCCAATTCTCCCCCCCGTTCTCCCGGTGTTGGGTTTCGCAAGGAGAAACACCCGCAGTACTCAGCCCGGGCCCGGGAAATCCAGTACTCAGCCCAGGCCCGGGCCCGGGAAGTAGTCATCAATCATTCGCCCCGGGGCCGTCCTTCTTTGCGCTGAACCGTTCTCGTATCGCAAATTGATATCCTATTGATCAAATAATTTAACATTAACAATTAGCAGAAGCTGTTGGTCTCTTCGAACCATCACTCTCTCTTTCAGGTCGACACCATTGCCGTCGAGAAGGAAGTTCCATGCGGTGCGCCCGACTGAAGGTTATTTTTCATCTTCACAGCAGGGAGCTCGGGAATGGTGTCGGAACACGATCCAATCTAGCCTGGCCAGTTCGTCCTTTTCTTGGCCTCCTTGGCTGGGTGGTGGCTTCTTAGCCGGGAGTCGATCAAGTGAACCGAAAAGTTAATGCCGCAGTGACGCAAATGTGCCAGCTCATGGCGTGATATGGGCCCGTTGGGCGCCAAAAGGTCGGATAGGCAATAGGTTAATTCCATTCCACCGGCGCAGCGCCACGGGAATCAATACCACCATATGGGGCGGACCATAATTTCACGCTCTCGGGCCGTCTACTTGTTACGGTCGGATTTGGGTCGAGTCGATATGAACTCCGGCGCACCAAGACAAACTGGATATTAATTGATTATGATGGCTCGATAATCCACCCGCCACCCCGAATGGAGGGGCCGGGGTGTCGGGAAGAATTTCCATTCTTCCCCCGAGTTCGCAGGAATTTAGGGCACACCGGGGACGGTCACGGCAGCCAAAGGTGGACGTGGTTAATAGATTGAAAAATGGCTGGAACGACTCCTTGTCACGGAACCACGGCACGGACGCCACATCTTTTCGGTTGAAACTTTGGCCGTCGGCCTGGTCCTAGGGGGTGCACAAACGGGGCGTGCGACTAGATAGCTATGACGACAACATTCGGAACGGTGACTGGGCACGAAAGTGGATTAGAGAGAAAGAAGAGGCAAAAAACAGCGGAGAAAACCGACCGGAAAGAGACGGCAGCACGGAAGAAAAGCCCATTTTCTTACCGAGCGGCGTACGGAAATTACCTCCGGAACGGTATTCATGCGTGACGTCTTGAAAGAGCGATAAAAGTGAAACATCATGTGCCGCGGCCGCCCCGGCCGATGTGTCCTTATTGATTTTGCCTCTGCAAGAAGGGCCTATCTTCGCTTTGCCGTGGCGGATCGACGGCGATCGAAATCTTTATTCATAAGAAAATACAGTCTGATGAAGTTTACCGGGCTCGGGGTGGTTCCAAACGGCAACGTCTTACTTACTTTACTTTTTCGGCGACAGACCGGCTATCGGTCCAATGCCGAGTCTAACATTTGACGCCACGTCACTCGGTCCTGGGCTGCTGTCCTCCAATCACCCCCAACACCTATCTCGCGGGCATCCTCGCCGACAGCACACATCCAACGAGTGCGGGGCCTGCCTCTGAGTCGGCGGCCTCTATCGGGGTTTCTGTTGAATATGGTCTTCGCTGGTCGTTCCTCCGGCATTCTGGCTACATGTCCAGCCCACTTCAGCCTGCCGTGTTTTATTCGCTTGACTATATCTGCCGACTTGTACACCTGGTACACCTCATGATTCATGCGTCTGCGCCACTCACCATTTTCCAGCTTGCCACCAAGGATTGAACGCAAAATCCTACGCTCAAAAACACCAAGAGCCCTCCGGTCAGCCTCTTTTAACGTCCATGTTTCATGGCCATAGAGGGCCACCGGGAGGATCAGCGTCTTATAGATCGCAAGTTTAGTGCGGACTTGCAGGTTCCGGGACCTCAGCTGATTACGTAATCCGTAAAAGGTCCTGTTTGCGGCTGCTATCCGCCTTTTTATCTCGCGGCTAACCTCGTTGTCGCATGTCACCAGGGTACCAAGGTAAACGAACTCGTCAACTACCTCAAAAGACGCCCCATCCAACACCACTTCAGCACCAGCATCCGACGGGCTACCACGCTCTCTACCCGCCACCATGTATTTTGTCTTGGTAGAGTTGATGGTGAGCCCTATCCTCGCAGCTTCCCTCCTGAGAGGTCCGAAGGCCTCCTCCACAGCTCTACGGTTGATCCCGATGATGTCGATATCATCCGCAAAGCCCAGGAGCATGTGCGACTTCGTAATGATGGTGCCACTCCTCTGCACGCCAGCCCGCCGCACAGCACCCTCTAGAGCGATGTTGAACAACAGGTTCGACAGCCCATCACCCTGCTTCAGCCCATCCAACGTCACGAAACTGTCCGATATCTCACCGGCAATCCTAACGCTTGATGTGGAACCGTCGAGGGTGGCTCGGATCAGTCTAATCAGCTTCGTTGGGAAGCCGTGTTCTAGCATGATTTGCCATAACTCATTCCTCTTAACTGAATCGTACGCCGCCCTGAAGTCTATAAACAGATGGTGGGTCTGCAGGTTGAATTCTCGAAATTTGTCGAGGGTCTGTCGCAAGGTGAACATTTGGTCCGTAGTGGAGCGTCCCGCTCGGAAACCGCATTGGTAATCACCGACGAAGGTCTCCTGCAGCGGCCTCAGTCTCTGGCACAGGATATGGGAGAGAACTTTGTAAACGGTGTTGAGAAGGGTTATGCCCCGATAATTGCTGCAGTCCAGGCGGACTGCAGCAAACGGCAACGTCATCGGGTGATTAAATGGCGCCCTAAACGTGCTTTCTTTGGAGGCAATTTTTTGATGGCCATCAAAGGATGACTAATATTTTGAATATTGAAAACCCACAGACCAAAAGCAGGTCAGAACGGGGAGTATCTATTCGATAAGACGCTAGGTGATAGAAAATCCTCATCAAAAATATCTAAAGCCGAAAACGCCTAAAAGTATGCAATTCTCTTAAAGCGTTTGGAGCGTTTCAAGTCAATCGTTATGATAGGAATTCCGGACCCCCAATCTGCCTCCCGAATGACATTCGATGGTAACGGCACGAATAAATCCACATAATGCGATACGACCTAATCGTCGCTAAAAGATTGATATGTGTTTGTTTGCACGGAACGCGGCAACGGCAATCTGGTCCGATACCGATTTCCGATTACGTCGATCCGATAAATAAGCCATGAGGCTCAATATCTTGCGAAATCTGGCTTCCCGATCCGATCGGTTTCCGACTCATAATGGATTCGGATTATGCTCTTCTGCCGCCCCCGGATCGTCCTGCCTCTTTTATTCACGCTGTAATTTCACCGCGCGGGCTTAATGAAAAATTCATCGCCAATCACGTGGCAGAGCGGCAAGCGGCAGTCTCAGCGCGGCGTGGTTGGTCGGGAAAAATTATGCCACTCTCACCGAACAACGGGGCCTCCACCACACACTGTTGACACCCCCCCCCCGGGATGCGGCCCGCTGCCGGGAAATCTCATAAATTTTAAAATCAACATTATTAAAAGATTACATTAGAAGATTTATTGGGTTATTTCACTTATTTATGGACAAACGAGGCTTATCGTCGGTTTCGGTGGTCGGGGCGGCCTTTCTATCGCGGGGCGAGAAGCTCAGCATCCGGTTGCTCGTCAAATCCGAACGCGAGGTTCGTGGGGTTCCTTTCTTACGCGAAAGAACGCTTGTTGCTGCCAGACATCCACTTTCATCGGCCAGCCCCCAGCCCGTCATCGTTTCATCCGGAAATGTTCTTGGACCGAGTTCTGGCTCACGCCGGAAACGGACCGTCAGTTGAAACCGATCGATTCCCCATCGGCCCCCCACAAAAACCACACCGTTTCTACGGTGCGCAAGTATTTCGCTTTTGTTTCATAAATAATTGATTGTTTATCTTTTCGATTTTTGATTCAATTCGGCGGCGCGATTGGTAGCCACAACCGGAAACCGGGCTGTGCGTGCCGAAGGAACAACCCCAGTGGGCGTGTAATTTGTTTGTAGGCTTACTTAACCTTCAACTTTCCGGTTCGCTGTCGTTTTGACCAAGTTTTCTAAGGAGGAGGACGACAACCCGGACTTCCGGTCGAGTGAACTGAAGGAAAATAAATAGAGGAGGTCCTACATTTCATCACCCTTCGACGGTGAAGGCGTCGGTCCTCCCTAATGGCTTGGCAAATGATTGCATGCTCTCGTAGCACGATAAGCGAAAGAACAACACGCGCCGTTTTAGAGACGAACTTTAATTGGTCTTTAATGGAATAAAAACAGAATGCTCGGTAAACTGTGTAACATTCCCCTGAAGGTCCATTTATGAACGGACAAATATTAATTGTACAAAAATCCTTTACTTCTTTCAATGCTAGCGTCCAACTACACACTAGCCGTGCCATTGTTCCGTGGATCCGAACCCCGCGGGAACCGGTTAGATAATTTGCTTAATGTAATTGCGAAGTTCATCAAAACTTGTGAAATTGCATGTGGCTGGCCACGGTCACGTTTCGCATGCTGCGAACCGAGAATCGAGCGCCATAAACAATGTCTGCACGTCCCGTTCGGACTCGACCCGGCGGTTTCGACCAGGGTCGTCTGACAGGATCTCATCTCACGTCGGCCGCGACGGACAACGAAAGTGAATAAAAACTTGCTTAAGCTTTAATAACCACAAAGATTAACTTTGGTTAGGAGGATTTGTGCGACCACACAAGAAGCACCCAGCCCGGGGTGGAGTCAGAAAAACAGCGTCATCGCCGCCGTCGTCCGATGGCGAAGGTTGCCACGCTACTCCCCGTGCCCGATTTTCCGAAATGGTAAACAATGTGGTTGACCTGCATAAAGTGGCCCTCGGGTTAGGATAGCGGACGTGGACGTGGCTTGATGTGGGGCAGCAGCATAATTTTGCTCACCATCCTCAAGGGCGGTCACGGGGATCCGTGCTCCACTCGACAACCACACCACATGTGACCTCTCCTGTGATGGGCTCCAGCCAGACAACGATGAATATGAACGAGCGGCGTGCAATAAAAAGATTAAACTTTCATTTCAACCCCCATTCTGGCGGAGGCTACAAACTCTACCGAAAGGACCTCGGGAGACCCCAACTAACGAGCCAAGCAGTGTGTTTTTTGGAAGGAGTCGCCACAACGTTTTGACCATCCTTTCGCCCGGCATGAACTACGGACTCATTTACGCCGGCGAAACATTCTGCCGTTCGTGGCTCGGAATTGGCTCAGATTTCCGTGTCCGCGTTGCCTCGGGACGCGTTAAGCGGTCTTTCGCCATTTTTAAGGTAGTTATCCTTTCGGCTACCCCCCCCACCCGTTGTGAGACCATTTTTGACTTTACATATTTTTATCCATTACGCGCCCACGTCCTAACGCGCTCTCTGGCGGCATCTTGCGCTGCGCCATCTTTCCGGTCTGTTTTTTTTTGCTGTGTTCAACATTTATTGCCATCCTTTTTTTCCCCCATTTAAGGTCGTGTGGAAAAAGATGAAGTGTGGAATGTGCGGAAAACTTTCTCTCCCACCGGCCAGAATTTTGAATTTTTAACGGCATCATTTTCCAGCTTTACACTCCCATGCACCCGTTAGGTGCCTTGCTCCTTGGTCCTGGTTGTGGCGGTGGATAACTCATCGCCTAACCAGCACCAGGCAGCGAAGTGTTATTGGGTGGCGAGCGTTAATGATTTTCCGGCTGCTTTTAGTGTTTCCGGTCGTCGTCGTCGTCGTCGTCGTGGGGCGATTAAGTGTTCTGTCGCGTTCTGTCGCGCGCGCGCCGAGCTTAGGGCGACGCTCATCTTTCGCAGTTAAGATAACGGATGCTTCGCGAATCCTGCCCGACAGACGGCAGCTGCTGGAAATGGGCACCAGTCGGAGCGCCCCAACATCGGCCGCGCTCCATAAAAGCGGCCAATTAGTTAAATCATGTGTAACATAAACGCGATGACGACGACGTGCGGCAAGTGCGAGTGAAAGTGATTACTGCGCGAATGAGTGATGCCGACTTAGCAGCTGGTTGAGGCTGTTAGCACCCGGTCCTAGTACCGGGATGCGTGCGAGGACACTTACCTATCGTAGTAATAGTCCCTGCAAGAAGAGGTAGAAGATAAAAGAGCAGATTATTAGGGTGTTCAGTGATCAACTTGATGGTTTGGGAACAATAAACTCAACAAGGCATTTGAAGAATTCGTTCATGTATAGTTTGAAGCAAAAGTTGCTCCACCATTTGGTCACATGGTTTGAACCCATTCATATTAGGATCACAGGGAACTTTTCAACTATGGCAAATCGTAAGTGTGCCATTTACACATTATTTGCTAAATTAGACCCAAAGACTAAACAATTTATATAATTTTTTTTAGTTTTAATAATTCAAAACGCGATTAGATATTTCTTTGGTTGAAAGCCCCTTTTTGCCGTTTGTTCTCTGAACACGAACGAAGTTTTCGGAATTTATTGCAACGTATTAATCGGCGACTACAACTTACCAGTCATTTCCCGTTTTGGATTTGTTTTGTCGCTTTCTTCCGGTCTGGTGGGGTTTCGGTTCCGCAACCATATTCACGTCTGTAGAGAAAGGAAGAGAGCGAGAGCGAGAAAGAGAAAGTGTAAATATAGTTCGGAAAGGGTCAGTAAGCGGCCGGTCGACAGTCCCGTGGAATGTTAATGAGAATCACTGCGATGCGAATGCGAGCTAACCGTGCGACATTTTTGGGGAAGGTTAATTTTAGTGTCTGCCCACTAGTCGGCCAGTAGTCGGCCGTTCCCCATTTGCCGACCGTTTGGTAAAGTTATGAGCACCGCCCCAAGTTAGCCAAATGCCGCCCGACCCAGGTTGGTTAGATGCTCCTACACTAACCCGAGCTGACGTGGCGCTTTTGTTTGTTCGCTAATTATAATTAGTTCAATTGTCATTCGCGCGTCAGTTGGCAAACCAGGCGGCCACCATGACGCCATCTTTGGTCCGCCGGAAGCCAACACCCCGAGTTCTGCGAATCAGCTCACCGTGGCCCCGAAAACCTACGCACCTCTTCTATGAGGTCTAAGAATCTAATGCTCGTACGCCAGGCAAAGGCGTCCAACATGTTACGATACATGAAATATAAATTTTCCTACGATCATCGTAACAACTATTTTTATCGACCCTGGCCACAGCCCTGCTCGGCCACTGCGCGCTGCCAAAATGCTCTGTGGTCGACGCGGTTTATTAATGTCATCAATGCTCTCGCAAAACACTGCCCGACACTAACCGCGCGCTTAACCAGATTCAGAGACGCCGCCTCAAATCGGGGAGCAATCTTTTTTTTTTTTTTTTTGGTGGTTGTCCTTTTGGGTTGGGCCGAAGCTGGATGCGTTGTTGGGTGGATTACTCACCCGACGACAGACAGAACAGATGGCGGGACGTCAAAATATCACAAACAAAGCTAACAAATAGCATAGGTCGGTCGAGTTGATTACGCGGGCATCGCACAACCACGTGCCATCGGGACGACCTTTCCCGAGACGGCTGCCATTATGTGGCGATAAACGTGACGGAAGCGGGAGCGAGAGGCCTGGGCCGAACGAAAGCGACAGGGAAGCTACCTATGGCAACCGGTTTGTGGGATTCCGCAATTCAGGATTCGGGGTAAATTTAAAGTGGCCGGTTCTATTTTGAGACCCGGTTCAGCTGATCAAAGTGCGCGCTCGACCGGTCACGTGGACTGCGGTCGACACGGGGATGCGTGGCTGTCGCGCCGAGAACTAGTCTATAAAAACTAATTGACAATAAATGTTAATGGCCCCAAAGGAATCTAATTTAAATAAGCTAAACTACTGTGCAGGTGTAACTATTTGGGGTGGGTTGATCTCTTTTTTTTCGAATTCGCGTTAAGCAGGAAGAGGATCGATCTTAACGAGCCAATTAGGTGTCCGGCCTGTCAGGATGCGGGCAATGGACAGTTGATTTGTGTGGGGCACAGTAATCGGTAAATTATTTCGATTTCTGGGTCTCGTTTATGCGCTCCAATCAAATCAATCGAACCTCGGGAGGTATTAATAACGGCGAAGAAGTTGCTTACGAGACGCGGAACATGCTCCACCTGTCAATCAGTCGCTTCCTGCTCTCCGCAGCCCTGCTACCCTCCATAGTCCATGTGGCGATCTATTACTGGCCAACACCATGTCCCAGTTGCATAAGTGCATTGCGTATCGATTACGGCTCAGAGTGCCACCTTCGTGTGCAAGGCCGAACCACCCATGAAAGGGAGCATGTCTGGGAGCATCTGGTGATGCTTTAAAATTAGAACACTTCCACCACGAAGGGTCCCTGCGCTGCATGGAGCTCTCGAACGTGACACCGAGGGTGGCACAAATTTAATTGCTTAATAATTTCATTGCAGTTGCAGCCCGATCTGCACATCTGGGCAAACTGTTGGAGGGGTCCTCCAGGCCCGCAGCCCGGCCAAAGTTGCAAAAGTTGCAATTTTGTGACGTGTGCAATTGCAATTATCCTGCGAATCGTCTGACACGCGCGTGACATATCATTAAGTTTGATCGATATTCCCGCCCCCGGGGGTGTCCGATTCGGATCACCAAGGGTTCTCCGGTGAAGGTGGCCATCAGACACAGTGGGGAGTGGCCGCCAGCTATGAATCAAACTCTCAGCATGCCGCACACGGGGCACTTTCTTCGCGGAGGGTCGTGGCCCGCGGAGAATGCGGATGAAAAGTGAAAAGTGACCTCGGCCAACAAGAACAGCTGCTGGGCGGCTAAGTCGACCACCAGCGAGCGGATCCGTGTTTGAAAGATTTATGACCGGGCCGTTTTATTGTGACTAGTATTCTGCGTTTAGCAGCTTCTTGTTTATTTAAGGTGTACTCATTTTTCTTTGCTCATCCTTATTTTGAGATCCTTCCCGGATCGCGTGAACCGCGCGAGAACATGAATCAACCATCAAGAGCATTAATAAAACATTCCACTATTTGTTGAATGTAGCCTTAATTCAAATGGTTGAAAATAAACAAATAATAGGATTACTCGATACGCAAGTGAGAGGATTGCTGACCAAGTTATTTAAAGAAGAACAATTTATAACATTTCTCGTGCAATGCTTTCAAAATTATCTGCGAGTAAATTCATTTCCATTTTCCACGTATTAGTACTCTGTGCACTACAACGACGCTCAACAAACGTGAGTTATTTGGTGGAAAAGTGGCAGCGAGCGAAACAGGTTAAGTGGCCACGGCGCCCACTCGTTCGTGACTGAAGTGCGTGCATGTCCCCGTGTGTGGCCTAGCCCCCCACCGGAAGGGTAACCGACTTTGTCCAACTAAACATATCGGCCGGCCGGGCAGAAGCCTTTCGGAAAGTGACACAGCACAACGCACGCACTTTGGACCGCTGGACGAGCCTTCGCACGGGGTTTGGGGCCGAGTTGATGGAGAATCAAATAATTTATGTATGACAGTGCTGCCGGTCAAAGTTTTCCGACGCTTTTTTGTTATCATTTGCCCACCCATGATTGATGATGGGGTGGCCCATCGTTCGCTCGCCGTGAACAATCATGACATGATGTATCCATTTTTAGTTGTCGTAACGATGGCACAATTTTACGCACAGGGCGTGTTATGGAAATGACTAGCGAGTTCCACCCGTCAATTCGCGTTTCCCGCCAACGGAGCGGTTGAAGAGCGGCCATTTAAAGTGCCATTTAATCTGCACGGAAACTGCAATCCTTGCACGGGGCTGCGGTGGCTGAATTTATAATGCACTTGGCATCAGTTAACAGGCGTGACGCGTTTGATTGCGCTTTTGATAAACCGCAGCCGCAGCTCTTTTGTTTAGTTTCAAATAATTCATTATGCTGTAAGCATGTCCTGCAAGTGCTCGATCGTTTCCCGTGCTTACTTACCCAACGTTTGACTGAGCACCGTTCGACCATCCTCGCCGTGGCAGGCGTTCCGCGCGTCGAAAGGATTCGTAAACTGCACGAACGCGTATCCCTTGTGCATGGAGATTCCTTTTGAAGAGAAAGAGAGAGAGAGAGAGAAATGAATCATTAAATTCCCCATCGGTAAGCCTGTCCGTGCGCTCGGCACTCTGGTTAATGGTCGTCAATGTGAGCCTTTAAGCATATTTAAGATCAATATTCACAACTGGCCGTGGAAGCCCGGCAAAAGTTTTCACTCCATTTCCACACAAAACACTGTAACGAACACCGGCGGCGGTGGGCAAAAAATCATAAAAACACAAACTAACGCACCATTTTGTGCACATTTCGCCGGTAGCAATTGGGCGAACTGTTGACGGATAGCGATCCTGAAAAAAACTGAATCAACCAGGGATCGGCCATGTAGCCGAGCCGAATGCCGAACGTTTCGCTTGCGGCGTAAAGCGTCCTGCTGGCAAGGACCGGTTGCGGTGATGGTCACGCGTATCCTTTGGCCGAATTTTTCTCCCGCGTGGTCGGTGTGAAAAGTGGGTGAATGTGGCGAATTCTTCACTGGCCACCGGCGGGCGATATACATTTTTAACAAGTGTAGCACAGACCAAGAAGAACCGACAAAAAACGTGGGTCCTGGGAGACAATGTTGTTGTCTGGGGGGGCCGGTGGGGACGATGATGATACGGGAATCAGAGATTCGCCGAGAGCGATCGTCGATAGCTGCAGCAGGCACGAAAAAAGTCCAATTTCATCGAGTGAATAATTCACGTTTCTATGGGCCCGGCGTAGAGAAAGGATTATGTGGACTTGAAAATCGGACCCATCGCCACACACGCATCGGACTGGCATTTGTTTCCGGTTGGCGTTTTTCGGGGCGCGGCCAAAGAATGCTGGACTGCTCGCTTTAGTTATCCGGCATTTGGCAGTTGGGTTGAGGTAGAGAGAAAAAAAACCTATGCTCTTGGTACGTTTGCCTTACATGTCCGAGGTTTAGTGGATTACGGATCGTGATACCGGAAAAGTGTACCGTGCAGGTGCATCGCGCTCGGTCATAATTACCCGCTGGTCCGCCGAATCGTGTGTGCAGTGTGGTTCGAATATTGGATTCGATGGTGCATAATTAATGTGTGATTCCATCGGGTCCCGTTCGTGAGACACTTTATTTGGAGCCCGTTTTGAAGGCACCGAAGGTTGAAACATTCGTACCGAAATGGACAATAAAGCGGGAATTGATAAAAAATTAACCGAGCATGACTTTTCCTTTAGCAAAATCAATCAGCACAACGCGTATGGCTATACCGGGTAATCACTGGAAAATTGATATTTCTACATCTGCCATGCTGCCCGGACACTACGCCCGGGCCTTAAATCCATGTTCGGTTCACGTGGGATTAGTTACATTCTTTTGCGAGCTTCGGTTCGATGTTTTTTGTTCACCTGCCCCACCCGGTATCTATGCTGCACCGCGGAGCATAGATATCAAAATTTCCATTCGCATCGCAAGCGGATTGAATTACACCCACACACCCAGGCACACACTTGCCCGGTCGTGGGGAAGACAAAAAGCATGGAATTCGATCGATGGCTTTGGTCATCGACCGGGCAATGCTACTATGCTGCCAGCGGCGGAGATGCATTTCACTGGTTTTCACGGGATGGAATTATCGAACGCTCGGCTCCCGCTGGCTCTCGAGTTCGTTAAGAGGGAATTGTTTCGAGCCAGGTCTTCCGGCGTCCAGGTGATCCGTGATCCGACCACCTGGCCACCCCGGAGCCCTAATGGTGTGTTCGAAAAATGTAATCTGTCTCCTGGCAGACGGGTGTAGAAGGTTGTTATTGCTCTTTTTTCCTTTCACTGTGGCACCGAAAATACTGCACACAGCCATGTGGGGAATTAGGACTCCCGGGGGCTGCAGCGGTGCGTCTTGTTTCGTGCACCTTTCGTTATGTTAAGCCTCCGTTGCGGGCTGGACATCATAATGACGCAATCAACGGCGGGCGAATATGCGCAACCCAGCGCGCACTGCGTTGCCAAAGGGCAACGCAAAGCCGGCGGCCAACTTGAGGCTTTATCCGGCCGAGCCAAACTAACGAGGAACCATTTGGGGTGTTCCCCCAATACTCCGTGCTGCAAATGGGCGTCGCATTGCAGGCGCAAAATAGCAATCAAAAGCGCGGTGCACAAAAATCCGTGCAACGACGACAACCGGGTTGGTTGGTGCTGGATTCGGCCCGGCAGCCCGTTGAGTGATATTAAAAATTGATAAAACTTGCGAAACTGTTTTGTGTGGCCGGTGGCGGTGATGGCGGCGGCACCCGGCAGCCTGGGTACGTAAACATGAAATTAGTCGAAAACTTTGTTGCCACCAACCAACGGGTGGGGCAGGCAGCAGCGGCAGCCGCGGAACCGTCATCCCCGGCACAGCGACTAATGATCGTGAGTTCCGGGAATAAAGTTTTCCTTCGCAAGTTCCCATTTTTCTTCAGGTTTTTTATTTGCTGGTTGCCTTTAGCGGGCGACCGAAACCTCGGTCCGCGGCCCTACGGTTCGTCCTTCATTCACACAACCCGAAGCCCAATCGGTTGCTGGGTTGCCCGTGGCCCAATTTACGACGACGGAAAACACATGTGTAGAGAGAGAGAGAGAGAGAGAGAGAGAGAGGGGCAAGTGCACGCAGAGTAAACTCACCGCGCCAAAGGGCTACAAATCTCACGGCAATCGAAACACGCGGCCTGTGGCTGTGCGAAGAAACTATTAAGAAAGTTTCTAATTAAAAGCATGCAATAAACTTTTATTTACAACCCCGGTGAAGGTGGTGCGTTCCGGGAAGCGAACGGTGCGGGGTGCAAACTGCATTGCCATTTCCGTTGCGTTGTGCATGACAGTTTGACAAGGTGTGAAATCACCTACCACCGCCCGGAGCCACCGCCCATTATGCGAACTGCAGCGATTCAGCAGCAAATGCACAATTCATAGCCGCGGCCACGGTTTATGCTGATGCTAATGCTGGCACGGTGCGGCATAGTAATTATTCCGCTACAGAAAGTAACTGTTGGCGGGCGTCGAACATGTCACTGAATAACTTTACTTGAACTGAGCAGTTCTATTGTTCAAATGCCATTGCCTGCTGAGCAACTTCCAAACAATCACCACAGTTATGCCGTGCAATACAAGCGGACAATATTATTAACTAGTTAAATGTAACCATTTTTTGCTCTATTATGATTTGAATTAGCGCACATCAGATAAATTTAATAATAATGCAGTTCGAAAGGCAATGAATGTAAAAAAGTATTTTGAGTACTTGTCAAATGCTCTACACTTTTTATGTAATAACTAACAAAGCTAGTATAATGCTAAAACATCTGGAACGCTTTACCGATCGCCTAGAATCAAATAACTTCGTTGGCTGAGCTTAAAAGACACCTGATTGAAAAAAGATTCCATTCGCCGCTTCAACATTAGAGAGTTCAATCGAACTTTAATAGTTGTTTGATTTCTTGGAAGTTGTTCCGCTTGCATTTTTACGCCCTGCACCCGGGCCTGGATGGCGTCCAATTTTCCGCCTTTAACCGTAACTACCCGTCGTGCGCGGGTTGATCAAAAGGTCGAACGGCGACGAAGTCCGGTCTCGCCGGACGAAAGTGAGCTACCCATTCGACACCGGGCCAAGTTTGACACGAAACATCGAGGGCCACTGGAAAGAGCTTACAATTAAGTTTCTTAAGACGATTTTCCACTTCCTTATCCACACGGTCCCCGGTCTGGGGCGGCGATGCTGACGTGGAATTGGCACTCGAAGACACGGCTAGCTGGGTCCGACCGTCTAGCAACATCGATTTGTTCCCCATTTTCTGGGCCCTTTTCTCATCGTGGCTACATTCTCTGTCTTGAACAGGGAAAAAAATCTGACCGCCGGCTATCAGAAACAACGGGCGAAACCTTCCGCACAGACTGCAGTAACTCGAGCCACTCGAGAAAACTTTCTCTAATAGACCGCTGCAAATTCAATTACACCATTTGTAGTTTGCAGTTCTATCCGCTACCGCCAACTCCCTAACCTCTCTTGCCTTTGGATCGATCAACCTAGGAAAACGTCCGCGACGAGAGCCCAAAGTGGATTCTGTGACATCAAACGCACAAATTATTGATGGTCGATAAATGGCCGAAGCCTTTAAGCTTTTGTGACTTTCTTTCGCCAATCGTTTTTCCTGCGCCAACATGCCCATTGATTGGCCTAACACGGATTGGGTGATCCAATAAAGTTTGCCTCCGCCAAAAACGTACCTGCCAGCCGTCCGTAGCGCTGGAACATCCGCTCCACGTCCGTTTTCGAGCACTGAAATGTATTCAGGTTGCCGACGAAAACTCTCGAGTTGACCGCCTGCGGGTCCTGCGAGTTGGTCTGATTGGAGAGTTTTGACATCTTCATCTTGACGTGCCTTTTGCGTAGCTTGGCTGGAAAAAGCAAAACGGAAGTGAAAGTTAGTCGTGAGTGACGTTACAAAATGGACCACAGCGCACCCTGCTGGATCGGCCTTTACTCTTAGGTAGGTCGCCCCCCGAGAACTAACCCCAGAACTTCATCATCGAAAACCGAAAAGACGAATTATTCCCGACATTAAATACCGCTCGGCTACCGGGAGTGCAACGGATTACGGTGCGGCAAGTGCTTTGGCCGTTAAATGTAGGTATCCGTTCCGCCCGGCCCGCCCGGAGCCTGAAAGAATGTATGGGAAGCAAATTCAGGAGGAGTGCCTCGGTACGAAATAAAAAAGTCATTTCTCCAATTGCTTGATTGGAAGTGAACGAACCAAGCTCGGTCTCGGAATGCAGCAGCCCAAAGCCCGGCCACAGCCTGGAGCCCGCTTTGGACATCTCACCGGCTGGCTGGAATGCGGCGGACTTGCACCCAGACCCGCCGAGGACCGGGCCGGCAAGAACGTTAAAATGCAAACGATAACTTCTGCACGACCGACGAACGGTCCTTTTCTACGATGCTCACGGCCCAGACGGCGTCGTCGTCATCGGTACCGTCTTCATCGTTAAGGACGGCCAACGGGACCCCAGACTCGGTGCAGCGGTCTGCGGACAAGTTTGCCGGGGAGTTGATGTCGAGGAATTAAAGTAAGAAGTAATTTATATTTGTTGCTTCTCGCCGCCGCTCATGACGCCGAGCGGTTGGAGATGGTTTTAATAGTTTTAATATTTCAATTTGGCTGGCATTTGACTGGGAAAGTGTATGTGTTTGTATGAAATGTGCCGAGAACCGATTGTGGTGTTGGCACGAGCTCGGGAACATGTTTCAATCATTTCAGAGGCCGTGGCCTGTTGCACCCATTCGTAGATGTTAGCATTACTCTGGGCCAACTGCATCTAATTGGTTTGTTGAACTTTAATGAAATTGATACACATTTTGGCTCACGATTTTCCTCAAACCGATGCCAATATTTGAGTGTCCTTGTTGGGGCACCACAACACTTTCCGACTCTAAAGTGTAAATAGTATTCCCAGGGCGTTTGAATATTTAACAAGCAGCAGAACAAGATAGAAAATGCATACATACTTTCATCTTGGTGCCAGTGTTACCATCTTAATAAATTTTGCAACCCACAACTTGGTCGATTTCACGAAGATTGCATCAGACAGTTCTGGCATTCGCCGGACCCGGACGTGCGGTTGCCATTGCGCACCGCACAAAGAGCGAGATACGGAAACGGTCGACAGACCGAAACCGAACCGAACCGAAACTTCTATGATCCGCCAATAGATAAACATGTATGTAAAGTGCAGCGGGAAAAGCAACATGCATATAAATTTCAACACCTCAACTCGTTTCCCGGGGACTCTGTCGGCGGGACCGTGTTGCCAATAACTTTCCCGCCCAACAATGGGGAGCGTCAAAGCTATCTTGGCTCATGTTTCGTGAAATGTTCATGCATGATCAAACTTTGTTTTCCCAGCACACAACACACCGTGACAGAACGGCACCCGGCCGGTAGACCGAATCAAAAGGCAACCCCATCTTGGCCACGGAAAGGGAGGATTCCTTCGCCGGCCCGTCAGGAAGAGACGTTGCCCGTCGAAGGGAATATTCGGAAAAAACGAAATGCGCTCCTTCCGAGAAACGGAACAACGCGGCCCCGCTTGAGTCGCGCTCCGTGGAGTCCTGTGGCAGGCGTTAAAGGCAGCAGGTTTCAGTCAATAGTCTTCCGACGGACGGTTGGTCCTGCACACGATTCGACAGGCGACCGAAGCGTCTCGTGTGAACTCCCGTACCTTTCTGGCGGCCACCAACATGGAAGGGTTATGCCTTTCGCCTTCCCGACCGTTCCGTTTTATACTGAGCCCCGTTTTCTGGTTGAACTTTCCTTTCAGCCTCCCTTTCGGTAACATTTTCACATACCCGGGAAGGAACGGAAAAAATGGGAAGAAACTTCCTTGAGGAAGACGCCCAATTCGACCTGCCTTCCAACGAACGAACGACGACGGCGACGACGGCGACGGCGACGACGACGAGCGACGTGACGAATGGTTTATAACCACGTGGGAATAGTAGCAGGTTGTTTTTTCCACCGCCCGCGCTTGTTCTACTCGATTTACGATCGAATAAACGGTAGTCTAGGCATCCCCGGCAGGCAGGGTTAGGGCCATCCGACCGCAAGCGAAGATTTGGACAAACTTTTTCGTACCGGCACAGTGGTGGGCTAATTCTGGTCCACTTTTTTTGGATTTCATTTTACAGTGTTTTCCGGTGCTGGCTCAGTGGAAAAATAGTGTTACTCTCATTGGAAGGTACTTTTTTAAATAATACATTTCATTCGGTGTGGTTTGTAATAATAAAGTAGAGCTAACTGTTAAAGGTTAAAGGCTGATCGTCGTCAAATGAGAAAGTGTCAAGGAAATTAATGTAAACCATTGGGATTGTTCAAGTTCAGAACAGATGAAGCGTGATTGTAAGTTCTGGCGATATCGCTTAGTGGGTCCGGACTAGAAGAAAATTTACGAAAGTAAAAATTCGGCTCTGACATAATCATGAAAAGGGCCCAAGATTCCTAATGCCTATAGGACAACCGGCTCGTGAGCGAAAAGTTGGAGCCAACACATATTGTAACACGGTAGGTTATTGCGTTCGAACCAACCTGTCTTCTAGATGGCGACTCTAGTGAATTCTTCTCTGAACAGCATCTACCACACATCGTCAACACAAACGTGTTCGAGAATTGTTTTGATAACTCTTCTTACGTTTGGGTCCTTCCTAAACGAGCTTATGAAAACGACACAGTATATCTCTCATCTGTGTTTTCCAAGAATTGCATTTGGTCCCTGGCTGTGGCTTAAAACTCTCGTCTGTTTCGTTCTTCAACACTTCACAAGCCGCACAAGCGGACATCAATAAACGTCTCGAACCGGAAAAAGCAAACCAACGTGGGTCGTGTTCCGGGAGCGACCCGACGGGAGGCCCCTCGTCGACCGGCGTCATATTTAATTTCTTGAGCCATCGCTTGCACCATCCTGCCCACGACTGACGGATTGCCTGTGGCGGTGCTGAGTTGCGAAAGGCCCTCTGGCACTCGCTTTGATACATTTTCGAAAACATTTTTGATAGTAAACATTCTCAAACATCTCGCCCCACGCGGAGGTCGTCCACTAAACCGTGTCCAAACAAACAACGAGTGCCACCGACCGAGGAGAGAGAGAGAGAGGCAGGCAGAGAGAGGGAGCGAAAGATATGGAAATGGCAAATTGGTTCCGGCCCACCCTTTTTTCATGGCCAGGAGCGCTCGTTGGGAGCGAAATTCTTTCGTCTTCGGCTTAAATAGCTCCATCGTGAGCCGGTTGAGGCTTTCTGGGGGGCGTGACTGGCGTGGCGTGAATGATCCCGGGAGTGTACGAGGGCACACAACAACAACAACAACACCACCACCAACAGCCATCCATCAGGGCGTGAGTGCGCGCGGTGGCATTTATATAAATTTTGGCAGAAACCAGAAACGGATCTACGGGCTGCCGGTTTGCATCATGCTGCGGCGCACCGTGGCACTGTTTACAAACCACCAAATGAATTATGGCCACTTTTTCCCGACGCCGAATTTTCCACGGCCCCCTCCCCGACACTCCGACAGGCAGGCCTCTTCGCTTTTCACCTCTATCTCTGCGCCATCCAGTGATATTTTCACCGCTGCATTTGATGTCGAAAGATGCCACGATCTTTCAGCGCAATTCCAACGAAACGACGAGGACCGGCCATGCAGCCATGAGCGGGTGGAGCATTTTCCCTGCACCCCCCGTCGGAGGGTTTTCCACCGTCATTGTTTTGGCCGTCGTGTCCGGGCTTCCTACTCTCGCACCTTCGCGTCAATCGCTTAGACCTAAAATTAGCTTCCCGCGTGCAAATTTAGCTCCACCGGTGAGTTCCAATTTTCCTCGGCCTCGGGCCGAAAAATACCACCCAACCATTTTGCGGTGGATTGGCCCAGTGCCGGAAAAATGACACTTTAACGAGAGAGAGAGGCGAAGAAGTGAGCGAAAAGAGACCACCGCGACGCGGCACTGCCGAAGCGCTGAAAGGTGTGGAATTTTTATAGGAGTACATAAATTATGATTCACCTTCATCTCGGCATTGAAAGGCGCGGGAGTTGTTGTCACAATCATCCTTTTTTTTCGCCACTCTCCGGCTCGACACGACCACAGCCATCCTACACCTCATCATCAGTCAACGCTGTCTGTCAAGCTATCCAGAGCGTGCCATCTTCATCTTCACGCGATCTTGATGATGGTGGACTACCCAGCTCAGCTTCGGTGCGGTGAAGATGGGCGAAAAATTCTCATCATCCCGAGCTCGGGTGATGCACTCGACGTCGGTCGACGGCAAAGAAGGAAACGGATCCACGGGTGCGTCCAGCTTGTCTGGTGGTTCTCTTTTGCGTCGTCAGCTTTAAGACGGACGCAACAAAACCGTGAAGAGGTATCAACTTTCAGCGGACACCGAAGAGACACGTGAAGGTGAAACTAAATTGCCGGGCATTTTAACACTTTGTTGCATCCGGAGTTGCATTTGAAGTTGGGTTTGTCTCATGCAGTGTTTCGATTGGTAGTAAATTGATGGATTCTTCGGTATCTTAAATTAATATTTAAACAGACAGGAAAATGCAGCCCATTTGAAGTGAGAGAGGCTCGATAAAAATAAGGAACTATGTTATGATAATATTTCACAACATTCGCATATTTTGGTTGGGTAGGTTTATGGTGACGCGATTTTTGAGTTCTAGGCCTGGTATATTCAAAGTTTGCGTTTTGAAATTCTTCAAGCAAGATATCGTCGTTGATTCACATCGTTTAACGCGCCTTTCTGAATGATTAATAAATGACAAAAATGCGTACATGTAATTAAAACAGCTAAACACATTATTGCCCCTTTTTCGAGCGACCAACGATCTGATCCAGGTTGTTTGCGCAGATTTAAAAAAAGAATAAAATGCTGCACTTGAATTAACCGAACGTTGCAAAAACTAACCTCGTCGGTGGGTAGAACCTTCATCAAAAAGCAATTACAAAATCGTTTAATCACTTAGGTTGGCGCATTCTTCGGTCATGGTGTCAGCTCACAAGGATCGCAAAGCTGATTGGTTCATCAAAAAGTTTGCCCCCCGGGAAGTCCTTTAAAATTGCTACCAAAGATACGGAAAATCTAAACAATCGTCGCACGGTAGCAAAAAAAGGTGTTCACGTCGTCGCTCGCGTCATCCGGAAGGGTCCCTTCATTAGGCCATTTTCTTTTTCCGGGTTATCACCCGCCGCCACTTTGGCAACTCATCAACCGTCCCCGCGGCGAAGCATAGCAAAAATTAAATCAACCATTAACCCTCTTTCGCGAGGGCCAAGCCGATGGCTACCTTCATCAACGCGTGTCACTCGCACCGCAGCCGTGGCCGGGACGATACCGGAACCCGTTACTTCGGGCCAATCACAATGCCCGAAGACACCGCGCCGCCAACAGCGCACAAATCAAATTTAAAACCACTTGAAGATATTACGCGTGAAATTGCTGAAATTAATACGCACCGCAACGGCGCTCCGCCCTCGTTGACCAACAACAGTTCCGCTCATCAACGAAAGGGGGTTTTCTGGGGTTAACCGGAAACTTTGCTTCCCGCGTTCCCTTCCCCGTTTAAATCAACCCCTCGTCACTCGCGAAGTGCGAAGTGCTAATGGTGAGCCCGCCATCCCCCGAGGTCCGCCGGCGATGGAAGATCCCGAAATGGGATGCCTTTTGTGGAGTGCGTTTTTTGTGGCCACCGCCGCATTTTTCCGGTCGCATTACATTCCTCGTTTACTCGCGCGCTGCGGGCCCGCTTTCGGGTGGGGAGTTATCAGGATGGAATTTTATTAATTTTAGGATGAACATTCTTCGCATAATTCTCCGTCTGGTGGCCCTCGGTGGTGTCGGGTGTCGGGTGTCGTTCGCCTTCTAGGCCGATGGAGGTTTCGGGTCCCTTCCCTAGTATGTCAGTCGCCACCGCCACCGAGCCTGGCAGCCATTCCGAAGGGCATCTTTGCCACTAATAACCGAAGCTGCCATTCTTGCCCGGAGCGCGCCTTCTCCTGACTGTGACGTGGAGGAACACCCCGGGGCCGACGATACCGGTTCGACAGGGAAGCGCTGCGGCGAGTTGAGATTTGATTTCCTCTACGACCGAAGGAAGGATTAAATTGATTTGTGGTTGAAGTTCCAGTTCCCGTGCTGCCGAACTCGCCGTGCTCGGGCTCGGGAAACTCAGAAGTGAGCCAAACAGAAGCTATTCATGTTTAATTAAGTAACTCAGACAGTATGTCCTAAAGCGGGATTGCCGAGATGCAAATTGGGGCGAAGTGTTAATCCGCTCCCGGCTCTCCGACAACCGGACCAGATGCGAACTTCGCTTCCCGTTAGGAGCCTGTTTTCTGAAGTCCTGGTTTTCTGGGGCCCGAATAATGACGCGTCTGTTTTCCCGCCAGAAACGAAAGTGTGGCGATATTATCTTCAAACAAGAAAAACGCACCAAACAAGTTGGAAACTAAACAATAGATTTGCATAAGCCACCCGGGCTGGTCAGACAGGCTTCGGCCCACGGGAAGTATTAGGATAATTTGTGCGTCAAATATTTACTCCCAGATTTCGTTGTGCGACTTTGTGAGCCGATCGGCTGTGGTCCTAGAATCAAGGACCACTGCACACGGTTGTGGTTTGCGGGCGTCGCATGCGAAAAGAACAGACTGGCCTCTGCTCTGTGGGCGGCCGTAAGTTTTTCCTCCACCAGCTGACCGACCCGAACGCGTGTTGGTGGTTGTGGTTTTGCGTGTTCCTTTGCCTCCGTCGGACCATCGGACCATGCTCCTGAGTATGTGTGGTGTGATTGTTTATTTCAATTACATTTTCCACTCTCCATTAATTGATTGGTTCGGTGCATCGGACGGCAACATCCCGGACCGAGAACCGGGAAGGGCGCGACCGGTCCGGTATTCCAGCCGCAAAAAGGGCGTGGGCAGGAGGACCTGGTCCTGGCGTGCGCGTAGTGCTCCCGTGTGTGCCGGTAGCCCGTCATGTTTACGTTCGCCCTGCGAGTAAATCATCTATCGATGCTCGATGCCTCGAGCCGGTGATTCGAGGGCCACTCGCAAGGACGGTCAGGTCGGTCCGGGTGGTGCAAGTGATGATAAATTTCCATTTATCGAGGCCCTCGTCGACGTTTACGACCACAATGTACCGTAGCTCCCCCGTAGAGCCGTTTGTTGGAGTCGGCACATCGTTGGTTACAATTTCTTTCCGTTCGTCGCGGTTTGCAACCAACTTCTAGGTTGAATCGGCATTTGGGGACGTTTTATGAAACCCTTGATTTTCGGCAAAAGCGAAAGTTGGCTGTTGAGTTGCCGATGAACACCAAAATAGAATCTAATTTTTGTAAATAAACAAAACATAAAAACAGTTTGCGATTTCGCACCCTACTCATGATGCTTTCCGTTCAAAACGGTTCCTTGTTTTTTCCTCGCAATGGCCCACGTCGGCCGGATGCACTGAAAAGTGCAGCGTTTTAAACGATTTTAATTGCATTGATTTACGGCTGATGGAGATGGAGTGGCCGGCGATGTTTGGCCCTGGGCAACAGGCTCGAGGACGTGCGGCCACTCGGAAGGGCCACTCTACTCGTGTGCGCTCTGCTTGCGGCGCGTCTAATCTAATTGAAACGCTTTCGGTGTACCAACGCGCGGACCCGGCCCCTTGCATTTCACCGTGGGCCACTTCTGCGGCCGGATGCATTTTAATTTTCTGCCACTTTTGGCACCCGAGTGCGGCGGCGACACACGGCACACACTGCTCACAAGAGATCCTTGCCGTCTTGTGCTTTCCATTCCAAACGGCAGCGTTTACCTTCCGACAACACCGCGCAACGTCCGGGTTTGAAGAGGAGCATTACAACTCGAGCTTTCGTGGTTCGAAGGTCCACCATGGTCCTGAGATTTTCCGGAGCGCAAGGCACGCAAAGGGCACTTGGCAGAAGCTGATTGAAGTCACAAGATGGCGTGGTTAAGGATCATTGTGGCCCCAAACAGGTCGTGATTTGTGACGTCTACATAAAGATGTGGAGCCGTGATAGAAGAAATGAGAAGCTTTGGAACCCTTTCCTTAGATGTGTATCAAGGATTTTTTTTCAGTAGAGTAACGATACTATCCGGCAGAAGGCAACAAAAAGTCATCCATCGTGCACCGTTTAATGCCCAAAGCGATTCTGATACGTCCCGGAAACATGTTTCGCTGTCACGGATTAGTATCGATTGCTCACTTGCCAACTCCAATTGACGCTGCGGTCCAAAATCACTTAACTCTCCGACGGCCGAAGCTCGGGGCGCATCGTCACCCGACCGGCCACTGCAATGTTGCAGCAACCACACGGCATCATCCGGTCGTCAGTGTCAAAATGGATTGTAAATTTCCGCCATCGATGCGAAGTGACAGCTTCCGGAGCCTCCCGGATTGGATCGCCGGCTCGCCGGTCCAACAAAATGTTGCCCACGGGCAGCCGTCCGAGATACGTCTTCGTGTGTCCCCGTTCGGGCGTGCCACTTTGGCATTGTCTTGCGCGAGGCAACGGCCATGTCCTTGGCGTGAAATCCAGCCGCCAGCAAATTTATTCATCGTCGTCGTCGTCGTCGCACTGTCACTCACGCTGCCGGATGACCCATCTCCGCCGGCACACCCAGATTGTCGGTTGGCATTCCGACAGCGACACGGTGGCAGTAGATCTTCTGCAACCACCGCCATTTAATTTAAAATAGAAATAAATTTTATAGAAATTTAATAAAATCCCCACGGAGTAGTAAATTCTCATTTACCCGTCAGACCCGTCGTCGGCAGGGATCGCAAGGCAAACACATTATGGGCCGGGCCAGCGTCTGTGTTCCGTGTGAAAGTCGGGCACACGTCTTTCCGTAAGAGCGCGCGAGTTGATCCATGAGGCAACGGTTTCAAAGGATGGCAGCGAAGTGCATCACAATCGAAACCTCCATCGCCGTGCTCATTTCGTGCTCCACACGCCACCGGCCAACCGGGGAGTTTCCAGGAGTTGACTGGAAATTAACCGGAGACACCTAAACGGCCCGATGTTCGGTACGCTGGCAGCTGACAGCTGAGCGGCGGTGGTGACGATTTCGAACGCTCAAGAAGCCACCCCACACCAGGTGTGTGCCGGGGCCATGTTTTCTTTATGCTCCGAACCGGAATGGGAAATTGTTTGAGCGGCGGCAGTGGGTCGGAAATGTCGGAAATCGTACCGTACCGGGTTTGACAGCAAACGGGAAATCTGGTGCACAACGGGATTAACGGGCACGCTGACTGTTGCAACTGCACTTCGAGCACGTGAATGTATGTTTTGCAAGCATTTTGTGCATTGTTTCTAGGGAATAAATTGTTATGCTCAAATAATGGATAATGTGCAGTGTTTAAAATGAAATTAAATCGCAGTCGGTTGTACAAAGTAATAACCGAACAAATATGCATCGATTGCATACTTTTAGGCGTTTTTAACATTCGCACAACAATACGCCAAAAATTACGAGTGAAACGCCGGATTGTACAAGCTACTAGTGAGTATGTTCTCCTATGATCATTTCTGTGAAGTACTGCAATAGTGTTCAGTATCAATTTTCTGATTAAAATTTGGCGGAACAACCACCGCTACAAACATATTTTTAAACAAAACACATTACGCCTTTCGGGTGCTTCACAAACCTACTGTAATTCAATTTCCCAATCCTCGAAGCTCCACGAAAAGCTCATTAAAATGCAGCCACCGGTGTGAGCCACAATCGGGCATGTTGTTTAGCACCAATCTCACCGCGGATAACAGAAATGTGATCCCCATCATCGCTCCGATTGGGCGCGCGCGTGGCACTGGCAGCAACAACATTTTAACATTGTAATTACATGCGATCGATCTCCCGACCGGACGTAGTTGTTTGTGGGCTCAGGACTCGGATTCGTAACCCGTGTTTCTTTATCCCGCCTCCCCCCCCCAAGGCGCCAATCGCCTGCAAGGATATCGCGGGCGCGGATTACCGATTTCTTCCACCCGTAACATGATAAATTGATATGGATTACGTGCCGTGTGGTGTGGTGGTAATTAATTGTCCGGCCGAGCGCGACCTCACGGCCCGGGTCCCAGTTGGTCCGGCGTGTGAATGCGTGAGCTCGACACCAAAGTGCAAGAAGTCTGCGTACTGCCGGCGGAAAAAGTTGACCACACAAAAACTAACAACCCGGCTGGCGGGCGACCGGCTGGAGAAAGGGCACACGAAAATGAATCATGGCCGTGCGCCCGGGACCCTGGTGAATGGGCTTAAAATCCTATTAATAAAATCCTGCCACACGGGAATTATGATTTATTAATTGCAATATCACTCAATGGTCGAGTCCGAGTTCCGGCCCGGCGAACGCATTCCGATGCGCGACCGCCTCGCACGGAGCAGAATCCAGGGGACGCCGGCTCAATCACCACACCGCCACCCCAGGCCGCTTATTTATGGTGCCGAGCGTACGCCGATGCGGTATGTTGGCGTAGGGTTGATACATCGCACCCGGCTTCGGTCAAGCCCTGCCGGTAAGCCAGCCGCCATCTTAAGCCCCCGAGACAGCCAGGCAGGCTTCAAGCCGTACGCCGCACGGTGCCGTCGAGGTCAGTGTCGGAAGTCGCCCGTTGGATGTGGGACAGCGCCCCGGCAGCCGTGCGCACCAAAATAGCCACATTATAAATTGCATCATTAAGAAGGAAGGAACATCGAGCGCGCCGCGATTAGCACCGCGAAAGGCAGCAGCTGTGGCCGGTGGCCGGTCATGTTCGTTCCATTCGGAATCTTCAGCATTAAAGCAAACGGGTTGGAGACTCTCGAAAGGAGGCAGAGCATAAATTACATACTTTTCACCGGGTGGCCGACCAACATTCGGCCAGTGGCTGCAGTGATAATATATTCAAACAACACACCCCCTTATGACGGTGTGTGTTTTCAAATATTTGCTTGCCATTAACGAAGGCAGGGCCATAATTGAGTTTTGTATTAAGCATCGTTTTTCCTAATTAAATCGATCAACGTGGTGCATTTATTTCAGCCAACGCCAACACACATGACACATCGCGCCAATTGATCGCATGCGGTAATAAGCACCGAGTGGAGATTTTTTCAGCAGTGTGCGAGGAGCAGAGATTCTATTTTTGCCGACCGCCACGTGTCCTTTCGCCCGGGGTCCTGAATGACAGCACAGGGTTCACGCTGCAACCCACTTAGCAAGCAAACCGTGCGGCGAGCGGTGAAGCCGTGTGATGTGATAATTTGTCGCCAAGGTCTTAATAAATGAGCCACGGCCTACGGTTTCCGTTGGGCTGGACGAGATTAAATTAATCCACACCGAGCCGCAGCCGAACCGCAAACCAGCTGGCTGCTGCGGGTTATTACACGCAATGCTTCACTTTCACGACGAATTACGGTCGCGTACGGTCACGATGCACGCCGGAGGCGCCTTAAGTGCCTTTAAAGTCACCACAACATGAAGTATAATGCATTTCCCCCTCATTACGCTATCTCTCATCTTGCCTCGAGTGGGCGACACTTCAGACTGCGCAAGATGAAACTATCGTTTCTTCTTCTCACTCGCCTCACGTTGGTATAATTGAAAGCAGAACACGGAAGCGAAAGAGAAAGGGAGAAAAAACCCTCTTCTACGCCCGCTGAATGATAATGGGTGTATCATAATGAGACATTGATGCAAAGCACAAGATGATGCACTAATGTAGCAAAAAAATGACGTTGCACACTCCCAATTCCGTGGAACGTTCCGTGTAACGGCACACATGCACCAGTAGGGATGCAATGGAGCCGCATCCTGTAACGGCACCCGACGCCATTACCACACGAGAGCGGTGAGAGATCTGTTGCGCAAGACACTTCGAGCGGGAAACAACGATAATGGGTCCTGGGCTCGCGGAGTGCAGGCACGTCATTAACAGAACCTCAGAACGGAAACCCGGCAACAAGACGAGCGCTCTCTCTAATAGACACTTGTTTCCGCCGCGCCGCATGCAAAACAATCGCATTACAATGCCATATCGCTCGTAAGAGGATTTGCATTTTGTCTCGCGAAAGAAATGATAAATTACTCGCCCCGAACCGAAGGAGGCTTAATGTCAGTCACTTCGACAGCCTGCGTCGACCGGCCCGAGACAATTTCCGGGAAGCTCTTCGTCCCTTTTAGCGGTGGCCCACACAACAGGAAGTCCTAAGTCCGGAGCGATTCATCGAATCAATTCGTTCGGGGGCGGATAAAATTTGCACCACGTTTAATTGAATTCCTCGGCCCTTGCGTTGACCGCGCTGAGCCCGAAGAGCCTGCCGTTTGCAAGATTTGCTCTTTCCCGTGGCGGTGAAGATAAATTTCGCACCTTCGCCACGTACACCTTGCGCCATAAATCTTGCGGCTTCCCCCCTCGCTGGTCGGGTGGACACCGGCAAAAATCGTTTCCTCGTTGGTCGCTGCTCGAGGACCCGAAGAAAGTGTAGTTTATTTACCGCAGAGCACCGAGTTTTATTACCCAGTGTGCCCGCCGAAAGGCCCGCTGAAGCACAAGCTGCGATGATTCCCTGGGATGGAGTGTGGAAAGTTATCGGGATTCGCCGGATTTTTTTCTTTGCTCCCAACTCCGAGGAACTGATTTTGCTATTTTTTGTGTGTGGCTCCCACCGTCGTCGTTGCGCGTCGATTCGAACATTATCGCTCCGTCCTGCAGTCCGTCCTCGGTTTTGCGGAAGGCGATGCCCATGGTCACACGAAAGGGCACACAGAAAAAAATCCTCATCTACACCAGCGATCAATGGCATCAATAGTCGCCCGACCTACGGCAGGACGGATGAGCAGGATAACGATCTACGGACGGCACGGTACGATGGCGAAGAACGTAGCCCTCGTGGCTTGGCCGATGCCGATGTCGGGCTCCCTGCTCAGTATTCATGACGCCCTGTGGTTACACAATGTTGCGACGTTTCGCTGGGAAGACGCTTTTTGCTGCCTCTCTTCTGGAGATTCACTCGTGGCACAGTGCGTAACCATTTCATCGCAGAAAGCTGCTAATTGTGATGTTTTTTTAGAAACAGGACACTTTTAAAGCAGAAGCTTATGCTTTGGGAGCGATTTCCAGCAAAGCGCCCGAAATTATGCAATCGCTGTTACATGTCCATTCTTGCTCGATATGTTCTTCTGTTACTTTTGTTCCCACGTGGTTCCAGTGGCGTTGCTTTCGTTACACACTGTGCCGTGCAGTGACGCATCCGGCAGAAGTCCGGCAGAAAAAGTTCCCCGTCAGCCATCAGCCGGCGAGGATGCAGAATCACGCTAATCCCTTTCGTATCTGCAAGCACCGGGAGCGCGTTGCAAGGGAAGCCATTTAATAGATTGTCTTTTCATTTCTTTTCCTCCTTATCAACCCGGCACACCGCGAGGACATGGAGACGCACTTCAAAGCTCGTCCCGTCCCTGGCTGGCGATCGGGCCTAAGTCTGACTAAGCGCTATGCGCCCGACTTTGAACAGGGATCTTGCATCAGTGGGGGTCGTCGTGACGCAATGACGGATGCCGTCTGCCCCAGTTCAAGGTGATCCTGCAAGCTGCTCGACAGGGCGACGACGGATACTCTCGCCGATAGAGCTCGGACAATCCTTCCCTTTACTGTGCCCTATCTCTTCTTAAATGCCGATAAACTGTTCGCCATGTCCGAGATTCACTTCGCTCTACTTTTAATTTGTCCCGTTGTTTGGACGGAGTTCACTTTCTACTTTTTCCTCTCATCCTTTGTCGTCCGAAAACCACGGCAACCGGTTGATGCGGATCAGGCGAAGGCACCACCACGCCACAGTGCCATTATTTTTCTCGGTGGCACCGTAGAAAAGGACGCCGTGAAGTGGGAAATGGGCACTGTTGCAGCGCGGGCATCTAGAAAAGTTGAGCGGGCGAAACGGGTGCAATGGGCGACGGACACAGCAGGACACCGAAAGCCCGGGTCGATTTTCTATGGCCGGAAATGAACAATCAAAAGTGTGCGAACGCGCGTGGTGGAAGCGAAGGGAAATGTGTCGGGAAGACGCCCACGGAATGCTCATTCCGTGCGGACACCAGGTCCACCGTGCGGTGACGCTTATGCTCTATCGGACCGGGCCTAGATCGTACGGCACTGCCCTGGCGGCATTCCACAGCCGAAGGCAGCCGAATGAATTGTAAAAATGGAACAAAAGTACGGTGCAAATTAAAATGGGAATGCACATTGATTATTTTGCTCGGTCGACTGACGTCCGGCCAGTCCCCGGCCGGCCGACTTGACAGCTGCTGGTGGCGTTGATTTTCACACCAGATACCGTGCAACGAACACGCTGGAGTGGAGTGCAGAAAGTGAGAACGCGTTGCACACGATGAAAACCTTACTTGCACTTCACCCGATCTTGTCGCGTTCCTGAAACCTCCCATAAATATGCAGTGTACATTTAATGGACTCCAACAATCCAATGGAAAAGGTTAAAGAACAGCTATAAAAAGGTTCGAAACATCCTTGGACCGCGAAGGCCATCGAATGACACTGCCAAATTAAACACTGGCAACCGGTTCTTATATAAAAAATCTATCCCTATTCGATAAAGATTCGATCAACCTATAACAATTTGTGGAAAGCACTAAAACTAGAGTGTTCCACACTCGCTCGCGGAAAGGTCCTCATCCAACCCGTTCGGGCCACGACGGTCGCTAGCAACCCCAACTGAATGCTGCATTGCCAACGGCAATGAGCCAGATACATGGATCAGGCTGTTTATTTCGATAATTGTCATAGCGTTGCATTGGCCTCGATCCAAATTCCGGTCGATGCCGGTCAATAACGTGAGCCCTTAGCGTTGGCGAATCGAAGGCGATCGATATGCTATAGCGAATCGTTTTGTAACGTTAGAAATCATTTTAAATTTACTGCAAACTGCAGACTATACTGAAATTGTAAAAAGAAAAAATTAAAGAGAAAAACTACTTTTAATGAAAGACACCATGCGCCTCCATCGTGAACTGAAACGTACCAAGCGCCTCCATTGAATGCGGAGGAATGTTTCGGAATCAGTTATTTGCGAGGCCAAATTTCAACCGGCATTACAAATCATGTTTATGAATTTTTTGTAAAGCCCGTAACAACATCGCACAGCTGAAAATGCGGTCTACACAACGGCACCATTCGTTGCGAGTTCAATCACTAGTGTGTAATGCATAATGACATGCATGAACACTCGCTGCGTAGCATAAATCGCTCCGCACCATTGTAATGCGATGAGTACGCGAAGGTTTCGTTGTCACCCGCCGACCGAAACGCATGCCACGCGGTGCCTAATAAATATAAATTTGAATAAAGAAAATTTGAATTTATGAACCGGCCGGCATTGAAATTTTATGCTCAACCTCTCCATGCTGTCTGGCGGATTGCTGGTGGCGAATGAAGGCCGGGAGGAAATGCCACACACACCCCGGACCAATGTCTGTCTGATCATAATGTTTACATTAATGATATCAATGATAATAACAATCGCAAATGATAACAATGGGTGCCGTGTACCATCGTGTCTGGCTGTCAAAACAGTCGGCCTCCAGTGACGGTGGCACTGTGTAACAGTGTAACTGCGGGCGATAGCCGCCATCGGCCACGGGTGCTTGATGCAACACTTGAGGCACTCGATGCGTCTCAAATGTTCTTCATTACCCGCGATACTGGGGCCCGCCGTACGCCGTGAAGTATTACATTACCCGGTACGCGTTGCTCCGCAATCCGACGGGCTCAATTTTGATTCCGTCCAAATGAGCAGCAGCAGCACGAGCGAATGTGCCGGAAGCCGTAACAATGCTGCTTTCGGCGAGAAATATCACAGATTCCGACAGCTGTTCTCGCACGGTAACAGATGACGGTTTAATACCCGATGGATTGCTGCCCGTCCACGCACCTGCAATGAGAGATTACAGCAATCAGAGCAGAGACACGCAAACGGGATGGCAGGGATTATTGAAGCGAACCCTAATCTCTAATGACGTTTAAAGCTCTACCACGAATCGGGTGGTTCAGTCAACGACTAATGTTGTGGCTGGCCACAATATTGTGCCGTTAAAGCTGCCCGGTTGTTGAGGTGGAGTCAACCAGCGATAATGGTGTGTAACCGTCAGCTCGCAAACAAAATGTCGATTACCCAATCAATGTTAAGTAAAGAAACACGAAGTGACCCTTCACAGCTTCACACCATTTCGGTCAGTCTCCGTTACAGAGTACTTAACACACAATTTAGCAGGCGATTCGTGTGTTATTAATCTTGTTACAGATGACGCCTATAAATTTGTTTGCCCCGACACCATATTGCACGGGGTATTTGTTTTCCACAGCACTCGTTCCCCATTCGCTGGCCCTCAGAAGCAGCGCCGAGTCCTGTGAGGCTAGTATACTTTCAACTCGCCACTCCGTTGACCAGTTGTTGCCACCGAGACCCACTCGGTGCTGGCAGTCCTGTTCCACTTTCCGTTCCACAAAACCGATACGAGACGCATCCCTACAAACGGCGCAAGTTGCCGAGAGCACCCGTACGCGAACAGGACGAATGATTTCCGCATCCGTTCGGATAATTTCATCGCTACCATGTTTTGGGCCCGTCCCGTCGTAACGATCGGTATTTTGCTTTTTTCGCCCCCGTATTGGCCACACTCGGTGTGTTTTTTTCTGTTTTTTCGTTTTGTCGTAACACCCCAGACTGTTCCCGTTTTTTTATGGCCACTTTCCCAACCATTTTCGCACCCCTCGGTGGCGATTTTAATTTCCATTTTAACTGGGATTAATTCGATTCAATTAACTTGATTGATTCCCAGCCGCCAGCTGCCCGGGTACTGGAAGCACTTTGCTGCCCGTCGCCGGCAGCAGCAGCAGCACCAACATCGGCCCACTTCCGGGAGGGCACACGGACACCGCGCTACCCACGTGCTCAGTGTGCAGCCGGGCGCGTGGGCCTCATTTCCTGGCCGAGGGTTGTGCGTTTCGTAATCGCACCACACCGTTCGGCACCGTTCAGTCGCCAATCATCGGCCGAGCATGGGATTGATGGTTTATGTTTTACTCCTTCTTCTTCCCCACTGGATTTTATTTTTCTTCCATAGCTCGGGGTTTTCAGCCGATTTCATGAACCGTTTAATTCGGCTTCGGCTCAACAAATTTAGCGCTGGTGCGCTGGCGTATCGCGGCGCACCAATTCATTTGGCGAGCGCATAAACAAACATCGGTGGAGCTACCCGGTTCCTGCTGGCGGCGGCTCGGTGCATCGGCGGCGCACTTGGAATGGAAATTCGGCGTAACGGGACCCGCAATCATTTCAACGCTTCCTTAATCCCGTGACAAAATTTCCCACCCGGTGGAACGGTGGAAAATCCAGTCGTTCGGCTTGACGGCTTTGTGGGAGTTAATTATCGAAGTGTGAAAGATTTCCCCGATCCCACCGATACGATGCCCCGTGACGAGGCGTATTGATTAAGGCCTGTGAACGACGCACTTGGAGCGAACATATTTTTGGCCACGCAAATTCAAAGCATGCTTCTTAAAAATATGTGGAATAAAATAAAATTACCATCAATTAGCAAACACACAGAACAATCTTGCAACATAATAGCGATAAACCTCAAACACACCCAGCGGGTGGCTCCGGAACATTCGTCTTCCCGTGTTGCTTTGCGGGTTCCGCAATCCTGGCGGAACCGCTACCGAAACCCATCAAAACACAAGATTCGTTTCGCTGGCGTGACGACGGTGGCAGTAATGTGTTGATTAATTAATTCATTTATTCACACATTATGCATAATGAAGTACAAAACGGAGACGCTGATAAGTCGCCGACGACCAAGCGGCGACACGGCCCGACACGAAAGAAAAGCGGGACCGTCTGGTGGGCGAAAAAGAACCGGTGAAAGAAGCGGTCCGAATAATGGTAGCTCCGGAAGTAACAAGCGAAACGACAATTTATGTAAATTCTGGTTTGTAAGTGCTACAGACCCACTTAGACGCTTACGTGCATTACCACGATAAGTGAATCGTCTCCTAACACCGCCGATAAAGTGTGCGTTAATTAATGCGATATTCTGGTCGGACGTCGAGTAAAGGCAAATTGTTTTGAATAATTACAACTCGGTTTGGACGATTGGAACGAAGCAGGAAAACACTTTTAAGCGGTTGTCACATTTTTCTCGGCCATATGGTGAAATAACTTTTTATACCATAATCATAACGCTGTCGCTAGGCCGATAAGCACATTTTAATTTAGTAGCTCGCAATAGCATAAACCACTTTCAGGGAACAATCTAAAATATGATCTCATTAGTAACGTTCTCACTATGGCCACACTCAATATATCGTTACCGAAATAGAACGATTTGCCTGCGCTGCGATGATTCATGCTGGCAGCTTCTTTTCCTCTCCACGTCTTCATTTCAAGATCTTAATTTTCCCAGAAACAGAGCTCTGCGGCCGCCACATCCGTCAACCTACGCAGCCGCCGCACTATGGGTAGCGGCCACTTAGCGGTTAGCGAACGCGGTTCTGCCCATTGCCGGACGCTGTCCTAATGTGTGATCGTTAAAAACGAGATTCTTCCCTGTGAACCGCGGGTGGCCACACACGAAAAGGGTCGGAAAATCAGCTGACGTGACTCGCAGCGCTCGGATTCGTCTGGGTCTTGGGTGGCCAGCAGTATGCCCGCTGTGTTTCTGTTGTTGAGCTTCGTTTTATGGTGCATTTTTTTTATTTACGTTTTTTAAGCACTGTCATAATTCAAATTAACGTCGTCGACAAAGGTGGAATATGATTCGTGGCGAAGGACAAAACCATTCGGACGAACCACAAATTGCGTGTCTGGCAAAGTGTTTAAATTTATCAAATTATTTACTAGGTGACGACGTTCGAAATTATAAACATAAGTTTAACATGTTCTAGGACAACCGTCTTTTAGAATAAAATTTCGGTAATTATCGGAATCGAAATGATAAACTCAATTCATACAATAGCCATTGCAATGCTGATACCATTATCCCTTTCAAGAACACTTTGCTGCTCCCAAACTTCATCTTATGGAAGGACTTGGAAAGAGAAAACACCGAGCTCCGTGTCACTTGCAAGAACTCAAGATTAAGTACTTCAATTCGCTACGCCAAACGAAACAAACGACAAGCACATTCGCACATGCCCGCTCATGAGCCACCCGCAGAACCTACGGGAAGATACGAAGAAAAAGTGTGCCACGGACCAAAAAAACCGTGTGCCGCCCGACAAGAAAACAATTGGGAAAACATTCATGTTTCGGATGCGAAAACAAAGAACCAGTTTCCCGAAACAAAAAAAAACTGCAGGCAGACAGGCGTTATGAAAGCCAACGACTATATCCTCCACGGGACGCACGCTGACAGCGCGCCGAATTCGGTGCTTCGTGTTTTTAAGCTGTTGCTGTATGGTCGGATGCTTTTGCATAAATGAAGAGTTCTGCTTCTTTCGGGACAGGGCCAGAAGTGAAAACAATGCTCGAAAAACTGGCCCAGCCGGGAACGAGAGACTGGCAAAACAACTCGGTCTCGGTCGTCTCAGATGCAGTTCTTTCTTGGGTGACCACCGGGAGTTCCGGCTTTGGGGAGTGGGTTTTGGGCGGTCTTGGGGTGGGATTTTTCGCCCCTTCGCCACGTCGGGAACTATAGCCGGGAAGTCACACCAGCAATAAGAGGTTTTGTTGCTTTCCAAAGCAGCTTTTAATGCCATTCGGGTTGGGTTTAAGGATGTAATGAGGTTATGGTTTGCTGCGGGGGTTTATTCATGTAGCAAGCAATAACAAGTTCATTGTCATGGTTACTTCCCCCGGAAAGGGCACCTTATGAGGCATCAATAGAAACCGAAACCCCCGGCCAAAGGAAGGTGCCAAACGCCAGGGGTGCTGCTCAAGTGCTATGAAGTCTCACTCAACGCCAGAAATGCTGACGGCATTGTACCAACCCAGAGGTCTTCCCTTCACAGCTTCAACCCACAATAATCATAGCAATCAAGTGTGAGGACTGGAGCCCCACAGCGCGGCCACATTGCGTGCGGAGGTTGTATTCCACGACTGCATTGTTCTTCGTCCTTCCGCTGAGGGGTCCACAAAATATTCGGCTGCCGACCCATTCAATATCGCCGATACCTTCCCCGTGAATGGCGTGCCTCACACGAGCAACTGGTGCCAATAAAGTGCACGAAAAAAGTGCCAACAGTGTAAGGGTGGCAGCATTGATGAAGTCGATGGTGCTCCGGACTCCGGACGTGTTTGACTCTCGCTCAATCAAACGCATATTTAACAGTAACCACACAAACTCACATGCCCGGATCGCTTTGTTTGGGACCCAATTTTGACAGGCAACGGAGCAACGCTGAGTTAGGAAAACCTCCCCGTCGTTCTACGAATGTCATCCAGCGTCGTGTCTCGTCGGTACAATGTCGTATCGCGCCGAGGGACGAGATTCACAAAAACCGCGTGTTCCGCAGAGGCGCAACCGGACCTAGCCATTCGATATGAATACCAATCGCCCGGGGAAGACAGGACGCCACGGGGTCCATTGAGTGTGACAGTAAAACGCATCCTTGCAGCGCACAATCACAGAGACACCCGAGGACCTGCCGGTTGGCTGAAAAATGCCCGCTCCGTTGTCAGCGCGTACGGCGACAGATGGATCCGGGGGCGTTTAAATTGAATTTACATACATCATATCGGTTGCCTGCCTGCCTGCCGTGGGGACCAATCGGACCGGATTCCCAACCACCACCGTCACGGGACACGGGCGCCCGTCGGTCAGCGTGACAAACGGTTGACAGTTCGTGTCCGTCAACCGACGGGGCAGTGACAGTTTTTAAATTGCGGTGCCGGCCCTCGGTGCCGCCAACTTCATTCGCGAATGTGTTGATGAGCAACAGCGGCGTGTGCGGGTGAACCGCACTCTGACCCCACGCATACTGCCCGTCATGCTGCGGCACGTGTAACAGGCGACGTGTTGCATGTTGCCCGATTGTTGCTAGCCTCGTGTCATCGACACTACGGACCGCAGAGTTGCCGTTGCCCGCAATTGGAAGGATGTTTCGAACACAGAGCAGTGATTTGTGCTGCGACTAAATCGAAAATTACCTCGAAAATCAGCAAGTTGTAGCAAGTAGCAAGGGAACATAAGCACGCATAAATCTCTCAAACGAACACGAGTTCAATTATGACACAACAGAGCGCAACTTGTGAGTGCCACAAACCGAGAAAAAATTGCTCAGTCCAATCATTTATCAATTTCTGCTGCAGACTTCCGGACCCCCCCGGGCCGCAGCGCAGCCACGGGACCATGTTCCACAAATTGATTCGTTACTGTAAATCTCGCACGCAGAGTATCGCTCTGAGCTGCTTTTGATGGCCCCTCATCATCGGTGACCGGCGGCGGCAACAGCAGCGACTGGAGCGGCACGATGGCCGAGCTGGTGACTTGTAATGGTGCGCTCAATTAACATAACATGCCTTTCGGAAAATTTTAACATTAGAAACATGCTTCCCGTCGGCCTAGAATGCACCCAACGCCAAGAGTGGGAAGGCGTGGGCAGGGACGCACTACAAAACGAGAACAACACGACAACAACAACCACCACCATCATCATCGGTCGGTCGGTCGGTCCGTATCGGCCGGGTTATGTCAGGCGGACTCGACTCTGACTTCGATGCGGGCAAGGACCGTGGAGTGGGTGTTCTGTGACCGGCGACTGGTCAAGTGTGGCTTTGGCCAGATATTTTGCACGCCCCAATGCTGGTGCATCGGCCAGCATCCGATTTGTGCATCGCCGACACAGTGTGCGGACCGCTCGACAAAAAGCACCGCACTCGGTGCCGAGGCGCCGGCCCTGTCAAAACCATATGTGCCGCCATTGTTATGCAGCGACCAGCGGTGTGGACGATGCTGCTGCTGATGCTGCTGCTGATGGGGGCCCTCGGGAACACGAAAAGGGACGTTCGCCGGCCTCCGATTGGCCTCGTCGGTTGACGGATTTAATTGAAAAACTAAACAGTCGGTGTTTGAATGTTTTTCCTTCGACCGGCGGCACGCAGATTGTTGTGTCGCGTCGTGTCATGCCGCTGTCCACCAAAGTTGCCGGACTTTGGATCACTGCGTGTGTGCATGTTTATGCGACAAATCAATGCTAGAGGAAGGCAAGCTCATACTGAGCACTGTTCGGGCAGACAACCATCAATCGTCATCTGGCTTGTCGTCCGGCCAGTTTGGGTGTCGCTGCAGGACCCTGCCAGAAAGTTCCTCCCAACTGGGTCTGGGGGACCTTTGCGGATCACTGCTTCTGGATTGGCAGCCATTTGTCCGCGTGCCTACATCGGAATGCGGCCCAGCATGTATCGGCTTGCCGTGCGCTATGGTCCTGCTTAGATGTCAACAGTGGCCATAATTTTTGTTGCACTCTTTTTACAATCAAGTACAACGAAAAAACTTCGATTTTCTTTTTTCCCTTTAGTATCCTCGCACACGCTCGATTTTGACGGCTATTTGTGGGGTAGTAATCGCGATCGCTCGCCACCGAATCGGCGACGGACAACGACAACAAATTAGCATAATTGGTTGGAATTGAATCGGTGCATTGAAATTTAACGTCAACCACCCAACACTTTGCGGCGACTATGAGGCGATACAGCGGTTTGCACGGGCCACCTGGGGTGGTCACGGAATCGATAACCGGAATAATGGAACCCAATCAGAGCTGAGCTCATTTCTATTAGTGTACCATTTGGGATGGCGTTCAACGCGTTAAGCGCGGTTAGCGTGGTCAACTATTTATTGATTCTGTTCGAGTGTGAAGTTTTATCAGTTCGTTTTTTTTTCGAGATTTAAAATGTGTTTCACATCGGTGCACATCGAACACCTATCGATATAAATAGAAACATTTAGCATTTAGCAACACTGGTGCATCATTTTCATCATGATTTCCTTCCAAGCGGACCAAACTGTCAACAAAGAATAATGTTTGGGTATTATGGGTCGTTTGTGTAATGGTGTATGCCAAAAAGGATGGATTTGTGGAGAGAAAATTCTTAGCTCAACATCCTCGTGATGAATTTGCATCATATTTTTGTGATCAATTCGTAATCGTTTCAACAGAAACTAAACCCACATCGTTTATTTAGCCTGATGAAGCACAATGTGACTTCTGGTTGTCCGCTAAATTTAAAAAGCCGCTCCATGTTGAAGGCTATGGCAAAGAAAGACTTATTTAGACAATATTTAGAAGAAAAAAAGGGTTTTTCAGTTACGAGCTGATTCTCGATATGTTTTGGAAACAGTAGTATTCGTTTGCCAATATTCACTATCTCCAACTCAGCAGATGTTTTAGTCTCTCTCTGATGATTAAAAAAACTTTATACCACGTGTACTCATTCAACGCAGTTTCAACCGTGTGCTGAATTCAAATGGGATTTTCCATGCCAAAAACCTGTCAGGGATTCCAAGTTCCTAAGCGCACCGGTAGAACCTTCTGGTCGGGTGACAACCCGTGCCGGGCTTCCTCTAACACACCTTCACAATCACACACTAATAGATTCATAATCGGTGAGGTCTCGGTTGCTGATTGGCGCACGCCTCCGTTCCCACCGATCACACCGGATATGCTCGGTGAGGCGCACAAGAAAGTCGATTCACTCCGCTCAGCAACTTTTGGCGAATGCTCCACCCTTACGGTCGCCACCAGCATCCGCATCGGAAGCGTCTGTCTTTCTGCCGGAGAGGCGACAGCTCCGTAGTTCCGGCTTTGCGGAAAGCGAGAGCGAGAGAAACTTTTACGCTTAGTGCAACATAATTGGAAAACGATGTTGAATGTGCAACACTCATGACGATTCCCACACATACACATGCACACACAACTAGAGGCCGCCGTCGGGCCATCTTAAAATCAGGCACGTCAGTGTCAGCTCTCCGGAAATTCCCTTTTCCCAGCGGAGCATCTGTGCATCGGCTGCGCTTCCAAGGGGGACCATATTATTCTGACCTGTGGCCTTGTGCTCAGCCCAGACTGCCGTACCGTGCGACTCACCCCCCGGAGACGGTGTCAGAATTGAATTTACTTGTTACTGCCAGCACTTTAGGGTCCACCGGGCGCATCCTCACCACCGTTCACCATTGTCTCACTAGCCCGTCCGGAGCGAGCAACACGTTCACATCCTTCCGCTTTAATGCACACTTCCTTCCCGGAACGCTGGGCCCCGAACTCCGAAAAATGTTGATGGACGCAAACTGGAGCATAAATATATCCTGGTGCCCGACCTAATTGTGAGAGGAAATTGAAATTGTCCGGCCATGTCCTGAATTACGGTCACCGGTCTGTGGTATCGTTACAATCACCGGAACGACGGCCGGTTCCGGAAGGCGTCTCCTCGGTCGCCCTGTCAACCAGCGTCTGCACAAGCAGCTGCGTTTCTTCGCCACTCTAGGGCCTCTAGGTCGAACTTCCAGCACAGAACCCCAATCCGGTGCCATGTGAAAAATGTGTGCGAGCTTCGGGTTTTTGTTTTCCTTCGAGCTCCACGTTGGTTCATTGGATTGGAATCGATCTCCAGTCCAGGCTGTCGGAACATTGGACAACGAAAACCGTTGACCGTTCCGGATGCAGGCGACCGCACGATGCGTTTGCAGTGTCATGGCTCGGAATGAGACCGAAAGCGGAGCTGACAATGCTGAAACCATCGATTATTCAAAGCGGAAAGGATAATATGCAGCGCGACATTTACACAGACCTTGGGCCGGGTGTTCGGTCCGGTACGGCTGAATGCTCGCTCGTCCATGCTACGGTATGCTAATGGTCTGCGTTATAACGAATTATGCTTGCCTCCCGTCGAGGGTCAGCAGTCAAAGTGTATATTGATTATCGCACTGTCTGCCCGGACGGCGCACGACGAACGAGATAAAATCGATAAAACATCATAAAGGCTTAACAGGAAGGTTTTCGTGGCTGGACCATCGGTTCCCTTGCCGCGACAGCTTTAAGCAATCCAAATCGAGTGGAAACGGTGACAAACAAGCACGATTTATGCTCCGTAAGAAGAGAATTTATAATTATATATTTTGCATCAGCTCGCCGTGCCGGATCCTCAAGCCGATCGCCGAGGTCGCACTCAATAAAAATAATTTATTGCGGCTCGGGTCGTTCGGGAATGTCCGAGGCCGAGGAAGCAATATTGAGAAGATTTATGGTCCAATTGGGTGTGTAATTTGCAAATAAACACTTGTCACTTGTGCTTGTCGAATTCGAACACTGTCAATTCAGCGGCCTTCCCGAGCGGCTTGTAGTAAGAAATTGGTGGCCAGTTCAGTTCCGGGCTCGAACCGCAAAGCGCAGCAGTCAGCAACTTCTCCAGTGCTATGAATTATGAATTGCTGGCTCAACCGGTGCAGTTTTCGTCCGGATTATGACGCGCACTTTGAAGATGGGCAGATTGCCGTGCCGTGCTCCGGTGGGGGCTACGTTTAATTAATCCTCTAAGCAGCCCGGCATTTGCTCGAGCCTTTGACGGTCCACCGAGCACGACCGCTTCAAAACGAGGTCGCCCCTTAGACGACGATGCTTCCCGACCGCAGACAGGCCCGGCCCCGGGTGGGGATGGTGTTAGGGTGTTGGCGCGACACTTTTGCACCAAGGCGTGAAAAATGCCCGTCTACCCCTAGGTCCCGCCATCAGGCCCACCGACCTGGGACCGGGAAAGATTTGTCGTACGAAATAATTTACGGATCAAGAAGGATAAGCCATCCGTCAAGCGCTTGAATAGGGCAACCACTTCAGCAGCGATGGCACCCTTTTCTGATGGACTGGAATTTTGCCCGAATACCGGAAGCTCGACTTTCAACACCGACGGAGACTGGGTCGCTCCGTTGGCGGCTCCGTGGCCAACTCTCTGAATGCTAATAAATATTAATGAAATTAAACATTAAACAGGTACCTGCCAAAGGAACGAAGCTCGGTGGCGTTATGATTCTTTGCCCTTGCGACCGCACCGCACCGCTGGTACCACTCGGTCAAAACACCTCACACAGTGTCGGTGGTTGGTCGGTTTTCACTCTCAATTTACGTCCCGACAGTGATCTCGGGACACCCCGTTCGCAAGCGGGACCTCGATTCAGCGCATTTAATACCGCTCTTAATCACTCACCACACCTCATATCGGGCCGGACATAAACACGCTCTTAATTTCTATTGCTTTCGGACCACCACACGGTCTGTCAGCACTTTCTTCTGGTGACGTGTGCAGAAGATCGCGTCACCGAGACACTCGCGAACTTTGGTGCCAGCGATCGCCCCCAGCCCGCAGGGAGATCCTCGCCCACGGCTAGTTATAGTTAGATTTGAGTGATCTTTCGCGCACGCCGAACCTACAGCCACTGGTTAGCGGTGTCAACTCAATCGACTCGTTAATCCCACGATCAACGGACCGCACCATCTAGTACGTCCAGCCAGGACAGGCGAACCCACGGAATCGCTTCACAGACGACGCGATCAGCTAGCTTCTGGGACTTCTTGGGGGAATCTTGCAACCGTCCTTGGGTCGACAGCGCGTGGCTAAGCTCCGTATTCCCGAGCACCCGAGAGAAGGATTAACACCGCGAAGAGCGTATACACACGCGTCCGACACGTTCGAACCAAGCCGACCGACTAACTGGTATGCCCTTTCGCTGCGATGGCTACTACGATAGGTTAGGGATAAGTGGTTCGGTAGTTCGGGGCCCTCTTCGGGTGCGCTTCGGTTTGTTTTTGCTCGCACCCGAACACCGATGCCGGCCGCCCGATGGAGCCGCCTAGTGCCCGACGCCGGCAATGTTTACAGCCGCCGGGGCCGCCGTGGCCACTCGCTGACAGCAGCAGCTGGTCGGCGGCCGTCGGGCGATCGTGCCGAACCGTTCGCTCGCGTTTCCCCTATTGTTGCTATCGCCGTCGCCGTTGGCGGTTGCCTGGTTCCGGTCGCAGGGTGCTGCGCTCGGGTCTTCTGCGCAACCCCTGGTCCTAGCGCTCGCTGGTGCTTCCGAAAATGCGGAGAAAAACCCGTGTAAACAGACGAACGGTGTACGCCCGTAGCGGCCACCGGTAGACACTTTTCGGGAGGGCGCACAAACACACGCCATTTGGCGACGGAAGCCCCGTCGTGGAGCGCAAGAGCGAGAAGCAAAGTGGCGGTTGGCCGAATCACGAGCGGGTGACACGTGCGTCTCGCTCTCGTTCCCAGGAGGAACACGTGGGGCCCATGGGGCGAGCCCAAAACGCCCAGCTCCACACAGAGCGGGCAGCCGAGCGGACGGAGCTGCCACTGCTTTGCCAAAATATTAATAAAAACAGTGCCCACATACACCAAGACACACTGTCTCTCTAAAGCATTTCCACCGAGTGTCACCGAATGACGGCCGTTTTCTTGCCATCCTGCTAGTGCTCCAGTTTTGTTTTGTTTTTTTTTTCCTCTCCGGAGCATGATGGATGGCTGACGGCCGCGGCGAATTTCGTGGCGTAATTTTCGGAACGGTTCGCTTCGCTCGCTTCGGAGACTTGGATGATTTCGCACGCCGTGGGCCGCATCCGTTTGGCGTTTGGTTTGGTGCTCCCATAGAAGTGAGGTAAAACCGGATGTTGTTCCGGATGTGCGCGCACTCATCCGCAATTCATCACTTAATACTAATTGTGATTTATTTATGAGAAATATTATTTATAAACGGACCGTAGTAAAACTTATGAAAAGTAGGTAAATTTGGTACAATGTATAAATGTTACACAATGAAATTAAAAGGAAACAACGGATTTTGATTGACGTCTTACACTTAAGCCTGAACTCAATTGCATTGGTCACATGACTTAAACCACATTTCAATATAAATTCTGAGACTTTTTTTTTCTAATTTATCATACTTCATGAGTTTTGAAAAAATTTGTAAGAATTTGAAATCGTGTTGTATTTTTGATTTTTTTATATTTTTTTTAATCAATAGACAAGGAAAAGAAACACCCCGGATCTTCACGGAAGCCTGTCCTTCTCAAGGCCAAACAAACATGGCCCAAATCATGCTATAGCATAAATTCCAATAAATAATCGGCCAGTTGGTGCCATTTTCATGTTTTGAGTATTGAACCTTAAAAAATTAACGATCGAATTGTATTCATTTGGCAAGATGGGATAGAAATGAGAGAATCGATCCAAACCTTCCTAAACGACATTTCTATCTGTAATCCTTTTAATGTTTACTAAAGGTAGCAAATGTTCTACTATGACGGCGTTCACCACCGTTCGTCCTTTTCTACTACAATTCTTAAGTAGCATGTATCAATTAAGATACCATTGATCAACATCCTCCATTCTCCGATCAACAGTAAGTGATAAATTTTATTACTTCATTTCTTCCCGCGATCTTACGCTTCGATCGATGTTCACACCTTGTTGGCTGGCTAATACCTGACGAAGCCCCCGGTATACTGGCCGAACGTGCTTTTCGCAGGAGTCTCCACATACTCCGCATTATACTCCCGGTTCATAGTTCGACGATAAATAAATGCAAAACAAAGCACAACGCGGTTCCGAGCTTCCGGTCCCTGGCTACACCCGGCCCGGATATGCGGGGGGATCATTCATATATCATTCGAAATTACTTTTGCATACATTCGCTTTCTCTTCATCGCTCGATCGCTCCGACTTTGCTCTCCGGTCCCCGGTTATTGCCGTTCCTTATTCCCTTTATATGCACCGTTATGGGCCAAGAGTTGCCCATTTTGCGTACCCAGGTCCGGCAGCGTTCCGTGCGCGGCTGTGAGCATCCATCACGGCCGCCAGCGTCCCAATGTGCGATAAATTTGCCGATAACTGCCTTTACAACTCTGCCCGGTGTGCGTGCCCTCGGGTGCGTACCGGCCCGATCCGGATGATTATGGAAGCTGTTTCACCGGTGTCACCTGCACTCCCGCGTCAACATGTGGTTGAGGTTGAAATGCCTTGCCTTCGGTGCGTAATTTTTGCTCCGACTTTTCCCGTGGAAAAAGTGGGGAAACAATAACAGTACGCCTCATCAACTCGCCCCGGAACAGACCACGGCTGATGGTCGATTTATCAGCCATTGAAGCAAATAAACTATCACTCAATCGCCCGTTTGCCTTCACTTTCACCGTAGCGCCATGAGTGTCGCCTGTCAAGGCACCGGAGACGCTACGCAGGCCGAGGCCGGCAGTCAACGGGAAGCCCCCGGGATCAGAGTTGATTGGATGATTGATTTACGATACAGACTGCACTTGACACTCGCAGCGGATCCACGGATCAATGGCAACTCTCCGGAGATGGGGCCGATGCGGCCGGATTCGCGATTGAAAGGTGAAACATCGCGTCAAATTGGGCGCCCCATGGCATGCCGGCCGCCATGTTGCTCCAGTGAAGCGACACTAAAACCTCGAAACTAAAGCAGTGCCCTGCCAGTGGCCAAGGGTGCCCGAGTTCGCCCTCACTCCGTTCAATCTTGCTCACAGCGAACCGTGTCGCGGCCGGATGCTGCCGTGGAGCGCAGCACGCAGCAGGAGTCAAGCGTGGCAAGTGTGGCGCGATAATTAATCAAAAACCCAGACCTCAACCACGGAAGGCCGCCGGAACGGTGGCCGCCGGTGCCTTTATCATCTTCGTGACAGACGGGGCGTGAAAAATTGTCCGACAGGCGACCGGCACGCTGCGTCAACAAGTCGGCAGGAAATTTACACCGAGAAGGGTGCGAAATTTATTTAAGAAGTTTAACGGCAAACTGTCCCACCGCGCAGCGAGTGTCGCGGCCTTCGGGGTGATTAAACAATAAAGAAACGGTATCTGGTTGTGCTGCGGCCCACATTCCGGGGTGGTCGACGAAGTAGCGAGTACCAAGCGAGCAGCCAGTTTCAAGGAATTTCCAACAATTATTTGCTGTGCGACAAATTTCATCCATAATTGCTACACTTTGTTAAGCTGGGCAGTGATTTGATGGCAATGTTTATGTGTTTAATGTATGCTATGGAATGAATCGTATTTAGTTAATTCGAAAGTGGGCCAAGAACCATTCTGTTTGATTATTTTACGGTAAATTTTGATTATTTTTTTATAAGTGTTGTTTATTATCCGAGCTATACAGAACTTTTCAAATAAAAAATCCTTTTTAATGTAAGAAGGAGAGTCAACACTGGTTTTCGACCAGTTGACTTAGTCTGATTCTAGTTCGTTCTATGTCCTCCGAAATATCCTTTTCGAAGGGAAATGTTAGCATTTCCAAAATAAGTATTGTTTTTCAACAAACTCACCGATTCTTGCAAATAGGAAAAGTAAGAAAATTTATTTCAAAGTTCTTCTTACGTTATTGTTATACAGAGCCTGAAAACCAGTTCAGCTATTGAAAGGTGCCAACGACATGTTACCTCATCATCGAATATTGGCCATAAAAATGTCCCTCAATTTAGGGCACCCTCGAAACCCATCGCCGTGCAATCCGCGGCATTCTAACGACACAATAATTGAATAAAAACGCGCCTGAGACGGAATCGTAAACGATACGTCGGAGGGAAACAATTTCCCGTAACCAAAAGGCCATCATCCGGAGGCATCTGTCTGGCGTGAAATCGAAACCGCCGCGTGAAAAGATCAGCACCACGAGCCACGGCGAAAAGCGGCGGCGACAGCATCTTGGGCACTTTGGCTAAATGTTACAGCATTTATCATCACGAGACCGCCGGGGACCGAGCTGCCTAAGCCGCCGGGCGAAACATTATGCGGGTTGGGCAAATATTATCGTTGCCAAATATGTTCATTTCTGCCGTCCCCGGGCCCGGCGATTCGCTCCGCGATTTTCCTTCGCCCCAAGAACGGCCACTTCTGCTTCAGCATCACGCAGCGGTACGATGGCAAGAAGCGAGTGAAAGTTATAATCTCTCCCTGCGCAATCGGATGGCACCACTGTTGACGCTCCGGATGAAACTGTTTACTTTCCGCGAGGGAAACCGCAAATAAATCCATGGGGCTAATTTCGTGTGACGAGCAGCATCAGCATCAGCGCAAGACGGGTTCCCGCGTTAAGAGTGGCTTAGTGGGGAAGTCGAGGCATTTGTGACCGTATTGACTTAATTAATGGAAATATGATACACTTCGCCTTCGGCCGGGATGCGCAATAAACGCGACGCCAAAGGTCGAATCCTGGCCAAGCGAGGGGGGAACCCTAAGTAGCCAAGTGCGACGAATGGCTGAAGAGATGATAATTAATTTGTTTTACTGATCCAATTAACAACTTGATGTCACCATGAGACCTTTGGGGCTCACATGCAGGAATTGAAAAATACCCACCAAGACTACAGCGATTATGTGAGAAACAGAAACTGCTTCGATCATGGTAAAGTGATCAATTTTGATGATTTAATACATGGTTGGCTACGCATTAAAGCATTTAATTTTTTAAATAACGTCCACGATTTATGCTTTCTTAATATATTACATCATCTGTTATTTGCTTTATGTTGCTTTGGTTTGCATATTTAATCATAACGCTTTAATTATTTCGTTTTTATTAGTTTATACTTTTCTTTGTCCTTTCTCGGATCAACTCAATACAAGATTTGAAGTAGTGCGGATTTGCTCCCTTTTTATAACCTGCTTTCTCACTTTTAAATCACTTTCTTTGACAGCGAAACAACTTTCGCACCCTCTGGCAGACTTGGCAGTGAGCTACATTTTTCTTCTCATCATGCGCAAGCTAATTGAGTTACACCGTGATTGACTGGTCCGGTATTGCATTTCGATCGGGGCCTCGCAGTGCTGCGGTACCGAATTTCGTTGTCGAAAATAGCCCCTTACCATTATTATGTTATCGAACACGCCACCTCGTATCGGGTTTGCCGGATCCCGATTCCGAGCCCGGAAGTGCTGACAGGGCGACAGTGATCGGAAAACTTTCTCCGGCCACGATTCACGACCGCCAGGGGGGGGATGCGTACGGTGCCGGGTCCTCGTAACAGCCACCGCGAAGGATGGTAGGATGGCCACCAGAGAATCACTTCAATCACTTCTCGTCTTCGGCAAAACGGTCCAAGGAACCGAACCGGTCGGTAAGGCCGCGAAGCTAGTCAGTGAGACGTAACCCAAATAGCAGAAGATACAAGTAATAATGTAATAATAGAATAAAACCAATCAAAAATCAATTTGATAGTCCTTCAGCCGTTTGCTTTGTTATCCTTTCAGCAGCGCCAGTCGGCGTACGGCCGGCGTCTTACGGTTGGCGATTGCGGGTTCCGGTTTCCGGCTCGGGCTCAACGGGCCGACCGGTTACTCTCCAAGGGTTACAGCACTGCAGCGATGACCCTCTCATAGCAAGATCAATATCATCTTCTCCGATGGCGCCAGATTCCGTGACCAGCGGCGGTAGCCCGCACACCCGATCCTAGGATACGGTTTCTGCCTCCCCGAGGGAGCCGATAAGGGTGGGGCAGGATATCGTCACAGAACGCCAGCAATGGCCGGCGATGAGGAGAGAAAGAAAAATTAAATAATAAATATTAATCTCTTCCAGCAATTCGGTGGGGGATGATATCGATCCCTCTAATGCAGTTAGAAGCCCGCTTTCGGTGGGGCTTCGATTGACTTAGGAAAGACGACTCTTCGTTTCAGCGTTTAATCAGCACGTCGAAGGCCGCAGAGAAAATGTCTTAAACCTTCGACCTCTGTGCCTTAGAAAAAAAATGTATTAAACTGTGCTCCCGGGGATAAACTGCTGGTGTCAGTTGCAGTTTCACGTATCACATCCGGTTGACAGGGTTCGAGGACATCCGAGACCAAAAAAAAAACACATTCACTGCGCTATTTATTGCTTCGTTAGGTGGTGACTGTTGCCCGGCAGGATCCGGCAAGGACGATACCAATTACTTACGAGTGAGTAGCTGCAGGGTTTTCACCGCAACAATTCATTCGGGAGCCACTCGTAATCGGGTTACAGTGTGTCTCCTGTGGCGTGAAAATTGTCTCGCGTGCTACTGGACACGTTCCGTTTTCATCGCATTACATTTTTATTTTTCATTTGATACGGCATAAGTGGTACGATGGATGCTGTGCTTGTTAGTTATTAATTGAGGATCTTTTGAACGAGCCATTATTGATTCCTTTGCCTGGAGTCGTCGCTGCAATTGTCGAACGCGCATGTTAGTATAGATACTTAATATTTCCCTATCATAAAATATATAAATTGATCTCAATGTGGGTACGTCCATTAAAAGGACCTCAATTGAATTTATACAATAAACTGCTTCATACTGTTTTACTAATTCATATGTTATCGTAGAAAACACATAAAAAGTAGTAAAACAGACAGGCCGCCTTTTAATTTTAGATGATCCAATGATAGCATACATCCAGGCGCATTTCCTATGTAATCACTTCTGAAATTAAAAAAACTCTAAAAAGATCATCCATTCAATCCAAAGTAGAGTAAATAGCTCAACTTCTGCCTGATAAGATGTTCTCTTTCTATTTTAAGCCCTCTATTGCAATATTCTTTCCCTGATAAATGGCGCTTCCGTGATGTTAGTTAATTTGTGAACTAATGTTTCTATTTCATTAGCCGTACCATGGCTTTGCACAATAAAATGATAGCAGTGGACAGCTCTTTTAGGGCCCTTTCTGTGTCTACCAACACATTCGCGGGTGTTTCTGGAAAAACATGCCAGCCACAGCCAACGCTATCATCTTTAGGTTGCCCCCCGGTTCTAACCCGGCGAACTACTCGCCCTTCATGTCGGTGCCCGAAAATTCTAATTCAATTTCACCATCAATAAATGATCATGCCACGGTGTCACACCCATCGCCATCGACGCCGGTGCCACACGCGACCCACGCCACCTAGTTGTCACTTATCATTAGTATCCGATTATGCGCTACGCTCGTTATGCGGCCGAAGAAAAACACATACAAACACACCCGTGAATGTGTTCCCCATCGTGGCCCTGGCCGATGACGCACCGACCATCGGCTCGATCGCATGGGGTTCGAACACGAAACGCTGCCAAATGTTTTGGCCCAGAAACCCACCCAAGCCCGGCATCGCGATTCAAATAAATAAACCAATCGTGCCGCTTCTCAAACGCAGAACGGCTCCCTCCGAGAAAGATGCCAAGCGACAAAAATAAGATTGTAACCCCTGGCCCGGCCGAGTGGCAGAGAGGTCCTATGAATCATCATCCAGTGCACCGGGGGTTGGCCACTACTTGACACCTCGGGACCGCATGCCGCGCGAAAACATGCAAAGCCCCGCCGCTTCCCGGAAGGACACATTTGGCAGGGCAGGGTATCATTACGGAACGTCGAGTGGAACACGGAACGGAAGATGATAGAAAACAGTATGCTCCCCGTGCCCCGTAATATCATTATGGTACGCAGCATGGGATTGCCGCACTACCGACCACCCTCCCGAAAGGATGGTCACCGTTTACAGCTGTTATCAATTTGCTGTAATAAAATTTTATGCCAGCAGCACCAACAACCCCATAAAAATGATACGACAGAATGATGTTTTATTTAACGGTGGCGTGGGGATACCTCTTTTTCCTGGGCTGGGCCACACCGATTCGCAGGGAAAACCCTCCCCCGGACAGAAACCCCGGGCTGAATATGCTTTCAATAAATATGCGCCCGAGCGGAATCGGAACGGTGCTGGGTGTCCTTTTTTGGCGAAAAATAAAAATGTAAATGTTATCGCAACGCTTTCGATTTGTTTCGGGTGTGTGGGACACCTCTTTCGGCGGCTTTAAAGATTGGAGCGTATCCCTGAGACGCACCTCGCTCGCCAACTCATAATCTGTCGAGCGAAAACGAACCGTACGATGCGGTGCGGTCTTTTGGGCCGCTTATAAGACATCCTTTTTCCCTTAGTGCCATCGTTTGCCTAAGTATTGTTACTCAGCTCCACGAGAGAGTGAGAGGACCGAATCCTTGGTAGGACAACGACCGCCGGTACGCCGGATGGCCAATTGAAGCAAATCGAATGAACTTGCGCCCAGCCCGAAGGCTTAAACGCCAGTTTTTCCTGGCAGAACGGGACCCAGTGGCCCATTCACCGATGTCGACCCAAAAGACGGTATGCCACGACGGGGAGCCCGCAAAAAAGGGACACGCAAAACTTTCTTACGCCCCATTGCCCACGGGCAGTGTCCCGGACGGTGGCCACACTGGTCACAGACAAAAGTGTGAAAATGAAGTTTTCCGCACTCTGCGGCTCCGTCTCGTGCGTTGGACCGGCAAAATGTAAATTGAGTGTAAATGTAAAAGTTAAATCACAATCACCCACCAAAAGCGACCCCTTTTCCGGGCTGCTGATCGGCGCCAAACGCTCCGGCACGCCGACGAACCGAAATTGCGATACGAATTTGGCAAATTTGTCTCCGGGGACCGGGCACTGGGACCGGGCCGAAGTGTGGCCGATTTTGTGTCGGTACACGGCACGGTTCGCAAATCGAAGACGAATGACTGTTCCGGTGAGCGCGGTCCCGCTGTCCTGAAATCCTTTTCATGTGCCCCGCGGGTGCACTGTTTGCGTGCGAAATTTTCAATTCGATAACGAACTGGCCAGTTTCATCTGCTTTTATGTAGTTTGGAGTCACCACGGCCAATGCCAAAAGGGGTGGCACTTCGTGTTCGATGATGTTGCCCACCGGACAGTTGTAAATGAGTACAGATTTCTTTTTCATTAGCAAGGATCAAGTAATTCAATGAAACGAACTTTTTTACGATTAACGACTTAGACTACTTATATTGATACAATTTGAAAACTTTATATTTTTTTACAAGTATATTTAGTAGTATTTAGTACTACAAGTATATTTCAAGTATTTACAACTATATTTGGTCGTTAGGTTTTCGTTTATCTGAAGGTGTAGATAATCTCTAAAATTCAAGGACTATTGCATCGTTAGTCAGTCGGCCAGTCAATCAGTTTTAGTTCTAAGTACAAGGTTAAATTGTTTTTTATCAATTAGACTAAGTTGCCTGTTGACTGTTTTTGTAATAAATAATAAATAATTAACAATTTAATAAATCTGTTGCAGTGGCAAAATTGGATTTGTTTTATTGAACAAATAATAGCTTAGCGTCTTTCATTAGATTTAATCAAGAAATATGTTGCTCGTTCACCCATTTCGGATCTCTTTACGTCGTAATAGAAAACTATGGCTCCGTGTCTATTTGCGTGTCACAAGATTTGAATTCCATTTGCGACATCCGTTTTTCTGTTTATCGATTTTCACTCATCGATTGAGGGCATGTTTTTGTGCGCTCCACGTTCCGGACCGGACCGGACGGAGTCAATGCACGAAAAAGCATCGTACAAGTTACTTGACTGTTCCACATTGACCTTAGTCGCAGGATCACTTCACTTCACGTCCGCGCCATTTCTGACCACCACAATCAGTCGCTCGTGTCACGCGTTTCGACTCCGATGCCATTCTGCCGTGGCCCAAAAAACATCTGCCTTCATCGACCGGTACAGACCGGGGACGCAAACGATACCGAGATCCAAAAGCTGCGCCGGGTCGCTGGGAGGATCTCTTTCCGCTTTTTTCCGCCGTCAGTAACGACCCAGCGTCCTGCGAAGCGCCTTCTATCTGGTGCCTCGGTGGCAGTGTAGGTGGAAAAAGAAATGATGTCACGTATTCGGAATGATTTTCGTATCATACGGAATCATAATAAGTAGCATCGGCACACACAAGCCCGACGGTTCGGTAAGTTAAACCTACGTCTTCGGTAACGCGCAGCGAAGAAGGTGGATGGAAATTTCGTTTGCCCGACATTGAAGTCACACGATATCGGTACGCGGAACAGAGTGGGATGGCGAGTGGGAAACGGACCAAAACTCGGCCCAGGACCCGGGAGCCCGGTGAAGCCGAAAGCAGAAGTGAAAGCTAGGTGAAAAGTGAAGAATGGAATGTTAGCACCGTCTCAGCGCCAACGGCGAAGAAGATGAGGCCGAATGCAATTCTCTTGTAAAGTGGTTGAAATAGCTTTTCGCAATCTATGCGATTCACGGTGGGCCGAGTCATCGAGTTGTGGCCACAATTTCAATTCATAAGAAAATGGCAATCCTTTTTTTGTTTGAGGTCTTATTAAGGAGCTTTTGGCCTTCCATTTCCAAGCGAATCAGAATTACAATGCGATGGTTTAAGTTTGTGACTCCAGTGAGTCTTAACAATCACCAGCGTTTGCCCACTACCATCCAACTGGCGTGACGCACTGTGCGACGTTCGAATCCTTCCTTCCGAACGGTTCCATTGGAACGGCGCTGTGTGCCGAGCATCCTTTACACCGGAGCGACGACCAAACGAACGCCACCCCGTACAATGAGGGCGATGAACAAGGAAGATGATATTGTTCTGCTACGTGATATTCTTATCTGCTGCGCTTCCATCTTTGAGCTGCAGAGGTCGTGCGTCAGCAGTAGTGCCTTAAGGCAGGGGCCTGTGCCACGGGAAGACGGAGTTACGCTCGTCGTCTTCGTCGTTGTCGGGCTACTTTCGCGCTGGATCTCGGCTTTCCGAAGCGTGTATTCCAATATGGGCCAAAGTCGTTCTATTTCAATTAGTTATAATATATATTTGTCCAGGAGTCTTATTCCTCCACACACGTATACGTGGGGCGGTGCACCTCGTTTGGCTTTGGATAAACGGGGCTCATGAATGTTGGAATGGCGGGCGGATTTGCACAGCCGAACGTGACCTTTACGGCAGCAATTTGTGTTTTATGCACGAGATTGGGAAAAGCTTTTTAAAGAAAAACTGAACCACGGGGAACGTTCAGATGGTTTGGAAAAGCCTTCAGAGATTTTCTCTTTCTTTCGGTGCAGCGTAAGACCTATCGTTAATCGTAAATAACAAACTTTTAATGAAAATCAAAAAATGCCAAATAGTTGATTTTTTTTAAAAATAGGAGTACGATTCAAATTTCAGCAATGACATGGATGTTTCATTGCTCTACAAGCTTTATTAGATGACATTTCTTTCCGACGTTCCTTGCACCAACATCATCAGCACATCAGCCGGTACTACATCCTGTTAAACATCCCAATAACAACCACAGGTGACGCAACACGCGTCCCTTAACCAATGTTTGTCCGAACGGCGTGTAATCGTACGTGTACAGTGCGTGCGTTCCGTTTAGCGTCCCTTTTGGGGCTGCCCCAGTGAACCAGCGAGGCAGACATTGAAATTCGATTAAACGGCGGCCAGCGTTGGCCAAATTGCTTTCGCAAGTGACACCTTTGCCACACTAAACGCCTCAATTAACGCTCCCAATTCGACTTATCGTCCTTGGAGATCATGTTACGGCATCGGGGGATGGCCCGGTGTGACTGCCTAGTGTTCGTGCCGTGAACCAGATCCCAGTGACCCATTGTTTGAAGGATCGTGGACCGACGCCCGCGACACCGGAACCGTTCGGTGCTCGTGGGGAGCATACATTATGCAGCAGGACCCACGGGGCCGCAAGTGCCACCGTATCCGGTGTTCAGCCATTATCAATTAATAATCAATTTAGTGAATAATTTATTGGCCCTACAAGAATCGGTGACCTGTTTACCCGAAAGGAAAGTGACACCGCGTGCCATTGATCGTACTTCTCCGGAAGGGGCTATCGGGGAAAAAAATCTATTGGAAGTTACCATTCGGGTCGATTCTAGGACGAAGGCACGAACGCAAAAAGCAAGAAGTTGTTGCAAAAGTTTAAATTAAACAAACAGTTCGAATAAAACATGAACGCATTACAACGTCGGTCCTGCAACATTTTACAACAAATATTTACCTCTTTATTTACCGAACGAAATGGGAAACGGTCCGCAAGTGGACAACCCATGAAGCCGTTCTCCCGTGATGTAATGCCTCACCCGGAATGTGTCCCGTTCTACGCCATTTCATTCCATTTCCGGTCGGCTGCACGTGGCCCATGCGAACGATTTATCAATATCACATACAGACCGATGTGACGATTTGGTATTTTCTATTCGATTTACCGAATCGATTTACGTTTGGGGCCCCTTCCGGGCAGCCCGATGCCGGTGCTATGAAGAAACAATCTTAAGCACCATAATGAGTCCGCCGCTGGCGCTACGCCTCGTACCTCGACTTTTAGTTTCCGTTTTTCAAGCCCAATCAAATCGCTTCCTTCCGGTGGCTGCGGCAAACCTTTAATGGAGAGAGAGAGAGAGGACGGGAGTGTGTAAAAAGTTCCGAACAACCACAAATCGATCACTTGATCCCTTGGAAAGACCGGCGCAAAAAAGCCGAAAGGAAACCCTTCACACCCCGCCGCCGGCCGGTGTAAAGTAATTTAAGTTTTATAAATTTCCTGTCAAGTTCGGGTGTTGTTCGCGCCATCAACCGACCCCAGTTCATAGAACGCCGACGCCGGGATGAACCATTGTTCCCGGGGCCGGCTAATACTGTCCGCCACAAGGAGCATTGTACCGTTTTTACCGTGTGCCCGTGGACTCGTGGTTCCGAAGGACTCGGCGCGAGAGAAGAAACTTTCCACAGCACTGCACACTTCCGGATGCGTTACCTTCCGGAAAGCGGTTCCGACCCTGGGCTCACCTGAAATAAATTACGGCCATCAGTGCCACCGACCACGGCGCTGCAGTCCGCTGCAATTGAGGTGTGGTTAGGAGGACCTCCGGCACCCGGCTCCCGGCCCCCGGTCGGCAGTCGTTGCGAAGACACGGCTCTAAGATAAGAGACCTGTTTACAATTTACCTCTTCCAGCGGGTGGCTTGTTTTTTTGTGCCCTGTCCCTTGCAGCACGGGCCATGGTGCCTCAAGTGTCTTACGAAGAACCATGTTTCTTCGGAAGCGAAGAATCAAACGCTTTTGTGTGAAGAAACGTTGCTCGAACTAATTTACACGGTTGGTCACAAAATGGCAGTTGTAACTGTTGAGTTTGGATGAAATTAAAATTCACTATTCCACTTGGTAGCTTTTTGATGCAACGTTATGAAAACAACAATTAATGACGAATAATAATTTGAGCAGTTTTTAGGATACAGTGATGTTGTTGGCAAATTAATTCTTATTAAATAAATGGAATATACGTAAGAACAATAATTAACTGTAGAGTTTGGGATAGTATTTAAATAGTTTGACGCCAGAGAAATACAAAAAAAATCGTCTTACAATATCTTCATTTTTCGAGTGTTGCTGTTTTCTGCAAAACCCGATACCTGCAGTGTGCTGAACAGCAACGGAACACCGCACACCATGGTTTAGTTTCTGCATCATTGTCTTCTCAGCCTTCGGGCAAAGCGCAGCATAATAGAATCCAATAAAACTTTCCTATAAATACTAATTAATTTTCTTTGTAAAAGTTTAATTTCTCACCGGATTTTCGTACGATTGCTGTTTACGGTTGTCTGCCGGGCGGTGGGTTTGCACCCACCACCGGAACCGAGATTTTCTCCGGTATAGATGCCGGTAGTTCCCACAGCGACGGAAGGACTCACCCGAACCGAGCGGCCATGGCAAAAACAGTGATTAGTGCAGTTAGTGACGAGATTTACGGTTGCACTTTTCATCGTCGGACATGACGGATGATGCCGATTTAATGTGTAGCAATGCTGTCCACATCCACACGCTCCACCAGTTCCGTTGACCATTTTGAACCACCGGAGTGCTGCGAAACCATCTCAAAACCCCCCGAAGCGAAGAGTTGTAAGGAAAATGTTGTTCTTTTAAAAGTAAACCATCGCCCGGTGCCGCAGAATATCGGTTGCGTTGTTCTAACAAAACAGGATTAGATTTTCGCACCTGATCATTTTGTCCTGCGCACGGTCGTACCCCTTTTTCTTGTACGACCGACCGCGGACGGTTCTCGGAAGGGTTACAACGGCAACTCAAACAGTTCCCTGCCCACGGGCCTGGGACCTGTCTCGGGTGTGAACGTAAATCCCGACACGCTTCCGGTTATGTTTGCCCGGAGAACCCCGAGGGTTCCGGGCACAGGGTTTTGTTTACTTTCGAGGCAGCAGAAGCCACGTAGTCCACCATAGGCACTATGACCGTATATCGTTTCGGGAAACCGACGGTGGCGGTGGCGGCGTCATCGTCGTTGGCTTTTCGATTGTGTTTACATTTGTGGGCCGAGATTGTGGCCAAGCGGTTGGCGAAGCTCGATTTGCATGCGATACCACTACAGCACTACGGCTCGGTTCGGGACGATAATCTACTTACGATTACGCAAATCAGTTCCAAGCATGGGTATGAGTTTGTGTTTGGACATGGACACCTCGGAAGTGATACTGCATTAAAACTATGAGTTTGAGGATCTCTCGGCTTGTAAGATGCTTGTGGTTGAAAATTGAAACATTTCACGCAAGGTTACCGAAGTGCCTCACATATCAACCCGACCCGGGGCTTAGTCCTGCTGAGCAGAATCCAATTAACTAATTACAATTATGACAATCTATGGCACTCCAGTCTACCGGTGACGGCACGGTAGGGAGCTCAGACTCGGCTTCCGAAGTCGTTAAAGTTTCTTTCCGAGCAGATGGCTGTCATGTGACGGTCCTATGCTCTGACGGCAGCGGTGCGTCAGAAAGGCGCTAATTAAGTTCACGCTGAGAGCACAGTTTGACTGGGCAAGTGAGTACGTTGTGAGCCAATTTGTAGTCATCCCTCGAATCGGTTAGTGAAAGGATGGAAGAATTAGGGCAAAACAAAACGTTTTTGTATCGCCAAACCGACGAGAGCATTAATGTTTAGCTTCAAGTAGGTAACCAATTGGGTGGTAATTTCAGTTTTTTGTTTTGGCTAAAAATTCAGCTGAGACGTATATGTACAAGCGAAGGAGTGTACTTTTAGCGAATTTCTAGTGTTCATGTTCAATCTTTTGATAGTTACTGAATTATAAAAAGTTTTTAACTTTTTTCAAATTTCAGATACAAAGTGGGTACTTTTTCGAAAGCCTCCAAATAAGGTTGTTACAAAATGTCGTCAGAAATGAAAAAAAAAATTACGAACACGCTCGATGTAACAACAGATCTAGTAGTCATCCCAGGAGTTCGCAAACAATTCGCGAAGAGTTGAATACGTGGTTAGAGGTGAAGAATTGAATAAGTGAGTTAAATAAGCTGCTAGTGAAAGCTGGACACAAACAGAAACAATCAGAAGAACCAGCATTAAGCAACGTCCTTAAATTTGAGTAAGGAGTCATTGTGTAGTAGTTTTAAAAGTTAGGAATCTCAAATAGCTAGGAACGGATTGATGATGTAGCCCTGACCTTTTCCAATTCATTGGCTCTTGACTCTGAGGAGCTGAGAAGGAGCTGATCAAAGAAGCTTTTGAGTAATCTCAGAACATGCCACCTATTTTGTTTGTTTTTGTTTTGAAAAACAATTTTTTATATAAAAATTATGTTACGACTTATACACATTAAAATACGGTAGCTACGTGGCAATCCATTGTTAACTTCATATTTTTCCCAGAATAATTCCAGTAAGAGTAACTGTTAAACATGTGAATTAATGAAAATTTTTAGATCATTTCTCATTGGTTAAATTCGTTAATTACTTAAGATGTGTCTCTTTTTAACTAAATCTTTTCGATAGATATTTCTATTGCTAGATGTTTACAGACTAGCTTGAAGTGTTGTTGTATTTTTATCGTGTCCCATTTTAAAACCATTCTTCTTACACCCCAGAACAAACTTTATCAACGATTCCGGAGGGCACCGGTTTTCATCTTTTAAGTCGTGCTTGAATGCCCAAAATAAGTTGTTCATTTATGCCGTTGATTTCTTGAACCCACGATTAAGAGAGACACACCTCCGAACTAAGCATACGTTCTGGCAATGTTCACGCGATTGTCACCGTAACCGTGAATGGTGCTGGTACGGCACGGCTCAGTTCAATGTGGTTTCTTTCCACCTCATCCATGTAGCGCAAACACGGCCGCACGGCGCACATATGGCCGTGAATAATAGAACTCAAGGCGACATTAGGCGTGACGATGGAATAACTTCCTTCGCTACCGGCTACGCCTTGCTGAATACTTTAAGAACGCCACGGCCACTTGGCACGCCATCCGCTATGCTCTCGGCGCGGCGTCGAATCGATTCGCCCGCTGGCGAGGACCGCTTCGGCAGGACAGTAACATACCCGCAGTCATCACCGTTTGCTCTTTGCAACGGTACGGGATGTTGGTGTTCGGAAAATGTGTCGGTGAAAATTTAGAAAATCTCATTTGTGGAAGAATTTTATGAAACGAAATTTTCTTTTACTTTCGCTTCACGGTCGTAGAGCCCTCGTGGAGGGCTCCAGGAAAAAACAAACTATCCACTCCCGTTCCGGTTCACCCGGAATCACATTCGGCGGAACGGTGGCTTCCACACTACTTACGTAAAACCAGTGAAACTTTGGCACCATTCACCGGCGGCGGTGGCAACGAAATGTTGGAACATACTTATGCGACCCGGAGCACACATATCCGTATGCTCCGGCGGCCACATACTGTGTCGCCGGTGTACGGAACCCCGATCCGCGCGGTGCGGCCACCACCACCACCTCCGGAGGGCGCGAGCGAATCATTTGGGAATTTAATTAAAATGAAGTCATGGAATGCTGAGCGGTTCATTTTACAACCATTCTTGGGGTGTTTTCGGTACGAGATTTTAATTGCTCCCGAAAGAAGGATTTCGCTGTTGCCTGAAGTGGCGTCTGAGGTTTGTTTTTCGGGCTGAAAGAAAACAATGGAAGGATACACACGGGCACACTTTAAAGTTGGATGCAGTTCAAGAACAAGGTGAAAGGTTCATCGGTGTATCTTTACGAAAAAACAGGGCCAACAGGCTGTCGAACTTTAAGGATGCAATTGAGGCTAACACAAAGCTGGCTCAATTTAATTTGAGGTAAAATCCTTTTCTGCTGCTATTTCCACAGTTCCACAGTTCCAAGGAAAGAGTTCGTGTGTTCCTGTCACATTTTTAATCGCCAGCCCATTCCCGAACGTTACGAACAGAAACGTCCAAACATGGTTCAAATAAAATGGGAACCGGTGGACGCTTTTGCAACGGGTTGCGCCGGGCAAAAATGCCACAAATTTATGAGCACCTGCAGCGTAGTTATTGAAATATGTTTTATTTTCGGCCACGCCACTGTAGCCACACACTGTGGGTGTGTTTCTTTGACTCTTGGAACGGTACGAAGAGCATAAACCGGTGCTGCCACCTCAGCGTAACCGCAAAGAGTTATTATGTTACTCCGGTGACCAACCAGCCCAGAGGTTAGGTCAGTTCCTTAAACGGTTCCTTCCTGCCGTTTTTTTTTTCTCTCCGTCCAACATAAATGGTGTAGCGAATGCACTTTATGGCGCTACTCACTACTTTCAGTTCCATGTGAAGCGACCTCCTCCGACGGAGACCGACGCCCAGAGACAGACGGGGAAAACATTATGCTTTTATTTACTGTTCGTGAGTTCTTACGACGAGTTCATATATTTTCTACCCCTCGGGCGCTGCGTTTGCCACTTTTAAATCAAATAAAATGGACATATACTGACGATCAGCTAAGATGTTTTTGAAGAACTTTGCCAACTTGGAGAGTAGCAAGAACTAAAACTAGGAAAAAACTATATAAAGTATTCTTCAAAAAGATATTGAGTTGATTCCAATTCGCAAAACTTTACTTAGTCAATTTTTTTAGCTCACGTTTTATCTACCCAATCAGTCGCCATAATGGAGATTTATGACCCGGGCCCCTTTTCCCCCCCAGGCCACACTTTCCTCATTAATCCGTTCGATGTAACCGGCACCGGCGGCACTGGCAGTAAAAATTAAATATTTATTACCCTCTTCATTAGCCGGGGACCGAAGGGCCTTCCGGTACGGGTCGCCGGCGAAAAGTGGAATGAAAAATTAAAGGAAATTAAACCTCCGCCGACGGAAAAGTAATAATCGCATTTAGCACACTTTCATCGCCCGGCCCAACGTCGGTTCGCTCGGTGCACCGCACCCAGCGGACTGCACTTCCTTACCAAAGGGCCGCGGCCAAAGATGTGATAAAATGTGTACGTCTTTCGTGCATCCGTTGCGGGTGTGAACCCTCCGAGGATCGCGCGCGAGATGGCGATAAATTTTATCCCGCCTTCCGAAAGGATGCGTCTCGCGAGGTCCAAAACAACCCGGGGGAGGGTTTTTTAATTCAATTTCCTTGGCACACAGCGATAAGAATCATTTGAAAGTCAACGATACCCCGTCAACATCAAACGGCGCACTTGAGGCTTTAACGCAACGACAATTAACGGCCCTTATATGGAACCGTAATTTTGAAGACACGATAGTGAAGATAGGGAAAATCCACATTTCCTTTCGGCCAAACAATACGCTCCAAACACTTTTCCGGACTTGGACTCGAAAGAACTCCCATCCGCATCCGACCGAATCCCGGCAGCTCGGCATTTCATAAATATTTAAACACGCATCGCCCGGGCGTAGTTTATATTCAAATCGTATGTGAAAAGCGAGCCCCGCTCACCGGAAGTGCAATGAACTCATTTATTTGCACGTTCGACTCTTCCGACCACATCCCGAGACGGCGGAACCGAGACAGTCGGGGATTCATTTTCTTTTCCCCACACGCCGTGCCATTGCGGGTTCAATGTTTGATGAGAATATTCACTATCGCTCCAGACACAGCGTTCCTTGGCTCCATCAACCCCCAATCAGATAACAGTTAACCTACATACGCCGGCCGGCCCGTTTGATCCACGTCACGACCCTGGCAACCTGATGTGTGGAGCATAAAAATGGGCACTACGGCAGGTTGGTAATCGTGGCGAGTGATTGTCACAGACCGTCGGACGTGTGAAGGTGAACGTAACTCGGTGTCGGTGGCTCTCGCGGGAAACATAGAACCACTCCGCCACACTGCGAAGGCAGCATTAAATATTCATGTGCACGCACCCGCGATCGGAATGGCGAATAATTTATCGAAAGCCAAAGGCCGTGCCGAAGCAGAAAGTGAAGCCAGCGATCAGCACCGGCAGACTCCAGCACGCCAGCTCGAGGATCGATTTTTATTTTTATGAAGGCTAGATTACATGATTTGAACATTAAATCCCGGCTCCCGAACGCACCGGTCTAGCGTTGGGCCCATTTTCCCGATTGGTTTCCCTGAATGTGCCGATTGACGGTACGAATGGACTAAGATTCCGCGGATACCACTTGCCTGGTGGGTTGACAGCAAGCCATCACAGCACATTGATTGTCATGCGTTGCTAGTCCTCGGTCCTGGCTTTCGCCCGTTAAGCTGCGTCACTGTGTAATTGGATTGTAAGTCATCACTCGAGACATTTATTAGCTTTGTTACGATGATAATTTGTTTACCAGCAATCTGCAAGCCCGACGATGATTCTTGCCAGATGCTTCCATAATGTTTAGTCCTTACACCATCGAGTGGTCATTTTGAGACATAACTAAATCGGTTACTTTTCATATTATGTTACTAAATCAACTGTATTATGTTGCAAAAGAAGGTAAAGTTTATCACCTATTGCAACTACTGCCCGTCGAGCCCGGGACGTCTTCCCGCGGCGCTACGTGAAGCGTGTTGATAACGACACCCAGACCAGGCACCATCAACGCCGTACACGCGCCACGCGGCCGCAGAATATTAGAATCGATTGCAATCATAACAGGATTACAGCCAAAGCCCTCATTTGGCACACTATTTGCGGCGCAATATAAATGCTAATGGGCGACCGGGGCGGCCCAAGATCGCGGTCCCCGGATGCTGAATGCCGCGCGGCGTGCGGCATGTAAAGTTTTGTCTACATTTTTCTTGCGTTGTTGCTATATTTAATTCTGGGAAATGTGAAGAAGAGGACCTCCAAGGACGTGGGATGCTTCGCGTGCGGTGCCACAAAGGGGTCGGTTAAACGGCCCAAACGATGGCCAAACATAATTCACTGAGGGAAAACAAAAACGCCACACGCACTGTACGTGAAGCATGGAAAATAACAAATTTTCCAACCGCCCTAAACAGGCGAAGGCCTTTAGCCGACGACACGGCCACCAGAAAAAAAACCGTATTATAGAGGATAATCTTTCGAGGAGATTCGTTCCGTTTTTGCGTTTTTTCTCTCCCCGATGAGGTTATCTTATTTGGGGCTGTTCGTGTCGTGAGCTCAAAGGACTCGGCTCGGTGTGCGAATACCGTTGGAATTATTGTCGCCACCGCCGGTACCTCTCGTGGGAAAGATCACGTCCTTCGCGAAGAAAACGCTCCGCGGACCGGAATTAATCCTATCAAATAATCGGCTAGATGACAATGTCCTTGCGTTTTTTTTCCGTTCTGGTTCTCCTTGCGGCATACTGTCACCGTCGCATCTAAGACGCTCGGGAAGGGAACTGAGTAAAATTCAAATTTGCATAAATTCCACCGCGACCGGGAACCGGGCTCTCAGAGGGTGTTTTTCCAGGGTGACGGAAAAGAAAGCCGCGAGCCACGCGGCACTCCAAGACGAACGGTATCACTCTTGAGGGGCCACCGATGCCGGGGCTGGTATCTGTTTTTCTTGGATTCAAATTGAATTAAAGCAAGTCACCGAGCGAAAGCTACCACACTGGCCACCATTTGTCGCCGTTATTTGGGGATGGCTGTTTGTGTTTTTTTCCCCACTTCGTTTTCCTCGCGCCTTTTGTTGGTTGCCCTGGCGAGTCGTAAAAGAGGGACATTTGGTCCCGATCCGGGCCCGACCGGTGTTCTGCTTTCGGAGATGGAATTTTCCTCTAAATTGAACCTCAATTCAATTAAACTCCGACACCGGCCGATGGCACACCAGCCGCCCCAGCGAGTATCCAGCGAACCGGAAGTGACAACTGTCCACCAAGGCGGCTAAGAAAGTTGTTGCGAAATCGAGCCCACGGTGGACACCGAATGGCCGTTATTTCCGTTTTTGATTATCTCCACCGGACTTAGGCGTAAGGCGACTCTAATCCGTCTAATGAATTGAAGTCCGAATTGACAAATTGGTCAGTTTCAACCTCGTTTTTTAATGAGGAACTTTCATGTGAAATGAAATTGCGTCATCCTGAGTTTTACCTAATGATTTTGGGTGTTTTTATCAATCTTTTTTCCGGTTCAATACTTACTTTGTAGTCGAGAGTTTTCCACTATAAATCCGCTTCACACTGTATGCCGAAACCCGAAGCTGTCGTTTATTATATCCTTTGGCTACTAACTCTTATTTTGCCACATGATTATGGCAACGCGCAGTGTCATTAATCGATGTCTTATGCTCTTAACTCTTCAACACTTCACGGTCACCGGCAGCTTCTCATGTTGCGGCACTATGCCGTCTCGCGTAACTAATTATACCCGTTCACGGCGTTCGCTTAACCCGCGAAGAAGGAAAAACTCAAAGAACCCGTTCGTCATATGAAACTCGGTTCGGAAATGGCTGAAACATAACCCAATAAACTACGGAAGCGAAGCCGAGAGAAAAAAGAAACAGGAAGGAAGGAAACTTACCGTGAAACGCGTAAACGATGATGGTGAAAATGAGAAACGGCGTCAGGCAGGAAAAATCGGTGCTAGAAAAAAAGGGAGCCGGTGCCGAAAAAATAGCCGCTTGATTGATGGAATCTTCCGACTGCCGTTGACACTTATGAAATATATGCGACCGCCCAGGGTGGGCCAGGGTGGGCCCCGGAACGGGATCAACATGAATGATGGCTGTACGACATGGTCACTTATTTGTCGCCCCGCGGGGATTAGTGCGATCGGGCGACTTATGGCTTATGTTTTGCGGTTTTTCAACACACTACAGGCGGGAGGTTGAAATAAAATAAACCCAAGATGGATGGCCCCCGCCACCGGGTTGCTAGTTGTAATCACCCAACCCCACACTGGGGAACACACCGTTTTCGGACCACCGGTCGCCGGCTCGTGCCGACCCTAATTGCTCCGAGACCGGTTGGTGAATATTGTTGGAACACACCCCTTTTTCGGCCTTGGGAACAGGCATTGACCGGGGGAGTTTCATGTCCGGGGTTCGGGAGGCCACCAATAAAAAATCACTTCATCGCCAAACCGTTTAAACGGTTTATGGCCACTTGAAAAAAGCGGCCCCGCGCAAACCCTTCCATCCGTCCGTCCGTTGTCGGCGGAGGAAGATTGGCGAACTCTTGCGGTGTGGGATGTTAATTTTATACCACTTCCGGTTGACCCGGTGGACCTGGCACCCGGTTGTAAATCGGGGCGGGGTTGCGGTTGCTGTTTGGTCGGTCGGTCGGTCGGTCAGGTTGTTTGCGGTTGGCTCCCTCCGGAGACTCGACTCGAGCCGATAAAGAGATAAAGTGTTATTGAGGTTTGCATGATAATGTGCCGGGGGTTTTCCCGACACCCGTTTGGCCACGGCGAGCATTTTACCCTCCTTTTTTTCACTGCAGTCAGAAAGTGTTTGAATTTGAATCAGTTGGGCTTTTTAGTGGGGTTCGTTGGCAAAACGACTTACCTTAATCAAGACATTTATTTGAGTGTGGACGTTTCTAAATCAGGTTTTAATAATTTCCATAAATTATATAAATATTGTTCCGTGATCTCAGTTTAATGTTGCAATAATAATAAGGCAATCGAAATTATATTCATACGAGTTTCTATCGATGAGATACGGGCTGCTGCAAATGTGCCTTTTCGTCGCCGTTTTTGGATGCTCGAATGGCCCGTCCCATGAGATATTATTTAAAACTATTCGGTTTTTTTTCCGCCGATTCCCGAATAATGATAATAACATCGGACTCCATTTCGCTACGTCACAACAAACAATCGACGGATGCCGATTGCATCCTTTTTCCATCCAATTTACCCGTCGACCGACGTTATCGATGGCGTATCGTTCCATTCTTCAAGCTCGATTTCCTCCGGCCTACAACTTCATCAGCCGTCCACGCTCGGAAACGTCTTCTTTTGGGCGACGGCAACGAGGATTTTCCGGCCCATCATCACATCTTAACACATTGGGTCCCCAGTTTTTGCCCGATTCCCGACGTGTTTCGACTCTTTCGGGGCGATGTTTGCTCCCTCGCCACTTAGTTACCCGGCGCACAACGGCAACCCACATTCCCAGCCTCGAAAGGGCACCCTCTCCCGAGGACCGCCTCAAGTGCCCGCAAAGCCCACCCATAGGTTCTTTATTTTATTCGCCAGCATATATTCATTGCGTTATAAATACCAATTTACGCTAAATAAATATTTCGCTTTATTGCCACGCGAGAGTGCCGCTTCGGATCTGTCGGCCGTGTCTGTCCGCCCAGCCTCTGCCAGCCGGTCTACCGTCAGCCAGGGACCTTTCGTGCGCGGCCGCAAGATCTGGCAAGGCGACACGGGGCCACCTTTAAGATGCTGCGTTCGCTGCGAAGCCTTGGCTGCCTTCGCTTGGCGCGCGAAAAGTCATCTCGTGCTCGGCGTAAAAGCGGTGATCCTGCCGCCGAATTCCTGAGCGGTACTTCGGCAGATGATGAAGGGCACGGCCATTAACCGAAGCGAACGTGGCGAACGGGCAGTTTTCCGACATTTTCCGTGTGCGAGCTGACATTTGGCCACCGGACGCGATTGGCGCACGTTTGACGATTCTCTGCCGTAAAGGCTACGCGAAAAACAATCGCGTGGAGCCAACAGTTGGTGAAAGGTGCCGTTTTAAGGGCGGCCACTTATCGTGGAAGTGACAAACGAGAGCATTTAAATGTGATGCTATTAAAACAAAACCCAAATGGTGGAACCACAGATCGGGATCCAGAGTATCACATTTCGCTCCTGCCGCCCGAAACACGCTAATCGTTATGCAAATCCTGACCCGAACTAACTTCCGACCCCAGGCCACAGAGAGGGTGGCCGAGAGTCAACATGTGACTCCTAAGCACGGCGGGTTCACTTGCATAAACGGTGCTCCCGATGAAGTGATTTATAGATAATTATGTCCACGGCTTTATTTATTGTGTGCATCAGCTTAAATGTATCACATGAGCTGTTTTCTGATTCCGTTGGTGGTCGTGCCCGGGACACACATACGCACACAGACAGACAGACAGCACAGTTCGAGCATGAAATTATTATAACTCCCTAACAAGGGCAGCGACCACGCGAAACAAATCACACACCCCGGAGCCCGTCCGTCCATCGATAGTTTTAATGATTTATGGATTAATTTAATTTCAACCCCGCCGGTGGCGACCTGTGGAGGGCCCGGCTAACGGGAAAACAAATGAAAATTGAAAATCACCACCCCGGCACGGGCGAGGAGAAAAGTCACCCCGACGTCAGAGCCGGTGATGGGCCGCGGACAGAAATCAGCGCATTGGCGGACTTCGGGTCGGGTCCAGTTCCGCTCCACATGCGGGAATGCGCATTTTTGCGACCGGATCGGGGTGCTGATTACGAGCCTATTTTTACATTAATTTATGAAACAATGAATAATGTATGCCCCCATCGGAACCGGTAGTGATGAGGGGACCGCGTGTGTGCCACTCGCGCAATGTCTTTTCGGAAGTATTTATTTTGATCCGATCGTGCTAGTGATTAACATATTTTGAGTGTTACCAGCTGGATGCCACTGTGGGCCCTGTGGGCTCCCATCATAGCGGGAGCATGTTTTGGACAAAGTAACACGTAACAGTTGGGCCGGTAACGGAAACAAATGAGTAGAGTGTCCGGAACGAATTTTCAATACAGCATATTGTTCCAAATTTAATCAACCGATCGACGACCGAGTGAACCCTAATTGCCAGTTCATTAAATAGCATATTGACCTAGGAGCCTCAAAATATCGAACCGCGTTTAAAACCCATCAATCATCGGGGTCGCTCCGTTCCCGCGTCGATCGCATTTGTCGCCACCTTAACGGCCGGATGACAAACTCCTTTCCTGCGGGAAGGATCCAGGTTTTTTCGCGCCCCCGTTTGCAGCTGGCCCTGCCTGGGTCCACAGCGGGCGCTAATGTCGCCGACCGTTGCCTGACGACTGGCTAATGAGAAAACTTTTAATTAGCTGATTAATATTTAGGATATCGCGGTCAGAAATTTATCGCCCCAGGATCCGGGTCCGGGATGAATGACGGCGAGATCGAGATCTGGTGCGATCGGTCGGCAGCAAACGGGGAAGCGGAAACGGAAACAGCCAGTATCGGTCTCTCGCTGCTCCGTGCAGATTGCCATATTGATGAGTGAGAAGAGGTATCGGCGTTCAAAACAACACTCCGTCTAATAACGGTCCACATTTAATTGCATCACGAAGCATAATGTTAGTTACGGAATCGAAAGGATTTTCCATACAAAAATGCGGCGCATTCCGCATTGTTTGTCGGGGGCAACATTGTTGCCGCACCATTGGGGTCTGGCAATGGCTAACAAGTTTCCCTTTGGCCAACACTTGGTTTCGCGTCGCGTCGCCTTTAATTAAGAGGCCAACACGGAAAGCGTGCTGTTTTTATTTAAACAGTCCGCACGTCTTAGTGTCACGATCTGCGCGATAGAACCGAACGCCAAGCCACGCTAATCTGTCGCGATCTTGCGCCACGGTTTGCGCTTGGCCCGATTCTAACACCAAACCCTCTAGTTGACACCTGTCGGATGTCCGTCGTCCGCGTGGCACTTTCGCCCTGAGGAACCTGCCCTGAACCTGGTATCCCCGACTGGCGTCACACTGCATCACAATGATGGCGCGATACGCAATCTGGTGACACGATCGTCTTAATGATGAGATCCAGACCCGGCCCGACGGTCTACGGGGTGGCCGATTTTCACGATTTATATGGCCCCGCGTTCTAAATCAATGTCGCTCACTCGGTGCTAATTAATCACGGCCGAGATGAAATATCTTCCCAACGCGCGGACACAGACACTGTAAACCCATAAAACATCCATCCTTTTTATGATGAGGCACCGCGAAAAATTACAAACACGGTACAGCACCAGTAACGGTCTGCCTGTTGGCCAACCCGAGGCCAACCGTAAACCCAGTCAAAAGTAATTATACACATATACGCACAAACAGTGAGACGGGCGAACCGGGAAATGGGTGGCCATTTTTAAAACTCTGGGTCACCTATTTTAAGACTCGATTGTTGTTTAATTATTGCAGCACCCCCCACAGAAACTCGGCCACAGATTACCACCGGTTTTAAGTGAATCTAATCACTTGGTTCGACCACCAAGAGTTAATCCTTGCAACCTGCTGCTGCTGTTGCTGGCCACTTTTAGGGTCGATTTTTATTGCAACTCGTTACTCAACCGCAAACGGTCGGACTCGGGACCGCTACTGTACTAACCCGATCGTTTGTTCGCTCGCCGGTCGAGAACGGCTGTTTGTGGTCGGTTTTTATCGCCGTCTTCTTTTTTGCTACTCCAACACTTGTTTTCTGGCGCGAAAATTGAACATATGTTTCACCCCTGGGAGCTCCTGCTGGTCCTGGGGGGCTGCCCCGGCGTAATGGTGGCTCGATTTATCTCCGGCACCATAAATTAGGACACTTCGCCAGCCAGCCAACCAGCGGATCGGAACGCGTATTGGAAAACCGTAACGCTGCGAGGTGCGAATTTTTCCTCTACGCTTTCCACTAAACTCGAAACCGGCACGGCCGCATGACAACGTTCGGGTACCATGCTTCGATAAATCCTGTAGGGATCGAATTGATTGTGACCGTTGGTCCAATATTCTATAAACAAGCCAGCTGATAAATTCTCCCATTTTGTTTCGGTGTCACCACAATTCGTTGCCGGTGGTTATCCTGGAGTCTTCTGGAAAAATGGGGACGCATCAGAATCGGTGCATTTATTACAGTTAAGCACAGCTGCTAATCACACAACCTGCTCGGTAACGGAATTAGGCGAAAGAATCAAACCAACAGCAAGTGCAAATTGTCATAAATCGTAACCGATGCACACTCCGGATCCGGGGCCGGGAGTTCATTCTTCACCCTCCCGGACGCGGTGACATATTTTGCATAATTTAATTCCGTTCACATCCGGGGCCGGAAGGGGGAGCCCTCCGGAGTCATTAAATCCCACCCAGCGCCCGAGAGGGCTTTAATGGAGCCGCGGCATGCGACCAACAATTTGTCAGCTCGCCGGCATACCTCAACAACGTAATAAACTGTTAACGATTATTTCTCCCGAACTCGACGGGTGACAAAATTCCCGGTCTTTTTTTTTCCTCCTGTGGCATGGCCCCATTTGAAGCGAAAAACTTTTCACTCATTTTCGTGCGCCAACATTGATTAAACAGATCCCAAACTGGCCCCTCACACAATGTTTGATCGAAACATTTGGCCACAGGTTTTTCGGCACAGCATCGACTATCATTTGTCATTCTGCGCCGTCGACGACGAGTCTTCGGGGGGAAAAATGGAACATAAAATGTACGCCTGTAGTCGCCGGAAAAGCCCACTTTCGTTGAGCATAATTTAATTACCACCAACCATGCGAGGCGCCCGTCGGCAGAAGTCGAAAACATGATAACATTTTCATTAAAAAAATCATTTTCCATTTTATCGCCTCGCAAAGCCGAGCAAAGGCGTCGCCGGGCGCCGGGAAGGAAGTCCATGTTTTCCGCCATTTTCCGGACACCGGCACCGGCAAATTTCCAGAAACTTTCCCCCTCAGGAATGTTTGACGGCCCTGAAACCCCGTCCGAACACCTCCAGGAGGACGCCAAACCATTTTGCAATTCCTGCGACATCCTGCTGTCGTCCTTGGTGGAGCGAAAAATGGCCAACCGCCGAAGCGGCTCGGTGGAGAAAGTTGGACCATCGCTGCAAGCCGCTGGCTGTCCGTGTGGTCCGTGCTCGTCTCGGAGCCGAGCGGAACAAAACCCAACTTGCGGCCATTTTGAGGTCCCTACTCTGTATCAATTACAGTTGTTTTATGGATGTTGTTGGCGATATTATCGTTTTATCCAATTTGCTCATTTTGAGGCACCCGAGAACCGATCCGCAAACGAACTTTATCCGGTCCGGCCCGACCCGGCGATCGTGCGCCACGGTTATTATGAGTTTATTATTATCGTAATACGGGTAATCTTAATCATGGGCCACGCTAACCCACCTTAAACCGAGACCAACCTCACGTTAAACTGGTTAACGGATGTAAAGCTCTGCACCGCTCCGACGCTGTCAGACAGGATGGGAAACTTATGCCAGTGAACCTACGGAACGGTTGCAGTGTAGCTCCACGGATCCGAACCCTAGTCAGCCAGTCGGCAGACGGCAACGAATTGGCAAAGTTTTACAGCGCCCCGCCAAACTTCGGAACCCGCGTTAGTTAGTTGTAACTTTCGGTGTCGTAGATCCGCCCGGGGCGGCCGGCTGGCTGGTACTTGCTGATTGATAGCTAGTTTCCGGCGAAAAGACGAACCGACGAGGCCTAGCCGGGATATTTATAAGCCCACCGACGACCGACCGGCTATCGCGGCGATCTTGTTTTAAACCCAATTATGCAGCTGCGTATCAGTTGTAATCGATGGCCTCTTCTATTTTCCAGTGCGTGGCGTTTGGTCGTTTGCGTGCAGTTCAAGCATCTCCAGCGCTTCCACTGCTGATGCAGATTGACGGACAGGAACCTTGGGCGGATTTTGACAGATCGCCATTTTCTTCTTTTTGCTCACTCATTGAATAACTTCTGGATGGAAGACTCTACGGTTTCGGTCCCATTTCAGCTCACACCGGGTGATCCGCCGGGCCGGGCGCTGCATCTTACAGATATTCTCCATTAGAATTAGGTTCCGGTGGGTTGATGAAGATAAATGACCCACTGCTAGCCCTCCAAGGATAGCGCACCGCGGGTGTCCGATGGCACGCCTCTTCCAACAACCGACCTGACCGACCCACCACGGTGCCCGGTTCGCGTCCGTTTAGTTCTTTTTTATGTTTTAAATAAAGATTAAATTTCCACACCACACGCCCGGAAGGCCGTAAACGTAAGGACACCATAATCTTCCGTCTGGCGGTGCTGGCGGGTTGGGATTATGTCCACCGGGTTTCCCGCAGGAAATGGGGCGTGGGGGCTTTAGATGGTGAGCGGCGTTACGCAGAAGCTTAACGTCACTGATTTACCCAGTGCTGCGGTCCGTGTCCTTCACTGGGTGTCCTGCTGCTACTAATCCACTTTCAATTTGTCCGCATTTGACACGTACAGCACGGCAGGGATGTGGGCGGGTGTGTGACACTTTTGGGGCAGTCCGGGGGGTGTTGGTTCCAGCTAGCTTCCAGCGCTTCCATCACCATTGACGTAAATGTCCTTAGTCACCCGTGCCATTACGGTGGCCGTGGACGTTTCATTAAATTCCATCATCACCATTGACGTACCATCGGCGGGCCGCAACATACTCACTTACGGGCCACAATGGGCTGGTAGAGAGATATTTGTTGAACCATTGTGTCAACAATGCGATGAGTTGTTTAGAAACAGTTTGGGTGAAACAGTTTTGTGGAAAAGACCCTTAATTATTTAATGAGTGACGTTCAGACCAGCAAGGTTTTATGCAAACATTAAACGGAAAGCATTATTCTTCCAGTGCAAAAGGGGAAACGCATAATTTGTAAAACATTGTACAAAAACACAAGCGGACGGTCTACCAATTGGCATTGACAACGGGCCGGCATTCTGCCATCCATCAAACGATGAACCGGAAATTATTTTCCGTTAACTACAAGGAACTCGGTGCGAAATTCGCAAACCAAATCACAACTCCGGCTCCAGCGCCGAACGCGCCGACAATATTCTCACGTAATGCGATACTTCCCCGAACCCCACGGCGTATCGGAACCTCCCCCCGGAATTCTCGCGAACACGAGTCGTCCTTACGGACACAACGACGGTCACGGAACGGAACGGAATGCAATGGCAAAGATTTGTCGATTCACCAGCGTTCGGGAGCGTGATTTGTAGCCGGTACCGTTTCCGGCGCGGCTGCCGGAATCCTTTACCGTTTGCTCCTGCGGCTCGATTGGACAGTTAATTTATTCGGCGGGGGTCTTGTTAGTTTTCACCGCCGCGTTCCGTTCGCGAGTTCGCGAATTTAGTATCCCTTCCAATCCGGGTCCGGCCCCTTTTCCCGTCCTTAATTATTATTCTTGGGGTGGCGATGGGCACAAGAAAGGGTTCCGTTTCCGTTCGCTGTGTGTGCCTTGCTCCCGTTTTTTCCTCCGTAAGGATGTTCCGGGAGCATACACGTGGTTGCAATGCAGGTTGCCCTGCAGTGCCCGGCAGTCCCTATTCAAATGGTTCCCGGACCGGAAAGAAAACGTTCCTTGACATACCAAGAATATGTTGCCACCGGGCACGCAAGGAATAAGCATAATTTAGCGCTATTTTCCAAGCCTATAAATTACCGGCCGGCGGCCCGGACAACGCCGACTGACCACCGGGTGTGTAATGGAGATTCATTTCTGGGCGCAGGGTCCTGGCCACGTCCTTGGAAGATGTTTATGTAACCACAAGCGGGCCCGCCGCTTTTAAAACATCACCGTATCCGCCGACATTGTTTTTAAGCATCCGGGCAGTGCCCGCGGGAACCCGGCCCCGGTCGCCACCACCCAGCAGCTCGTTCCACCGGCGGTCTCCGGTGGCCCGATTTGTGGCCTTATTTATGGATCGCTAAATCATGATGACATCAAAAACAGACCCAATCCAGGGTGCAGCGCCGGAGCACGGGCTGCAGTATAGGGCACCGCCCAGACGCTCAGCAATAAGCAAGAATGTAGCTAATTCCCACTCGATTTAGTTCTCGTGTGTGCTCGCCGCAAAGTGCCACTCACGCTGACGGGTGCTTACAGTCGCGGACAAAAGGACACCTTCTTAAACTTCACTTTCTGCAACATTGCTTTGCATGAAAGTACTCAAAAACAACGAACGACATAAAGATCCGCCACGCCCGAGTTCTGGAGTGGCTCCACTGAGGGCCACGGAGTTACTTCCCCAGTAATCCGGTTAGGTCCTTTTTGGTGAACTGCACTGTAAACCGACGATAGCACGTATCGTATGGAAGTGGCCCCACCCGAGCCGCCAGTGCAATGACCATCAGAGGGTACGGGTCCTGCGCCATCGTGCGCGATGATATTCAATCTTCCTTGTCGTCGTCGCCGTCGTCCTGCCGTGGCCAATCCACAGTCTCCCGTAGACGCCGGGGCAACGGTGACACCGTAATTGCATCTCCCCCTTGCCGGCGAAGTGACAATTCTGGGCACCACTCACAGGACATGTGACGCGCCCGTGTGAGCGAAATAATCTTGCATTAGTTGTGGTTTTTCGTCACAATCTCTACCGGGAGCGCCCACCGTGCCTGACAGACGGAGACGATGAGAATTGATTTCCCTCCCAAGGCCAGCGCCGCCGGTTCCAATCGTTGCTCCGGTGGTCGCTCCCCTGGGCGTCGGTTCCGCTGATCTCGTGGATCTCCAGTAAATACGGCAGAAAATTGCATTATAATGGCTGTCGCGCCCGATAAGAGCGATTGGGAGAAACGGGCAGCGTTGCCGCTTGTCATAAGCAATTGCAATGAAAATCTGTTTCACCCGCCGGAAACGCCGGGGATCTCGCTCGGGCGAGAAAGAAATCTTCTGCTCACAAAGGGGCACAAAGGGCCCCCGCTACAAAGTCCGTGTTGTGATGAAGAATTCGGAATTCGTCTTAGCCTGGGCCCGTTGTGTTGGGAGTTCCAGCGAGACCAGGAACACTAATCAGGTGGGAAGTCACTGGCAGTAATTTACGATGCTCCGTCTCTTATTAATTGCTAAACTTGCTCTCGCTTGCCCACAGGAACGCACAATCGTACGGCGCATTGTTTGTCGATTGTGTCGGGACCGTACTACTGTTCCACCTGAACGTCATTCTTTTGCATCTCTCGCCAACCTCCCGCCGGGCAGGATGCCCGGGTGAACTTGTGCCCATAAATAGTTTGTTTCTCGATATTCAAATTGCGTCATAAATTTTCGATGGAATGCAATGTTTTTGTGTCTCCTCCGGCGAGCTCCTCCTCAGGCTGACGTTACATTTCACGGGCGAAGTTTTGTGGTTCGCTCTCCCCATTCGGTCACCATTATTGTCGGGCGTGCCGGTCGTATCGTAACGCTCGTTTTGGTTAAATTTCCCGTGCGATACACCCGTGTGTGTTTCTTGAAGCTATCTTTCGAATCCTCGCGGTGGGAAGGACCAACCCAACCCTGAGATGCACTATCGCGCCCGGGTACTGCCCGGACTGGTGCAACTTTCCCTATAAAGACCCATCATGGCGCATGGCGTTTAATGTGAGTTTTCCGCCCGGGCTCGGGTTCCAACTGTTGCTCCCGGAGCCTCGATGGCCAGAGGGTAAAGTTTTCGAGCAAACGGTTCCGAGCTGGCTGCTGACTGACGGAACATGCTTCCACCCGGCGCGGAATGAGATTTTGTGTTTACTTCCCACTTCCCGAGAGCAGTCGGGAAGTGTGTGTTTAGAAAATTCACTTCCACAAACCCGGTTTGGGGCCACTTTCTTTCGAAATTCAATCTCGCTTTACAAACAGCTTACAGCAGCCCGACACACCACCGTTGGTGGATGGTTTATTTCTATCGTTTAAAATGCCCCTTAAGGTGCAAATTAATTCAAAGTGCAAGTTCTGGGATTCCCGTTATGCTTTTGGTATTAAGACGCATTAAAATTTCGAAATCTTAAAATCGAACAAAAGTTCAGCAATATTGGCGTTGAATTCGATTCATTCAAGAAAACCATTTAACCATTTAACCAAAATTGACAGGCCCAGAGACCCGTATGACTAATCGTAAAGGGCCTCTAGTGGTTTTAATACTGTCTCAAAGAGATCAGCTTATGACAGTGTTGCCCCATTGTCATTACCTTAACGAACTACGCCTAAAGTTAATGGAATAGCTTCCACAGCACAAGCGCAACCGCTCCTAGCAGCACCGCGGGCAGCGAGCCAGTGATCTGCGCCGTTCCCTAAAAACGAGAACAAACATAACAACACACCCCATTAACATACGCCGAAGCCGCTAATTGCCACCTCCCCGGGGGGTGGCACACCTACCGAGTAGCTCGTGGACACCGCCGACGATCCCATCCCGTTCGGATACTTGTAGATGGTGGTCTGCGCAAATCCATTCCGGTCACGCTGCGTATCTTGCGACACGATCTCCGGGTTCGCGAACGGAAACTGCGGCCTAACCGGAAAAGGGAAAACGCACACCCGTTAATGCACCTGTGCCACATCACGATCGACGCGCGATCGCCTTACGGTGGGAAATTGGGCAACCCGTGCGGTTGTTGCTGCTGTGGACTTCTGGCAACTCGGCGTACCGAATTAGCCTCACTACGCAGGTCATCTGTGTGGGAGAGAACGGCATCGGATGTCAATTGGCTGCCCAAACAAGGCTTCCAACACAGAACTACGCCAACACGACGCCATTACCTGACGCGCTGGCCCTGGCGGCCACGCCGAAGGTCACCAAAGCCACCAGCGCAAGCAGCGCGAGAGAAATCTTCACCAAAAACGAAGCCATCCGCACGATCCGTTGTCACCTTCTGGACTGGGGAGCGTGGACCGTGCAGAGCGCACCATTTACCGCCGCGGATGACTGATCTATGCGCACAGACGCATTGCCACCAACATTGTGAACCGGCCGGGGACGTGCGCACCAACACACCGCTTGGGGCTGGAACAGAATGGACGATCAAAACACAAACATAACCGGTTTCGCTCCGTTGGCCCGACCCAAAAAACGGCCCGTGGTCTGTCGCCCACTATGGTCACGAAATGCTCTCGAAGGTGGTCGAAATTCGTTAGATCATTGGGCGCATGTGTCACGGTGATGATTTTTCGGTCGCTGATTGGAAGTTTCGTGTGACAAATCCGCAACTTCGGCCAGTTTCTCTGAATTTAGTCAATCTTATCAACGGCCGCTCGGTGGCACGTGAGTCACCCTGTTTTTGCACTGCGCCATGTTATCGTTGCCTCAATAAGGTGTTTGGCAAATAATAACAGGGCATGCCACTCGAGCAACATTGGGGTCTATTTGTCATTAAACACTAATAGGGCCAATAGTCGGAGGCAAGTTTCACGATATCAATTTGGCATCCAGCGGGGGTCCAATTAAAAACTAAACCGCTTAAGAAATGGAGGCCGTCTGGTCTCTAGTCTCAATTGAAACAATCCAGCACCGCACCGCCGTAATATGATTACGCCGGTAGCCGGAAGCCAGACACACGCTCCGTAGTCTTCGCACGCCAATTAAGTCACAAACTCTCGCCGGCGAGACATAAATGAGACTGAAAATATTGTACCACATCCGTGAGGCCCGAGAGCTGGACCGGAGACCTACCCCAATCAGGGGCCATCGGCGGCGGAGTCCTTAAACGGTCCCAGAATAGTGTCGTGTTGCGCTGTGCTACGGCAGCCCGTGAGTCCTCCTAACCCAGAAACGACGCCGCAGCCTGGGGCTATGCGCCATCCCTAGGTCCGGAGCCAAAACGGGAATGTAATTAGAGGGCCGGCTCGAAGGACGAAAATAAAAACAGAAGTGCATCCGACAGTCATAAGCATAATTGTGATAATTGAAAGAGAGAGAAGCGTACTTCTAACATCTAAACCACTTACGGGTGCCACGTGCTCCGCAAGGATGCGGTCCGTGTTTTCGAGTTTCTAATTTCTGATCCTTCTGAGCCGGAACCGGAACCGAAACGGGATACAAATGAAATTTGATCAACCACGTGCCTTCCAACGCAAGCCCAGGAAGATATGTTGGCCCTAGGCTCCGGAATGTCGGCTTCGTCGTAATTGACAGGTAGCCCAACTCGGGGTGGGTTATTTTTGATCCCCATTAAATCGCACCGCATCGTGCCACCGCAAATGGTGCCAAGTTTCCGGAGGATCCGGAAGGTGGTTACGTGAAGCAGAAGTCGCTTTGAACGTTTATCTCCCGGCCCGGGCCAGACGATGGAAAGGTTAACCGGAGGATTTGTCCACATCCGACGGGGGGAGAGACATTACATGGTTCTAATGTGATTTTAAGCTTTTGTTGCGGCTTTACAACTTCACAGGTTTAGGCCGCGCAGGTGAGGAAGTGTTGGTCCCCAGGTCTCGTTTGATTGGGCTCGAACAAGGCGGGACTCGGTAGAGCAGAATTTATAATCACTTTTCTATCCCCAGGAATTTCAAGTAGAGTACGGTCCCGACGAGACTTTACACACAACCATGCCGTGTACTGACCATGCTGACCTTCACACTTGGGGTGTCTTGGCAGGTCGCTCGGCTGGTCGTAGGGATCAAACAAGCAGTGTTCCGGTTTATGCTAACTAGATGGTTGACTTTTAGCCACCCGATGTGGCAAGGGTAGAATCACCCCATAGGTTGACCACTGACCAGTGGACTACGATGATCTGGATACTTGGCTAATGGATAAGGCTAAACCCCAAAAATTATTCCCGACCCGACTACGGTTGACCGCTCTACATGCAGCTCCTAGAAAACCCCGGCGGAATGCATATTTCTAGTGTGATGAATGTTTAATTTTAATTTAAACTCCTGCAGGCCCCTCCGGGCAAGCACAGTGGCCATTTGCCATTGAGCTAGCTAACAGCTTTTAATAATTTTGTCAATTGGGCGGCGGCGGTAATCGAGCGTTTAATTATGGAACTACGGGTCCGGTGGCCGGTAAATTTCATCAGTGCGGGGACCGTCGCACTGCACCGGTAAGTCTTGTTCGCGGCAGCGATGGCCGTGTCAAATCGGATCGGAACGGATTCCCGTTGACTCGTTGCATAGCGATTACACCGGTTCTAAGATGGCGCCGGGCAGGATGCACCCGAAGGATGGATCCACCGGATCAAGAATCAGTTTTAATGAATGCACATGCCAATTAGCGCTTAGCGATATCGTATGATAATGGGAATAGTTCGGGGCTATATTTAATGCACGCTTTCGATCGTGTCGTGAAACTCCGATGGACCTGGACGTTTGAGTGGCCAACGATGTGAGTAAGATAGGTTGGAAAGTTCGACTTTCTGACACAAAACGGCGCAGCATGAAAATTATAGAAGTTGCGGGTAAGTCTCCATTGCTTATAACTCTCGATTGCCAACGTTTCATTTCAAGCCGACTGAAAATGTGTTTCAAAGTATCCGAAAATCGGAAAAGACTGCTTTTAAATGCTTCAATACAGTAATGGTTATTGATTTTGATACAGTAATTTAATATTTATCTATTTTTTACAGCTTCTAGCTAAAGCAGTATCGAGGATGTCATTGGCAAGCATCCCGGGTTGGAGACTCATCGCGTGGCATGATGAATATCTTGGCCCAAAATAAACTGCTCGCACCTTCACATCCACGTAACGATACCATTAGCTGCCCACATTACTTCATATCTGCACCTTTGGGACGACTTCGAAAGCTCCACTCTGTGGGCCGATGGCCGTTCGGTAAAGATTAACTCAAAACAAGGCCGTAACCTGTGGCCTAATGGCCTAATGAAAATATATCCTCTCCCGGCGGAAGATGTGGCCCGGCACAGCGCCACCTTGCCCTTCGGTGCAATAAATCATGAATTATTATGATTAGGAAATATTTTGCGCCGTGAAATATGGAAACATGTTTATTGTCTGCGCACTCGACTCGAGACTCGGACTCACCACATTTTTACGAGAATCCAATTTTCTTCCCTTCCACAGAACGCAGCCAAACTTGCGGCCCCGACTTTCGCCGCGGCAGCCATAATTTATTACGCAAACATACCGTCGGCGGCGCGGCAAGTTTCACTTTACATAAATGCAATTTCGACCGCGCAGAACCGCCTCGCAACGCCCCCACGTAATGGGCGGCCAGCCCAGCGCCAGCCCCGCGCCAGCCCCGCGCCAGCGTGGCCAGATTAGTGGTGAATGATTTTATAGCCCCGTTCGCCACCGCCCTGGTGGCCGTGGTTCTGCTCGTAGCTCGATCCGTGCCGATCGTACTGATCCTGACCGTGCCGATGCTTATGCTCCGCGTGGTGTTCATCGTACTTGCCCCGGTCGTGGCCACCCGCGTTCTTGTGGCTGCTCTCCTGGTGGGCCCGATCCTCGTGGCCTCCGTGGCCGTGCTTGCCCTGCTCGTCCGAGTGGTGCTCGTGAGCCGACCCGTACTTCTTGAAGTGTCCCGTGTGGTCGCTGGTATCGTAGAAGATGTGCTCCTTTTTGTACTCGTCCTTGTGGTACACGTTATGGTAACCCGTCGTCTTCGAGCCCTTCTTGTGGTGCTTCTTCTCGTGGTGCTTGCCACCCTTTGTGCGCTTGGCCGCCTCGTGGTGATCCTTGTAGTGGGATCCCTCGTCGTGGTGCGAGTGCTTCCGGTCGCCTCCATTCTCGTACCGATGCTCGTGACCTTCCTTATCGTAACTTCCCTTGCTGCCCTTTTCGAGCTCGTGTTTCGAGTCGTAGCCCTTCGAGGAGCTTTCACCCTTCTTCGAGTGGTGGTCCTCATCGTGCGAGGACCCATCATCTTCTTCCTGCTCCACCACCCGGTACGCCTCGTGGTCATCCTCGTGGCCATGGATCGCCTTTACATCGGGTTCCAACTCCTCGTCACTCTCCAGCTCGAGCTCCACGCTCTTGACCACCGGGAAGAACTTTGCATCCGTCAGCAGGTGCGGGACTCCGGTCAGTCCGGGTGCCCCTAGCTCGAGCGAATGGCCCGGGGACCGGCTAAAGTAGAAGTAACTGGACGCGGTTCCCTCGTCACTGGATCTTGTGAGTCGCTCCGTCGGTGCACCGAGCACCAACCCGCTCAGACTTAGCAGTATGGCCACCACAATACGCTGCATGCTGTCACGTCGATCACGTCGGTTGCCTGCGTGAGCTACGAACACCGCAATCGATCAGAAGCCACTACACGGTGGACAGGTGGCACGCGCATATCTTATACCAACCGCGCGGTGCCGAGCTAGTCAAGTCCGATTCGATTTGCCTACTTCACGCACCAACGCCCCGAGGGGTACCGGCAGTGGCTGGTGGAACCAATCGGTGGAAGGTCTATTTCTTGTAGCACCGCCGACACCGACGATCGATCTCCGAGGTGTGTAACCTTCGGCCGAATGGGAGGAAAATCATTATCAATGCCACCCGGGGAAAACCGATCGTGGTGCTGGGGGGGCCACAGCATAAGTCGCGTGCGATTTAAATACCGCTTGGAGGAAGCTACCACCACCTTGAGTCGACGGAATGGGCCGAATCCCAAAGTCTCGAAAATTAGCTTCTTGATGTTCCGTCCCATTGTCGAGGATGTTCCATTAAATCGCCAATTTTATGTTTCAGCCATGTCTGAAACGATCCAAAAACACAAAGTCGGTACAACAGTCGGTTTGGAACATTCCACTCACGAACCCAGTTTACAGCACATAACAGGGACCCTCTGCTTAACGTGTGCTCCACACCACACGTGCGCTCATAATTATTAATAAAAGAAATCATGGACTATGTCCTCGGTTTGCACCGCGGCTTAACCTAATTTCTCGGAGTGCACCAAGCTACGGACAAAATCCCAGCAACCCACCCTTAATGTTGTTTCATGTTGGGGTGCGACAAATTAAACATCGCCGTGTTTGGGCAGAACCAGCTTTCGCTTCCGGACCGGAGAAGAAAAGGAGAAAAAGAGATCCCCCGACGGCTAATTCCCGTCGTCGAGGTCGCGAAAATCCTCCGCGAAAGTGGCTGGCTCATGCTGGCTAAGCCAGGCGAAAGCTCATTCTTCGAGTCTCCGCGTACCAAACACACGTAGTGGTGGCGCAGCATACCCACCAGACCTTGACGGTCCTTGAGCACACAGCGGCTGGCTGCAACTTATTCTACCAATGCGCCCGAACGTAGAAGAAAACATCACCACCGGTACGCGGACAGTGCAGCGGCTTTAAGGCCAACAGGAACACCGGTAATTCCGGTCCTTCAACGGTAATGGAATTTAATTAGCCACATGGGTGACTCTCTTACCTTCGCATGGCGCGCGACACAGGACCTCGACCGAGCCGGCAAGGGAAAATGGAGGGAAACGCTTCTTTCGCCAGCCGGCGAAATCTTAATCAGTTTAATTCAAACGAATAGTTTTGCGAAGGACACCCCGGGCTGCCAGCCCGGGCAGCCTGATGAATATGGATGTTGTTGCCCGGACCCGACCCGGGGAATCGTTTACGGATCGAGAGCACCGAAAGAGCGGGAACGAACCCTTGGATCTAATCAAGCGGAATGCATCTCCGTCAGGCAGAAGGAACGGACGTGTCGCGCACCACGGTTTGGCGGTTTCTTTATTTCTGCGTCTGCATGATTTATGCCGCACATTTTCACACGGCACGGCATTTATGAGATTCCGCGTCACGCTGCGCGCAAGGAATCGCTCATCTGTTTAGCCCTTTTTTCCCGGTCCACTTCTTTGTCGGATCGCAGGTTTGGTTGGTTGGTGTTTTCAGTTGCCACCGATTACTGTTGCTGGTCCGCGTGCTGTTTTACGGCCACACAGGCGAAATATTCGCCATTCTGAGTGACCGCCACCGAGAAATACGTCCCACCGACGGTGATTGATATTAGCTCAAGCCGTGGCTTAGGAGTGCTCTTGGCGATGTCCAGTTTTGCGTGCCGCTGCGATGGACACCGTTGCTAGGAGATTAATGTGATTCCATTCTTGTCGCTCGTCACCGAAAATGTATTCTTCAGTTGGCTGGGGTAATTCGTTGCATTTTTTTATGAAACGTAGCGAATTCTGTCACTTTTAGCTCGGAAGACCCTGGAATGTGTATCAGTAGAGGAGAAAATGTAGTTTTTCCAACCGTTTTGGGAAAACAATACGAAACAAGTCGCGTGGACGCCTGAAGTTGTACGCAATGTTGTTTAGAACATTACGAAACGCTTCCTACAGCATGAAGCGTTTCTGGTGTTCTCGGAAGCGTTTTCTGCTGGCTTGGCTATCACCAATCTGTTTATTAACTTTCGAATTGATTAACTCTTTAGTTTTAAAATGCAATACATCAACACGACAGAGAAAGGTGCTTTATTTATTACCCGTAAACATTTGGCTAAATAATTAATCGGAAAGGCTCTACGTGTTACCGTTTGGCTAAGGCTCTGATTGCTACCAACTGCTTCGTTTCACTACGACATCGTTTCAGTTACTCGAGCTTTCCATCTTCGGTGCGGAGGCAGTCTGCGTCAAGCTGGTCGTTTTGGTGGCAGTCACGGAAAACAGTGGTTGAACCTGCTTCCGGACCTGCTTTCCCTTAAGCCTGCAAGGTGAAAACCGATACAGATTAGCCCTAGCGGACCTTCGCCGTTCAACAGCCGCCACTCTACTTAACCTCTCTTGCAGCAACATCAACACTTTGCGCTTCCAGACAAACAGGAAGAATATGAACACCCCGCTGATGCAGTTGCAAATATCCGTCGCGTAAACCAACCAGTTGTGAGAATCGGCCACCCAGGTGATGAGCTCAAACATCCAAGTGACACCCATCACCACAAACAATCGAACGTAGAGTCCGTAGCTTAAAAAGGGGTAACAATGAGCAGTTAGTCATAACAGTCCCGCGCCTGACCCACATTCCATGCCGCCCACCGATTCCGTTCGTTTGTATATTTGCTGTGGCGCCCGGAGTCTCCCTGTAGGGCGGCTGCAGTCGAGCGCTCGATGTGGTTAATCTTGGCGGCGGTGCTGATGAAGAAGAACAAGTTGCTGCTGACCACCAATCCTAGCGGTAGGTAAAGGTACAGCAGAGAGATCAACGTCTCAGCTGCACGTGGTAGAGAGAAGTTTATAGAGGGTGTCCTCAATACGGTGAGCTTGGCTTACCCCGAAACAAACATTGGCCATCGCCAAACCCTGGACGGATCTTGGAGTGCAGTAGCTCAGTGTTGTCGGCCACCAGGGCGAAGGCCAAGAACACCAAAGGAACACCGTACGCGTAGCAGCAGTAAAGGTAGAACTTGCCACGGTCCGTCGTGGACCGGCGTCGTCCTCCGAACGTCCAGTAGATGTCGAATGCCATCAGGTTGAGCCAGAAAAAGCTGGTCATGAGGCAATAGTAGCAGAGGTACCCGATGGCCGTGCACCACTCGGGCGATCGGTCGATTATGCTGCGCTTGATGAGGATCAAGGTCACGTAGCTGCTGGTAAGGGCAACCACATAGGCCATGAGCGATTTCCCGGGGATGTTGCGAAGATCCGGTATCACTAGGTAGACGAGCAGTGTGGCCACCAGGAACGGTACCGATATGATCATACCTGAAAAGGATACCCGTATCATTGGGAGGTTCAATGGAAAACCAATCAATTACACAACGTACCCAACGAATGCCAATGATGCACATCGATCTGTTCCGGTGCTTCCTTTATCCACACGAAGGGGGTCGGCTCTGAGCCCGGATTAACACAGAACGACCGACGGGGGTACACGTTCGAGCCGTACGCGAAGCTGCCATCCTGCAACGATCCGTTACTTGTAATAATCACGCACCGGAAGCCACTTCAAAACAGCCACCTTACGTCGTTCAGTTCACCTTCGTAGCCGGAAATGCGCAACGCGAATCCGGGAGTGTAGTTCCAAGCGGGAGGCGTCGCGTAGATCAACCAATAGCCCGCGCTTCCTTTCACGTCCACTTCCGCCGAACGCTGGCCGCTCGGTGTCCAGCTTCGGTTCAAGGGCAGATCCGACTCTTCGCAGCTGGTCCGGTCGATGTGGTAACAGCACACGTAGATACAGACCCGTCGTGAGCAAACGCAGCTGTAGTACTGCTGCTGCTGGCCGTCAGTTACGTTGTAGTTGTCCGGTTGATAGACACCTGCCCCGTATCGGATCGCACCGCTCCGATCCATGATCCCTTCCGAGAGGTCGATCCTGTCCTCCGCGGGACAACTATCATCGGCGATTCCTTCTCTGGTGGCAACAATCAACAAAACCACTAACACTGGGGAGAACAACGTCCCCCGTTTTCGTTCACGACCCATTCACCGCAGCGTGAAGGGTGCTTAGTATCCGGAGTTCTTTTTCGGCAACAACCTGCAGCTCAAACGGGACGACGTTCTGACTCGTACTGGAGCGAATTGCTCACCTGGGCGAGTCTTAAGATCCTCAGTTACTGCAATCGTCGAGGAAATCGAACGGAGAATAAATATCTGAAAGGCACGCGTGCACTGGTCAAACCCGAACGCGGCGGATCGCGGACCGTCCATGTTTAAGAAACATTCGGTTTTGTTTATACGCGCGCAAAAGAATACTAACAAGTTTCGCCGCCGCCACCGCCGGCTAGACGCTCCGCTTCAGGATGCCCGGGGAAATACTTAGCACCTCAGACTCCACGAACCCCGAACAACGTGTTTGCTGGGGAAAGAAGAAAAATCGGGAGCTACTCTCCGGGATTGAATGGAGATTCTTCACCGCCGTTCTGTTGTTCTATTTTGAGTTTCTCGATTCTCGAATTACCCCATCGTGCGAAGCACTAACGAAGTTGTGGGAGTTATCATGTTGTTCTCGCCGCCAGCAGAGACTCCAGAGGCGAACGGGGCTTACTCATGCGGCGCGGCGTTCGATAATCAGATCCGTCTTTTTCCAGGAAAACATCAAAGCCCAATCAAAACAGTGGCGCCGTTTCCATTGTTCGAATGCCAAGTTGTGCGGGGTTTTAAGAAATACCAACACTGAGCGACTGAGTTGCGATAAGCACACTTAAAGTATGTTTTATTAGAGAACATTAAGAGGTTATTTTATTACACTTAACACAAATACTTTCTCAATTCAATCGAGGTAGAAAGTAGATTTCCGGTGCCTCGTGGAGTAGAAGAGAAGGTCAAATGAAAAATAGGATTTAGATCAATAAATTTACCATTGCCTATGAGTAACGCACCAGCTGGATGTTATCTGGCGCGGCCTTGCAAACCGATACGATGTGAAACGTAATTCAAAAGCAACCAACTTACAATTAAAAATATTACACCTCGTGTGCCACTTATCCTGCTGTTAGCGTGTCTTACTTCTACGGCAGCTCCGATACTTTTTTTTAAGAACATCGATATTAAATGCGTATAATACAAGTTGTTAATGGCACGATAAGAATACCTTTACAAAAAACCATCAATAAGTCTTAAAAGTATTTGAATACTGCGCGCCCCAGCACGGACGCAAACCAACCACCGGTTCTCGGTCGGTGAAATATTTCACCAAACGAACATTTCACGGCAAATGCCGATGACGGTTGTGGGGAAGCATTTTTTAAATCCCATTTAACGCGAACAATGGAACGGCGGTTTCGGAAGGAACGTGAGTTTTCGGGAGCTAGCCATCGATGGGCGACCTTCAATCTGCTGCTTTTGAGCCCCCGGGCAGCCTTACGTCAGCTGGATCTGAAGCGATAATATCTCTGATAAAATATTAGTTCCTGCTCCGGAACCACACGCGGGAAGATTTATGACATCAAGCGTAGCGAGAGTGAAGCGTAAGTGTAGACACAACGGTCGCCACTCTTAAGTAGACAATGCGAGCGTCCCGATTTGGTACGCCATGGCGCACGTGCAAACGACTAGACATTAATCGGTGCCGGCCGCACTTCGCCCCGCAGTCCACGGTCGTGAATGGTGAGTGGTAGCGTAAACACATCAATTTGCGTGAGTCATGTCGGTTAGGGGAACGTTGGTGGGGTTAGGGCCGAATTTCACTTCCGTCGATCGTGTCGTGCTGATAGTGCTGTTGTTCGTCTGGTGCTCACCGCGTGCCCTCGACTCCTCCCGGGTGGTGAATCTGTGCCGGTAAACACAAGCATCGTATGAGAGCATCGAGGATCACCTCGCGATCGGGACCGGCCAGCGTTGTGCCACCTCTCCGTACCCGGACCAACACACTCCCGACCACACCACCCGTACCCGTTATACGTACCGCTGCAGCAACAGGGTCTTCACTTTCTGCTTCCAAACAAACAGCACGAATATGACGATGCCGGTGAATAGGTTGCAGATGTCGAGCGCGTAAACCAGCCACGATTCGCCGCCGACGAGCCAGGTCACTATCTCCACCGTCCAGGTCACACCCATGATGGTGAACAGGCGCAAATAGAGGCTAAACCTGTGGGGCCGGATGTGCGAACCGTGTCAACGGCGGACGATTAGCGGTGGCCGTCATTTCCGGGCCATTCGGGAATTCCCGCACATACCGATTGCGATCCTTCTCGTACTTGGCGTGGCGCCTCGAATCACCCGACAGGGCGGCGGCCGTAGCCTGTTCCATACGAAAGATGCGGATGGCCGTGATGGCGAAGAACAGCACGTTGGCACCGACGAGCACCAGCAGCGGCAGGTACATGTACAGGAAGCCAATCAGCATCTCCTCTGGGAACGATAAGCGGACCGCCCGTTAGGACATTCCCTCCGCTATGGCATCGTGGCTACGTACCCTTGACGAAGCACCGGCTGGTGCCGATCTGGGGCCGTATCGCTTCGTGCAGAAAGTCCGTGTTGTCGGCCAGCAGGACGAACGACAGGATCACCAGGGGAGTGCCCCAGGCGTACAGACAGTAGTACAGGAACCGGCGCCGTTCGCTCGTCCGTCCACGACTCCCTCCGAACGTCCAAAAGATATCGAACGACATCACGTTGAGCCAGAAGAAGCTGGCCAGCAGGGAAAAGTACACCACGTACCCGGTGACGAAGCAGAGCGTCGACCGGTACCCGTAAACGTTGAAGCGCATCAAGGCCAGCAGCACGTACGACACGATGAGGGAGCCAACGTAGCACATCAGCGACTTGCCCGGGACGTTGCGCATTTCCGGTAGGATCGCGTACACCAGGAAGGTGGCCAGCAGAAACGGAATCGACACGATGATGCCTGCCGGGAGTCGCAGTGGGGAAGATTGTAAATTCAAGCACGTCAAACAGTGTTCCGGGGTGGAGTTCAAATTTCTTTGCGAAGTAAACATGGTCAGATGGGCAGATGTTCCGGTGCTGTGCCAATCGTTCCAGGTGGAACCAGTATTTACTCTAGAGTTATGGGCACAGCGACGCGAAATTCCAGAGCCGAGTGCCGACGACTCCCTGGAGGAGGTTCGCAGCAAAAGAAAGTCATTCATGAGTGGAGCAGGTTGCTATTTTGAGGCCATTGTGCAATGGCGCTAGAATTTACGCTACTTGCCACAAAAGCGCCCCAATTGTCGACACCGGGAACCGAAACTCCCGTTCAGCGATCCCCGATCGCACATGGACACTAATGGAGCGCACGTGCCTAGCACATTATGCACGCATTTCGTTGCACCACCGGTGGCCCAGGCGAAACCGGGCGAAATAGAGATCGCATCGTGCGAATCGCTCCGTCGGCAAAGGGACCGAGTGCGTCATAGTCGCGGGAGCCGTGCGCCCAGCGTGCGCTCGTTAGTTAGTAGCCTCGGTTTAATGGGAACGGCAAGCAGCAGCACCAGCGATCACCAACTCACCGATCGAGTACATCCGATGGAACGCCAGCGCGTCGACCGTTTCGCAGTACCCGGCGTTAACCAGGCCCTCGGGTCCTTCCGTCTGGAGGCAGTACTGGCGGTACTCGTAGACCGACGATCCGTACGCCAGTGTGCTGTCCTGCAACGTTTCAAAGGCACAGTGAGTCAGTGCCTAGCTCGGCCATAGTTCCACAGGTCCCCGTTTACCGGTCTCAGCACATATTCGTTCCAATCGAGCGACAGCAGCGTACCGTCGCACTCCGGCAACGAGTAGAGCATGTGATAGCGACCGGGATCTTGCGCCAGGTCCACCGTCCGATACGAGGCACCGTCGAGCGGTTCCGAGACGTTTACATTCAGCTCCTGCACCGTACAGGGCCCACCGGGACAGCAAATATGGATACACTGACGCACCAGGCAAACACATCCACGCCGAACGCCTCCATCCCAGAAGTGCTCCGAAGGACCATACAGAACGCCCTCGTGCTCGATCCTTCCGGCGGAGTCCTCGGTACCGTTGGTGATATCTACCGACTCACGCACCGGGCACGGTTGCCCGGTGGCCGTGCAGACCCCCCACACCACCACCACGACCGCCAGTGACCAGTGCCACCAACACCACCGACGGGCCGCCCTTATCGTGGGGCCGCGATAAGGCCCACGTTGCATCATGTTTTTCGTTTGTTTGGACAATGTAGCGTTTCCTAACGCGACTAGCACGAGGTCCCGAGGCCGATCTGGGGCGGTGGCCACTCCACGCACACTCCACTCCACAAGTGACACGAAACACCTGCACCAGATTCATTCACGATTCACGAGCCGCCACACTGAGGCACTGCGGCGAAAGCTTTGCTCGCACTCATATCCTATCTGACTAGCTGATGACTCGGACATAGCAACTCGGGCTGACAGAGCGAACAATTCGCGACCACGGTCAGGCGCGCACTGGCGACCGGTGTGATGCTATTTTCAACACCAACCCCCCGATCGCGGCTCGCGGCTCTACACTTTTCATAAACAACGGCGTGCGATGCGTGCGGATCACCAGCGCCACCACCACCAGCTGGGCGCTGTATTTCAATTTCCGCGGAATTCTTATCGTATTGCGCCACCGGGGACCCTGCTAACCCAACGGGCGAGCTACGAAGTGGTCCCGGACGTCGGAGAATGCCGGCTGATGATTCATTTCGACGCGGACTATTAACTAATGGGCCACGGGAGGGTGGGGTTTATGTTTCCATCGCTCCATTATCATCACTGTCATCAGGGGCGGCAGCCCCATAATCACGGGCTGGTCACCGGGATCCGCGAAAGGAGCGCAAAGTTCGCGGACTCGTCATTTAACGATGTCGCGCCGCTTTCGATCTCGCCCATTTCGTTTCAAGTCTAATTAAACGGCAATCGGTACTTTGGTGGGGCCGCCGCCGGCCACCGCAGTCGATCCGACGGCGTGTGGTGCGGCTATATTCGATGTTTATGTTTCAAACATAAACGTTTGATTTTCGAACCAATAAACAATCGCCGCAGCACGGCACACGGTTTGCGGCGGCTTCGTGCAGCTCAATAAACTCGATCGAGGTTCCGAAGTGTTACACGATCGGTGCGCTTTGTGTGCGCGGCCAATAAACACCGGCTTTAGTGCTCTATTTCTGTTCGTTTAGAAACAATAGACACCAAGTGCCAATATCCGGGAGCGATATAAAGGGCACTACAAGAAACATATTTTAGGAAACCCCTTTTCATGACGCTTCCTTTCGGGTTTGAATTTTCACCGAAATAAATTCGAAATACGATCGAATAATTCTTAGTAATCGAGTCTTTGTTACTGTTTCCAATTCCACCTCAAAATTATAAGTTGATTAATATTATCTGCGCTGCGTACGCGTATATCTTTATCAATAATGATTAAATGCCAGTCACGAACATTAATCAGGATTTGATTAGAACTCACAAAACGATGCGTACGATTTCTCAACTTCCCCGTTATCTACTTCAAAGTCTCAATCAAAGTCTGGTTATCTCATGTCTACATTTATCCATCCAAATATTATATTTTTATTCACGGTTTCGCTTTCATACTAAGCTGATCTACAAATGCATGGAATGTACCCAAACAACTTACGCGGTTATGTTTAAGCAGTTGTTGCAATACAAATGGCCAGTTATGGGACACCGAAAACACCGAACTGACCGGTGCACCGGCTGTGATTCACGTACACAACATCAATACATTTGGTTACTTCTTGAGGATGAATACAGCGCCTAAACTCTAAAGGATCAATTTCATTTCGTGCTCAACCCAGCTTCTCTCGAGGTAGATTTTTGGTGGTGGCCGTGTCTAGATGCGTGAACGTGCTTGTGTTGGTGGCCGAATGTACAATAATGCGGGTATTGCTAAGCTATGCCTTCTATTTTTTGACGATACACTAAATAAAATACTGATTTATGCCCTCCGTCCCTACCTGTCATGCACCGATGCCACTGTACTATGCCCCGAACTTCGTTTCGTTATGCCCTCCGGCCCCCTTGTTCGTGCTCAAGGATCCTCGATGGTGATCCCAGTTTGCAAGCTGGTCCTCGTGACGGAACTACGAACGCTTAGTGAGATTTTGTGGAATAGGTTCAGGTCCCTACAGTCGCCGTGGTGCCACCGATCCGAAGCTGGTGTTGGTCTGCATGACCAACGGTTTTTCCGTTTTGGAACCGTTGTAGGACGAAGTCGTGGTGGCCGTGGTACGCGAGCTGCACGTGGACATCGTTTGCTCCTGTCTGGTCTCTTTGATACCGAACCTGTACAAATATAACACGGTTGGGATCTTTAGTGCCAATCTTTAGTGGGATATAGTAAAGTGGCGAAGTCTTAGCGAACAAAACGAAACCAACACCTGTGTTTAGCGTGAAAACATTAGTGAACACTTAACAGTATATTACAACCAACCAACCAGAGACATGAATCGAGCTACCCAAGAAGAGAGGTCACGTGAAGATCACCGAAATTACCCGAAGATCACACCAACCGGTGGTGGTTTGGATTACCTCTGACTTGGCTTCTTCAAGGCGATCGCACTCCAGAGACACATGGACACACCTCAACGAGCAATACACCGGAAGCGAAACATTCACAGCCTAAAGGAATCACCAACAGGAGCTACACTACCCGTTCACGTAGTACTGTCTCCCTTCCTACGGACAGCAAACAAAAAGGGAAGAAAGGAAGACGGACAACAGAAGCACAGAGATGCACGATGAGAGTAAATATGACCAACACGGACAACATTGACAGCAACAGCCGGCTTTACATGTACAAGCAATAGCACGAGGCTCAAGCGCTCTCGTTCGCCGAGGTGGCCTCCGAAGCGCACCGGACATCGTCACTCACCTTCTGTAAATTAATCGTTTAATTTTCTGCTTCAACACGAACAGCGCGAAGATGAGGAACCCCTGGATGCAGTTGCACACGTCCGAGACGTAGAATATCCACGCATTGTTGCCCACCACCCAGGAAATGATTTCCAGCGACCAGGTGACACCCATGACGATGAACAGCCGCAAGTAAAGTCCGAATCTGGCGGAGGACAAACTCAACATTAGCTTCAATTTATAGATATTGGAATTGGCAATTGGCTATACGGTTGTCGAGACATTCGTTCGCGTTTTGAAAGTGAGTTTCCCCCTTTCGGTAGGGTTACTAACTCTGCCCTGTTACAAACAACCTGAAGCACTCCCGTATATCGTCATCGTGACAACGGCTTCAAGTGGTTTCCGTTCGGCGTAAGTATAAGGCACTTAAGGAGCTGCATATCAGTTGCTAGAGGAACCCTTTTTAAGAGCCTATTTCCAACTGTCGGTCATGGCCAATTCGATCTGATTCAGAGAAGAAATCTTCTCCACTTCTCCAACCGTTCGTACCTATCACGATCGTTGTCCAGTTTGGTATGGCGCTTCGAGTCTCCACGGCGAACGACCGACGTCTCGCACTGGATCTTGTAGATCCGCAGTGCAGTTATCACAAAGAACAGCACGTTCGTAAACACCAGAATCAGCAGCGGCAGGTAAAGGTAGAGAAACTCGATGAGTTTATTTCCTAAAACAAGAAAACGGAGCATTAATGTCAACGAAGGATCCTAACGGATAACTCTCTCCAATCGTTCTTACCGACAAACAGACATCTGGACGTGCCAAACTGCGGGCGAAGGTAGATCGGCAGCAGATCGGTGTGATCTGCAACGAGGGCGCCCGCTACCATCAGGACCGGGCATCCCCACGCGTACAGCGAGTACAGCAGGAACTTCTTCGTTTCCGTGCTGCGAACTCCCGTCACGCCTCTGGGGGTGGTAAAGCGGTGGGACATTAGTAACTGGGCGTGCACGGTGGGGCTACTAGCGGGCGGGTGGGCCGACACCCGCCGCGTGCGCACGGTCGGGGACCTACTTGAACGTCCAGTAGATGTCGAAAGACATCACATTCAGCCAGAAGAAGCTAACCATGAACGAGAAGTAGACGATGTAGCCGGAGATGGCGCACGATATGCTCGCGCCGGGGAACGTTTGCAGCTGCACCAGCGAGAGGACGGTGTAGCCGACGCTCAGCCCCAGGACGTAGCACATCAGCGACTTGCCGTGCATGTTCCGCAGCTCCGGGATGCAGGCGTACACGAAGAATGTCATCAGCAGGAACGGCACCGAAATCAGCATGCCTGAAACGATCGCAGACGCGTGATTAATCAGGACACCGAAACAACGCCGACAGCCTGGCGCTGCGAGCAGATTGGGACGATGTAATTCGGCACGGTCAACCCTCCTGCTGACGCCTCATCACAGCGACATCATCGGTAAACACATTAACAAAATTAACTGAATTCCCACCCGGCCAGGCCACCCAACGGATGATCTGTGGGCGCCATATGGGACCACATGTCAAGCTGTCAAAACGGTACCCCTGTGATTGCCCGGCCACTATCTTTTGGCGCCACGCAGAGATAGTAAACCGATACTCTCCTTCCATACTGTGGCGGCACCCAGCCAGATACGATTCCCAATGGCGGCGCCACTAATTAATAAGCGGCGCGAGTTTTGTGTTTCTATTACCGATATTAGCAATGTAAATTTCGGTAGCCATCGGCCGACATAGTAATCCCTATACCGATCCCCTTTTTTCCATGTCCTTGCAGTCCGAGTGTCCAAACACTGCCAACAACAGTATTCATGAAGACGCGCATTGCGTGCGTCAGTAAAACGTACTCTGCAGGGATTCGCAATCATTAACTTGCTGCGCGGCTCTGATAGTGGCCGAGCTGATGAATCGTTGGTGCGGAAAACTCATCACCAGCATATGGCCCACGGGGAGGCGTTCGTTTGCATGTCTGATTCGTGGCCGTAACTTTCACTGCGCAGTGGACACCGAATGGAAATGTACGCCAATCGGATTGGTGCCAGAGGTTAACAGTTGGCGAAAGCAAATAAGCGGCTGCCTTATCAACCGGCAAAATGTTGTACGCAGTTCCGGCCCGGGTTTGGATAGTCCAATGGCTCACTTAAAACCCTGTGCCCTGTCTTCTTTCACTGTCAGATAAGACGGTTTTATACGGTGATCATCATCGGGGAGATATTAAAGGAACGGTTCGATGCCTACAAGAGTGCCCAATTCCTTTCCTTAGTCATTATATCAGCATCTCATAATCATTTTCATTCGTCATTAAACTTCTCTTCTGGAGTTTGAACCCTTGTCTAAACATAAACTATTTACAGTTCTCCATCGCCATTTAATGTCATTTTTTCGAAGGACTTCTACTGAGCTGTGCCTTTATTCTAATTACGCTTATCCTTTGAAATACACTCAAAATGCGTGGTTCAACCCAATTCGTAAAAAGGGCGAGTGATGCATTAGATCACCGCGAGCTTTTGGTCGAAAATATCAGAGGGCCGGGCTTGAAGAAACTCTAGCCGGAGTTGAATAAACTTCGCGTTCAAGGAGTGCCCCAAACAAGCATACAGTCATGTGCTGTATGCCAATCAATAAGCTCAATATGCTTGTCAATATGCTTGTCATGTCAATCTTCATACTCTGCCCCGGGGGAATACCACACTGACAGGACCGCTGACGTGTCGGTCGTGGTCCAAAAAAAGATCAATCCTCATATTCATAACTCCGGTAGGCGAGGGCACAAACGCAGAGCTTCGCAGAGTGGCCATTAGCCTTGGCCGTTTGTCACAATCGCGCTACAATGCAAACCGACACGATGATCTTCCCAGCCAATGTGGTGATAAGTGCACGATCGGTACGGAGCTGAAATGGTTGACCTTGGCCGTGTGGGCCAGCCCCGGAGCGGGTCATAAAATCTAGCCGCCGTCGCTATCGCTGCGTAATGAGCGCTTGACTTTTGTATGTTCCCGACGACCCCAGTGCCCCGGCTGAGCTAATTGCCGTCGGAAGTCGTTAGACCCGGTCGGTCAACATTGATTTGCATCCACAGAGCATATTCAGGCGATCCCCGCGCGTACTGGGAGGGCCATAAAGTGTGGCTTATCGCGCTTATTCGCGTTTGCCAATCCAATAAGATGGCTTGCCTTCGAAAGCAAAAAGGAACCACGCACGGTCGGCGACACGCGCCCAAATTTGCCGCCTGGCAAGTGGACTCTATTGGACTAATTGGGGTGTTTATTCTCCTGTCCGCCAACCCGGTACTTACCGACTGGATAGAGTTGGTACTTAAACTCCTCATTCGACTCGAAGCAGATCAGCCCGGAGACGTACGGTTCGTTCTCCCGGGGCGCTAGGCAGTACTCGTTCCGCGGCACAAGCATTGTTTCCGCAATGATAACACTGCCATTCTGAGAAAAGAAATGGAACGCGTTAGTAGACAAGGAATGATTTTCAAAAAAATGTTCAAATTCATTCGAAAGAGCCAACGATCATCGATGCTTCTCGCAGAAGGTGTAGTAGAAGCACAGTTTTAGTAGCTGACGACGGAAGCATTTAATATGCTGTTAACTGAAGCAGACAAGAAGCTGTTAGCTCACGTAGACAACATCGCAACAATCCGCTGCCTTTATTCGTAAGAGCTGTTGACATAAGCAGAACAGAGTTTGATGGCACCTTCTTCGGTTTGCTGACCACAGTTGCCAACGCCGGGGAGGAGTCGACCGCGGAATCTCGAACAATCGATCAACAACGCTGGGAATTCGCTTTTTACGTCAACCGAGGCGAGCGTGCAGCACGCAACATGCGCGATCTCTGCGCATTACTCATCACGCCACACTCGTGATCGTCTTGATCTGACATTATAAACATTCATCACCAGAACATGGAGTGGGCTCGCCGGGTGTCTGAAAACGATCTCGACTGTTGTTGCGCCATTTGGAACGTAATCCACTAAAAATAAGAATAGCGCAGGTTCGCCCTGGGACCATGTTTCAAACATCGGAGGCATCGGACCCACCCATCTCTACAATCTGTCTTTTTCCCGGCACCGGTTTTTGGGGAAAATCCATCGAGTATTTAACGACTCGCGAACTATTTGCAAATTTTACAGGGAAAGTCCCGGTGCTTTGGGGAAAATAAAGGGTTTGTCTCGCTGGTTCTTCAGGGCAGACGCAATACCCATCGGAGCAAACACCCGTTGGAGTTTTATCACTCCTCTGAAAGGACAACCACCGACCCTGGCCCCTGGCGGTGCCCTACAGTATTTCGCAGGTGTCACACCGGTGTCCCTTCAAACATTTGCCAATCGTGGCCAACGCTGCCAGCCTTGAGGGAGTGCGAACACCTTGCGCGATTGTTGATATATGCACCTGCAATCAGCCACTTCAACCGACTGCACAGCAGGTCAAACAAATCAGATCGAGTGACTTGCAGAGCACGCCCGAACCCCAGATTGGTTGTTTAAATTATGAAACAAATCCAATCACCGGGACCGGGATTGGTCCTTATCAAAACCCTGCACGGCCCCGGTATGGCTAATTGCCGAGACCGTTGGCCGCCTGGGCCACTCGTATCATCGGTACGTACGCGTGGCGATAAACAATCGCGTGGCGTGGTGCTCCGCACGAAATGATTTATGTCGGGGGAAACGAGCACGGAAAAAATAATATTTGCCCCGCGTCGTGGCTTAAGATTGGCCAGAAAATTTAAACATACACCGACACCGGCGTTGGCCGGTATAAGGAGAAGATGAGTTCTTCTGCATCACCAACATTATGCGTTTGTGTTTAAAAGAGGCATGCCAATCAGCAAGGCGAGTATTTTGGGGTAAACCCGTTTTTTCTAAATAAATAATAAACTCGGGACGAAAACGACCATCAATCATCCGCGCTCACGACGCTAAGGCGCAGAGGGGTCTAAAGACTGGCAGCGCGCCGGATATATTAATTGACGCTTATTAATCTATCTAATCGTACTCCGTCTAAATCATCGCTATGATCTTCTTCTGCAAACTTGCCGTCCGTAATCCATCAACAGAACTCGACAATCTCGGGCATCAAGATCGATTGTCACTTTCTAGTGTAGTAAAAACGATCGTTAGAAAGGCGGGTTGTGAACGAAATCTCGCGATGTAAGATTATTGGTGACACCCGGCTGGAAGAGGCCGCAGCTCAATGCGATCCGCGAGCCACACATGTTCCCAGTCTTTTTGCGAGTCAAAAATAGCACTGAACCGTTGGCGATGGAATTGTGCATTCTTCCGGAGCCTTCCGAATCTTCTGGCCAACTTGGTGGTCACTTACCTTTGCGACGGTCCAATAGTCCTCGGTGCGCTCCTGTGGCGTCAGTTCGTACACATGCGCGCAGGGCTTACCGCGCAGGAACCCGTAGTAGGTGCTGTTCCGTAGGTCAATCGCTTCCGTTTCACTCACGTTCACCTTGATCGGTAAGGACACGTTCGTTGCCACACAGGTCCTGGTCAGGTACTCGTTGTCGGCGCAGCACAACCGCACGCAGATCCGCACCGCGCACAGGCAGCCCCGGACGTAGGGCGCGACGTACCTCCGCGACGCAAAGTCCACGTAATCGTAGTCGATCGTCCGGTAGAAGGTTGAGTTGTACACCACCCCATCGTGCCGGATGTCCCCGTTCGCTAGCCGCTCGCCGGCCGTTATGTTGACCGAGTCGATGAAGTCACACGGCAAACTGTTGCACGCACTGAACCGGGCCCCGAACAGCACCAGCAGCGCAGCGAATATCCTGCCACTCATCCTCACTTCCGGCGCAGTTCGTCACGGAGTAAACACTGGCCGACCGGTGTGGCCGATGGACGCTCCCGCACAGCTGGCTACCTGGCGCGGACTGGCGCGTCGAGACACATCCTTCGAAACTCGCGCGTACCGAATGGCCCAAAAAACCAGTTCCAGCGGAATTTCTGAGCAGAACGGGAAAATGTTTAACCCGCGCCGTGCCCTCTCTGGCGGGGCTGCCAGACTCCTCCGGTGACTGGTTTCGGGCGGTTCGTCTGCAAATAACGAGAGAACGGAAGCTAATATAAGAACCGGACCATAATTCAGGGGCTCCTTCGAAATGCGGTTCCCGCGGTGTGTGGTGTGCGGTAAGATTAATGGGGTTGGGAGTGGACCGTCACGTTGGGCCATAATTGGACTATTATTGGGACAGACGACGATGACCAAGTGTAGCGATAAAGTACCTCAACTTTGACCGGAAGGTGTACGAAGGTTGACGAAGGTGGGCGAAAAAGCCAAAAGAAAAAGGTCATCCTTTTTGAGCTACCAGACGGCTTGGCGATTAGCGCGCCTAATGGGCCGCCACGACGATAAATCGTAGAACAATCAAACAATGTTTGAATCATTATTTACATGTTTGTGCAGACCGCAAGAAATTATGTAATTGAATGCAAAAATATGAAGTTAACATAAATTAATCAGACAAATAAACAGAAATTGAAGAAAAGTTGGCAATACGCCACAAATGCAAACATCCATTAGCTGAGCACAGTAATCACTTTTCAACGGGCTGTCGGTCACATAATTAACCTAGCGGTATAATCAATAAGTTCAATAACTAGCTCCTTGCGATATTTGCTAAACAAACATCGAAATAGGTAACATTATTTTGGCGATTCTTAGAAGCCTTCCGATTGGAACCGACGAAGACTACAATTGTCGGCGAATAGTCGACAGTTGCCGGACGGACATTGTGTCACACGATCCCATAAAAGACCAACAGCGGATAGCAAACAATGTTGCTAATTGGAGTTCTACTCATCGCCGAACGGGCGCCAACTGCAAGCTGACACCAGTTGTCTCAGCATCCGAGCCCCGGGTTGGGAACATGCCCGGACCGAACCCGACACCGGAGTCAAACAGTGTCCTTGGTCAACAACGGGACTCACGCCGTAAACCGGACGGGGGAACACCACTTGACAAGTTCGATTTCCGGTTCGGTGCTATTTCGGTGGTCAAATGGGCGCCGGATGGTGTTTCCCCCGTTTTACTGTACTGTTCCGTGGAATCGCACTTTACCGGCTGTTTGGAACATTTCGCAAAACACCCCCCGCAAAACGTATCGTCCTGGAAGTGGTTGAACCGAGCCGTTCGTCGAAAACGATGACGAGGTTCAGCTGGAAAGAAATTGCCGCTTCCAGGACGCGGCCAGCGAGAGATGATTGAAAGGGGGTCGCTGATAGTCCGCTTTGGCCCACGGCTTGGTAGCGGGAAAAACCGGCCAAACTGCTTCGGAGCAAACAATGCAGTTGTTAGGAGATGGATCCCAGGTGGCGGGTCACGATCGTGCTTCGGACGGCTCGTTCCGTGAAGCTCGATGCGCTCTCCGGGAATTGTTTATGCTAAAATTGTGTTCCCCGCCTTGAAACCGGATCAAGTGGAGGCGCAGGGCACCCCACGAAGGGCTGCGATGATCACGATCGCTGATCACCGGTTTACGGTGCAGCAGTCTAATGATGATTGCAAATGTTCTATCACGTGGACATCGTGCAGACGCCTTTTTTCATTTACCTAAAAGAATGCCGAACGGAAAATGAAGCAGTCGAACAATTACACCCAGCACGGGTGAAAGAGTGTGAATAAAATATGGGTTATTATTTGTGCAAAAAGCTTCATTTCCAACACGATCCACTAGCTCAAACGGGAGCAGTTCCTTGAATACATGCCGGCGTGCATGATGAATGTTAATTATAACGGGTTCCTTTGGCGCACCGACCACCGGTATTAGTCACTCCAAACGACGGTCATTAAGCGAACACGGGGGGCAATATGTAAAATTGCCATGTCGGGGTTTCCATGGCGAGGGTCTGGTGAGTGTAATGTTATGCAAAATGGTACGATAGGAAACATTTTCAAAAGGAACTCCCGTGGAATTACCCAACTAGCTCAAACTTTGTTTTCTTCACTTATTCCTATTAAGCCAATGAGTCTATTTTATATCAGCTAATTGTTAGAGCCTTTCAACAGCCATTAGTTCCTTATCGCTTGTTTTCGTTACCAGCAAAATGCTGTTTTTTACGGGGTTTTAAAGTCATTCGGATGTGTTTAAGCTCCACGCTGGTTTTGTGGCAAACCGATTGACGATCATAACCGATTCAGCACTCAACCGGCAGGATCAAACGTTTCGTGTAGGGTACGGTCTCATGTCAGTGTGATTCGCAGCCTCCAACAGTCTCAAAACTTAATGTTCCTTTTCCGAGATTACAATTCTCGATTTCCGCATCGACGGCAACCGACGAGACGGTTCCTTCCTGGTCTCTCATCAACCTGGTTCAACCTCATCAACGCACATGGTTCATCTATCTTAGCTTAGACGTTTCCTTGAAAAGGTCGTTGGATCTGTGTTGAGTTTGCGTCAGAAGGTTGACCTCTTTGGTGGTTCTTCTCGTGATCCTATCCTCCAATTGTGCCGCCTTCGTGCCAAACGTGATATCACCGATTAATCTTTTGAAAAGCAATTAACGATCGGGGGTTGTGTGGCGTTTGGGCGTTCTAAAAGCCATCGTGGAGGATACACATTTTGAAACACAACCGATGATACCGGCACGAACCGGAAAAGTCCAAATGCCAATGTTGCATGATCCGAAAGGAAGCAAAAAAACATCTTAAGACTCTTTGTTACATTCGAAAAAATAACAACAAATGATAAAATACAAGTTTCAGCTTCAACGACAAACCCTCGGACGGCAACAACCGGGGCTAGTGTCCCCGGACAGACGCGCATTTGTTTTGGTACCACTTTCAAAAATACCGGTTTTGCAGTAAAACTTGGAATTCGAAACACAGCTTCCAACCCGAGTCAAATTCAAAAATCAAATTCTGTACAGTGCGTGGGTCGTCCCGCCATTCACCAAAGTGTGTGTTTTAAATAGCCAATCACAACCCGTAGAAAGTGGGACAATGTTTTAAAAACAGCACTTCATCGCTATCCGAAAAGGTTGGTTTTCTTTTCACCAGTTATTGGCTATTTGTTCGCATTAATTTCCCTTCATCTGAAATCTCCCGAAAATTTAGAATTTGCCGGAGCGTTTATTAAGACCTGGTGCGTTCAAATTAATGCTCAAATAACAAACTTTGCCCACTAAACACCAATGTACATAGGTTTGATTTTGTAAACAAAGATATCTCATTTCACGCCTACGGCCGAGCGAATTTGACCATGGCGAATGGAAGCGTTCGGATTCCGCTGCTGATAGGAGGCAACCAAAACGCATACGCGATACCCTTCAAAAAGCGTGTAAAAGACGTCGTCGTCCATTTGTTTGAACCCTTTCGGGCGATTCCTCCGTTCGTGATTTTGATAGCAAATCATATCTTATCGCCTTCGGTCTCGCGTTCTACTTAAACCAGTCAACCGAAGGTTTACGTTGCTTAAACAACACCACTGGCGTATCCGGTAGTCGCGTCTTTTTTCACTAAATCATCCGATCGGCTATCGCAAAATGTGGTTGCCTTACAACGCACAGAATGACGAATTTTTGGACCTTATCCTGACCAATAAATTCTACTCGCACCGGTAGAGACAAGTGGCCGATAGAAGTACCACCGATAAATGGATAACACGGGAACTTAATTGCCCTGCGGCTAATGTCGTCCATTTTCACTTTGACCTTCCCACCGACGATCCGAAGCGGCAGGGGCAGCTCAAGAATCGATGTAAAGTGGTCAAACAGTATAAAAATATTTTTTATAACCATGACAACATCGAATTCCGGGCCCTGAGGCCACCTGCGAAACCACCGCTTAACCCACATTCGAAATCATATGCAACCTACCTTTCCAGCGGTTGAATAACTAATATTCCGGTTCAGTCCGCGAAGCGTTTGAGTTTGAAGGCGAGATTACGCGATGCGTCGCACGTGGCAGTATCTCTTCTGGGCGAGACACAAATCCACGAGCCCCACGAGGAAGCGACCAGTGAGATTGGCGCGAAACTGAAACCTTCACATACCACACCACAACGAACGTCTTCGGGCTTCGGTTCTTGTGGGAGCCTCAATCGGGTCCGATCCCGGAAATCCCTCGTCTCGCCGTTTCTTCGCTATTATCACGCGCCACCGTCTGTCGATCGCGGAACCTTCGGCCGGTGACTCTGCGATGATTAAAATGCCTTAAACAACACAGACACCCACAGACACTTGATCGAATGTGGCTCCTGGCGATCCACCCCAAACATTATTGTCTGCCGTCGAGCCCGACGGGAAACAGGTTTCGCGATCGCCGTGTAACGCACACACAAATCTGCACGGCGCCAACCGCAACAACGACGCGACAATTGTGAATCCGATGTTCCGAGCGCGCTCGCCGAGCGTCCGAAGCGAACTGAGCCCTTCCGCGGCCCCGCGGATCGTAGTCTATTCCAATCGAGGCTTTCCAATCGATGCGGGCGCCGACAGACGACAAACGCGTTGCAAATTCGGGCGCGCCTGTATTGGTGTTGATACGGCGTGCCGTTGCCAAACAAACACTGCCGTGTGGCCGGCATCCGGTTGATTGGTCTCGGTCGCGCCGATGCCGCTGAAAGTGTTAATTCGCGTTTCAGACTGATTCACGGAGTCGCGTGATCTTCCGCGGATTAGCATCGTCGGACTTCGCTTGGTACGGCCGGCCGGCAAACGATGCCGGTAGCCAGAACTCGGTTGCTGGACAGTAAGCTGTCGTAGAGCTAATCTCGTCTCAGATATGGCTGGCGATGTTTTTGATTCGGAGCATATGAAACCCGCAGCCGACTTAGATGGCTTAAGGCTTGTTTGTCACATCTCCTTAGTAGCCATGTTTTGATCATTCTCATTTATTACTTGTACGCACCTGATTTTTTATGCTATCTGTGAGGCCATGTAGAAGATACGAATGTAAATAGCCCCGGTTCGGACTAAAGCCGCACAAGGACGCACAACACACAAATGATTTACTAATGGCCACTTGATTATTGTGCCAAGTCCTAAACGCTCACCCGAATACGGCAGCACTCGTCTTCTAGCCAACTGAGATAAGCCACAGAAATGGTATAACTGATGTGATAATTTTCGCACCCCAAAAGTCAGCGGTTTATTGGGTTTCGATTGTGCTGCTGCCTAACAACGGTACTGACTCTCGAATCACTTTTTTTGTCTCCCGTCATAGAGCTCAAATAGAAGACGGTAGCAAATGTTTGAATCTCACCAATCACGTGTCGGCCGTTGAATTTCAAATCAACGACTGCCACAGTTGATCGAACGAGCGCCCAACGAACTCGGAAAATTCAAACCGTGAGCGGCCAGTGGGTTTTCCATCCTGGGGGAAAACGCTTCACACACCAACGCAGGCCCGCTCACAGCACTCACGGAAAACGCCACTCTGTGTTCTGTCAGTCCCGTTTGTCACTCCGCCGTGGGTGTACGCAGTTTTTCCGATCGACCGAAAACAACAAAAAACGGTACAGAAAACGGGATTAACAAGCGCTTTCCAGAGTTCTATTGTTTCGCTGTGCAATATCGCGCCCGTGTGTGTCCGTTGGTGTTCGAGCGCAAACAAACAATGGGAAAGTCCGAGCGACGGCCGAAAGGAAAACGCTGCCATCGGTCGGGCATTGTGAATGGAAAATCGGAAAAAATCCCCACCTTCTTGAGCAGTGCCCGGTTCGTGTGTGTTGGTGAATGAAGCTTGTGTACGACCGCTTCTAGTTGCCTCTCGCTTCTTTGTACTCGGAAACCTGAAACGCTGATAAGTGTACGCATTTTCCAGCTTTCTACACACCACACGTAAACGCTACTTGGTGTTGTGTGGGGCTGTAAGAGTGTTCTGGCGCCTGGATTATGTTGCATTATCCGTCGGGTATCTATCTATCTGTGTGGGACAAAGACGGAAAACAGGAGCCTCCAGCGTAACGAGAATGTCAATCAGGAGCACTAGACAATGCTTATGCTTTATATCGATGTGCTTATCCATCTTAACGAGTGGATCAATGGGGCCGCTGAGCGAAGTTTGATGATGAAAGTCGTAAAAATAACAACGATTCCCACTCGCCTTGCGCGTCTTGCGTAAAGTTAGTTAAACTGGGATTGAATGCAGGTCAACGTGAAGAATGTAAAAAATGGCTGTTTTGAAAGATCCTTAGCCGTGCGAGTCACGGCTCTAAAAACAAACTATTCTTATTCACTCGCTCGACACTTCTGATTTGCGCCATTAGTTCGGTGATTAATTACCATCAATTTTCATTAAAAGCAGACCATCTGACGGTCTGTCGGTCTGTCGGTATTTCGAGTTCCATTTTTTTTATTTGATTCTTCGTTGATTTCTTTGTCCGCATCGCATGAGCGCCTTCATGTTCAACATTTACATTCTCTTGGGGCCAGAAGAAACTTCTTCTGAAGAAACTTCTGATCGACGTTTCGGCTCCATCTGACGCCGTCAGCGAATTTTACGTCGAAAAACGTCGTAAGTGACAGATTGATAAGACTGATAAACGGAAACGATACAACTCTTGTTGGGCGGAAAATGTTTGCTCACGTTTCGCGTGCCTGTCGGAACTGGGCAAACATTTCATTCTGATACTCTGTAACACGGAGCGGAAGTTTCACATGATAGAATATTTGTTTTGATAATGCTTTTTGGTGTGGGGTTTGTTTAGAATTTCCATCAAATAGCTGCAACATAAAACGTGATGGTTGTCGATAGTTCCTAGTAAATGTTCTCCGGTCTCGAGTTCTCGGAATTGGCTGATTTTTTATATTCTGTGCTAGCAAGATACAAGTGTTGATTCCAGTAATTCATTTCATCGAATAACATAAATTACATGAGATAGCCCACGGTTCGGTATTACTTCGAACACGGATTAATGTTATGCGCCCAGGAGGAAAATTATGCCACAGTTGATTCGATTCACCGGTACGCTCAAAACAATGCGAGAGCAAGCGAGAGAGAGAGAGAGAGAGAGCGATAGAGAGGGCACGAGTGTGTGCGAGCAGGACAAAGGCGCACTTCACGGACCAAGAAGTCACTTTTAGAGGCCGGGAACGCAAAAATGTTTGGTTAGCGAACCTACAAGCGAAAACCAGGGACTGGGAACGCACGCACGAGAGAGAAATAAGAGAGGAAAGAGAAATGTGGAGAGAAAAGAGAGAAATATGAGAGAAAAGTTTAATATAGAATATAGAGAGAAAAGCAAAGACAAAAATACGGTCAGAAAAGCGGTTTTACGTGATGCTCGCTACGTTAAGTTCCGCGCTCGGTGTGCAGAGGCTTTAGTCTGACCCAGCCTCCACCACACGTCAAGATACGGTGGGTTGAGCTGGAGTTTCGCGCGTAGCGTTTCGTCCCGTGTCCTGCGTGGAATCTGTGGAATCTGCAACCATTCAACAGTAATAAGAAAGCTTACATTACGTTGCAGCCGGTGGGATTACTTTCCCTTCCGTGCTCAGTGTGCAGAGTGGGCAGCATAAATGGCGTAGAGCATAAATCGTGTGGTCCTTCACAAGACACCGGACTGGCCAATCCATCGGAACAGCATAGTTAAACAAACAAACAAACAAACCAAGCAATTTGCCAGTCGTTTCGCCAGCCGTGCAACTCGATTCGTCGATTTATTTCGTGCTGCATTCACCATGTAACGCAGAGTGCATTCGAGAAAGGGGAGAGCTTCACAGTGTATGTGTGCGTGCGTGGGTCGGCGTGCTGGTGTTGGTAGGTGCGATATTTCGGCCGCGGTATGCGGCATGCTGTTTGAAAATACACAGCCGCATCGGCAGCATAAACGCATAACATTCTGAAGGGTGCTTCCGTTCAGCTGCCGTTCGACGGAAGCACCTCCACTCTCCTCGAAACCCGCACCGATTGCGTCCTTATGCTCGGCCCATCCCTCCCTTCAGCCCTCCCGGCTAATGCTGCGGCAGTGGTGGCAGTTGCATTGCATCAACTCGGGTTCTCGGCAGTCCATCGCACCCGGAATGGTGGGCCATTATAAGAACCTTTCTCCATCAGCGTGCCACGCTCGTGTGCGGGTGTGTGTACGCATTACAAAATTATGCTTTCTCGAGTGCGTGCCACCCTCCAGCGGAGAGCGGTGGATCCATTCGCCCGACTTCCTACGCGCGCGCTGATGGTCATCAAATAACATAAATTTGAAACCATCAAAGCAACCACAGTTGATTGTTACTCTCTCTCTCTCTCTCTCTCTCTCTTCCCTTTCATTTCCCAGCATAAAATCTGAAAGCAGCATAGCAGGCGGCAGAGTGGGCACCGTTGCACGGCTGTCGCTTGTGCGGTCAGTGTTCGTTATTTTTTTCTCTTGTCGTTGAAGTGACAACATCGCGCGCATAAGAAATTCATAAAAACGCCCCCACACAGAGCATAACTGTGGGCCACCCGGGGGTCCACCAAAGTGTCATCTGTTGCATCAAAATGCACCCAAACGGCGGGTGCATATGAGAGAGTGAAAGAGAGCGCGAAACGAATATCGTGAAACTGTCATCGCTCGGAAGTGAAATCGTGGCCAAGGAGGCCGTGCTACGGAACGAGCGCCCATTTCCGGCATAAATTCTAATTTCTGTCCGGCGCACGGACCCCGCCAGACCCGTAAAGTGTGTATTTATTTTACTTTTTATTAACCAGAAGTAAAGTGCTGCCAGTGGGCCATCGGGGCCAATACTTTCGATTAGGTGGCGCCCGCCGTACCGAGCCGAAGTCCATTAATAGCTCCGGGAGCGCTCGCCTTGCGGTGGCCAAATTATGTTAAGCGTGATTTACATCCTCACGATTGCCGGTTGTTTACACACTCCAGTGACTTGTGGCCGCGAGCAGCAGCAACAGCAGCACCATGGTTCGGGTGCGGCCGAGGAACTCAACGGGTAAGTGCTTTTCGGTGGGACCTGCTATTAATTTTTACGAATGCTTTACGAACCCGCGGCCGGGGTCGACGATTTTAAAGCTTCGGCACGGCGGTGGGTGGGCGGGGGTGTGAATAAAAAATTAGCTACCCTTGGAAGGACCCACAAAATCGAGGTGGCCATCCTGGCCTGGCCACTCACGTTACGTGCCGCGTGTGATGGCGTGATGATGCTTGAGCGCAGATTAGGAGTTTATGGCCGGCCAGGACGAGACCGCCGTTTAATGTTATTCCACTCACGGATCGCCCGCAACGACCAAAGCCCATTATTATGGTTCCGGCAATGGGGTCCTTTGGCAGTGGGGTCTAAGGAAAACAAAGCCCAAAGTGGGGTATCGATGAACCAGAAAAATCCTTACGACGGCGAGGAATCAAAGCGCGTTTCCGCTAACACTACCCGGACCGGAAGTCAGTGACCTAGCTACCGTCGGGGGCCGTACCACCGCCACGCGCTCACATAACCGAGCGACCCGATCGGGGAGGCACGAAGCGGGGTTTGGCCCTAATCCAATTCCGGTCTCGTCGACTTGGTCGGGCGAGGATATTAAACTTTCCGCAAACCGAACCGGAACGACTTTTTCGGGGGCGACCATTGGCGAAGGATGCTGCGTATCGTCGGCGCACAGTCGCCGGGTTCCGGGTTCCTTTACCCCGCCCCAACCATTTAGTTCAATTCCCACACCAGCCGCCCCTCCGGTTACGGTAATTTATGGGCTGCGATTTGGTATGTAGATGAGTATCTCTTCCGGCTTCCGCGTGCCTGTGTGGACAGCGCCGGAACACAGGCAAAAGAAACGAAAAACCGGGTCGCAACACACACCGAGCGGAGTGGACCAGGCGTCCGGAACACCGGCCTGTTCCGGTCTTTGGCGGTGCGTGGAGTGGAATTGAAAATTAACTCCAAGAAGGGACCCCGAACCGGGCCGGGCGGATGAATGTTTTTAATGCATGCAAATATTTGTCGCACTAATGCTCTGACAGCCGCAACCCTCCGACAAGAACCCTTTTCAAGCTCCTGATGGCGGGAAGCAGGCGAAAAATAAACGTGGACCCGGTCGCCCACAATGGCGCGCGTCACACAATCGTCCGTTGGCCCCGTGCCTAATCTTCGAGACGAAGCTAGAGCCTGACCTTATTCCCGGTCCCGATTCCCAGGGATTCTCCGCTTCTGGACGGGGACGGCGACATTAATAATCCTTGTTTATGTTACGGATACGGCACGGACCGGCGTGTCCCGGCAGCAGCACGCAGGACGCAGCATCTGGAGCAGAGCGCTACCGAACGTTTTATGATGCTCATCACAAATAGAGCAGACAAGATTAAGCCATTAGAAGCACTGACCACACTAACGAGGACGAACCGGCGTTCGGGGCCGAAGTTTCGGAGCGATACGATTGGATGATGAAAATTGATTCGTGTGCCCGGGGGTTTGGGGCGCACCGCACCGACCTAAAACTTCCTAATCCCCGACTCGGTGTGTGCCTGTGTGAATGAATTATTAATATTCGCATTCGGTGGGTTGCAAGGTTGCTGATGAACGGAGTCGGATTTGATGCGATTTATGAAAAAATTAGATTTAATCCACTGCCGTGCTGGAATGGGATGCTGTGACCTAATAAACGTGGATCCAGAATCTAGAACGGAAGCCAACGGATAGTGAGGTTTAGTTGAAGCGAAAAGCGAAAAAAATTAGAACTATTGGGAGTCTAAAAAGTAAATCCCAAACAAATGTTGGGCCTTCCTGATCCTATTAAGATATGGCAAAACAAAATCAACTTAGGGCCATAGAAGGGCACTTCCGAGAGTGCCTTAAAACAATTCTTCGGTACTAAAAGCAAGGAATAGAGCCAATCCCCTCAGCGTTAAATGCAGCAACGTAATTAGCCATCAAACGGTACAAAGTGGCCCACTCGTGGGCCAACATCGAACTCGTTCCGAGTTTACGATGTGCCCGATGCCCATCCATCAATGGGAACGAATTTGTCATTTCATTTTTAATGACCGTCGGTGGCGTCTGCGGCTAGGCAACACTCCATCCGACACTCCATATCGCGGCCCGTAGGTAGTGGCAGCAGTGGCATAACATTTACGATACCGGAATGCTCCAGATCCACTCGGGGGCCCCGATATCCTTGCCGAGCGGCCGAACATCCTCGGAGAGTAGAGCTGGATAATTAATGCGCTGCCGGGCGGTTCTGCGTCATTTTCCCACCGATGGTCGACTGGTTGGCTGTTCCATTTCACGATCTGCCACTGTGCGGTGCACAGTGACCCCGGCTTCCAGTGTTCCAGTGTTGGTGGCATTTCAATCCCGCTGCTCATTGTAGTTCTGTCGCCGCAGGGACAGGAAGCGCAGACCGATGGAATCCAATCCAAGTTGCCACCGTGGCGGCAGATCGCAGATCGGGAGATTGATTGTTCCTTGGAGCTTCCGAGACACAGCGGCGATGAGCGGCTGTCGCAACGGCGACATTAATGTCTCGTACTCGAACTCTGGTGCAGCATGTCCCCCCGATTCGGTTGGTAGGATATGTTTGTGTTTCTGGCGTGCAAGTGCAGAATTAAATTGTGTTTACTTCGCAGCCAGCAACCGCTGGGAACTGATTTAATTGAACGTTCTCCTACTACTTATTTTCTTTCTTTTGCGGTATTTTATTGAATCTTCTGCTAGTTTTGTTGGATTTCCTTTTATTGCGACATTTTTTTGAATATTTATAACAACTGTTTTATGTATTTTCTAATGCTAAGTTAAAGCTAGTTTGAGCTAGCTAGCTATGTAGCTAGTTTTGAGAAGTCTGTCTCATTCTGTTAGCTGTTCTGTGCAATGTAATTCAATTACACTTTTGGTTGTTCGTTTTGTTTTTAAATCTTTACTTAACTTATTGTTTTCCATGTTTATTCCTTTTCCTTTTTTCCACTTTTTTATTCGTTTTGTTCCACAAAGAGAATGAAGACATATTGAATGGAGTTGAGTAGTTTTAAAAGTCACTTTGAAGCATCCGATCGCCCCAGCGCACACCTTGCGCTGGTTAAGTGTTGTCCTTAATTTGTCAATTTGTTACATAAAAAACGAATGGCAGCGTAAAAAATCAGCCTGTCCTCACCACTCACCCCCGAGGCGGGCAGCGGATTGACAAAGAAAGCGGCTCTTTTCGCAACTCGCCACACGCCCCACGTGAGTCATAAAACCCCATATTGGAAGTTAATTTCACTTCTCCCGAGCGCCGAAGACCCACCCTTGAGGGGTCCGCGCGCCCGTGTGCTGTTTGCATAATACACACATCCTCTTTCCTTCGCCTTCCGCCGGTTGCTGCCACATCTGTTCCGGGAACCGCCCGAAAGTTGAACGGCTGCATTCCCGCGCTGTGTGGTGCTCCTTCGGTTGTTTGCCACCGTTAAACAGGAAACTTTTCTCCGCCTGTTCAACAACTAAATAAAAGCCAGATGGCGATGGCGGCACTCGACTTTTTAATAACGTCGGCCACTTCTTTCCGCTGCCTTGCCGCTTGCCGGCGAAAAGGGTTCACGGGGCCCATTCTGCTTACGCTTTACGATTCACCGACCCCCCCATCGCCGGAGCGGTCCTGGGCGAACGATAACTTCTCATTTGCGTTGGACCCTTGCTAATGACTCACTCTTCGCCTTTTTTGCAGACTGACATTTACACCGTCCGGTGGTGGCGGTCACGTGCCGCGGAACCAGGCGGCCACGGGGGCCCGGTTTAGTCGACGCAAGAAGACGGAGAAGCTACACCCCACCAGTGACCCGGTGTACCGCGATGAGGAGGAGACGATCGAGCCGGGCGTCTGCCAGGTGTACACCGGGACGACGTGCGAGCAGTTCCTGCGCAACCAGACCGTGTTCGTGACGCCGGACATCACGATGGAGGTGCTGGAGGAGCGCCTCAAGTCCGCGTACGGTGTAATCCGCGAGTCGAAGGACATGAACGCCAACTGCCGGGTGTACGCCCTGCCCAGTCTGTGCTACAGCATCCTGCCACTCTGCCGCACGCCAGAGCTGACCAACCATCAGTACTTCGCCAATAAGGCAGCCGCCGAAGCATCACGCCGGCCGGCCTCCGCCGGGCGGACAAAGTTAAAGTCACACGAGAAAAAGAACAACCGCAAACAGCTGCTGGCTGGGCTCAAGGCGGTCCAGTCCACGGTGACCGAAGTCCCGGAGCACGTGACCCGGATCACCCCGAGCACCACCACGGAACGGTTGCGAGTTTATTTCAGTGGAGGCGTGACTCCCGACCCCGGCGAACACTCTTTCGATGGCGAGATCGTGATCGAGAACGCACTGCCCCGGTACCAGCGCCGTGAGCGACGTACGGCCGCCGACTCCGCGAGTCGGAGTCGTTTCGTCCAGCAGCAGGACGAAGTTTCGGTTCTCTCCTACACCTCATCTAGCACACCGAAGAAGTCCTACCCGCCGACGCGGAATACCGAGAACCTACGCCGGATCTGCCGCAACGACTGCGAGTTGCTCGAGAACGAGCTGTGCCAGAAGGAGTACGCCATCGCGAAGCGACACCCGACGATCGGCCAGAAGCTGCCGCTCGAGGAGTGCGACGATCTGCCGCTCCAGACGAGCGTCGATGGCACGATTCTGAACGGCATCGGTGGGCTGGGTAGCTCGGGCGACATGGAGTGTATGCGACTAGGGATCGACTTGGACATCAGGCCAGACGACGACTGCTACTGGGAGAACGGGGCCAGCTACCGGGGCATCACCGATCGGACCACGTCGGCGAAGATCTGCATGCGCTGGTCGAAACTGATGCACACGATGTCGGAGTTCCCGCACCTGGCCGGTCACAACTACTGCCGGTAGAGTTCGTTGAAGAATCCAGAATGTCATCCAACTTCTAACGATTGTGATGCTTTCCCACAGCAACCCGCCACACGCCGGACCGATGGAGGCACCGTGGTGCTACGTGGACATGCAGAAGACGATCGAATACTGCGAAATCCCCCGGTGCTCCGAGCGGATGTGGATGTACATCATCATCGGGTTCGTAGCGGTCATCTCGCCGCTGTTCATCGGCGTGGCGGTGTTCTGTTGCCGCAAGTACCGCAAACACGGTGTCTCCAACATCCAGAACGTAAGTGCACCGTCTTCCAATTCCGTTCCGATCACCTAACACGCTCGCTCTCTCTCTCTCTCTCGGATTGCAGATCAATTTACCGAACGCGGACAAGAACATTTACGGCAACTCGCGGCTCAACTCGCCCATCGAGATGACGTCGCTGATAGCGAACCAGGCGTCGTCGGCAGGTGGAGCGGCCAGCCGGAACGCGGAGAACGGTGGCATCCAGGGGCTGACCAGTGGGCAACCGGGCAGCACCGCCGGGCAGCCATCGCAGTCGCGCAACAACGGCATCTCGCGGGTCCCGCAGTACACGCTGCAGGACGTCCGCTTCGTCGAGGAGCTGGGCGAGGGTGCGTTCGGCAAGGTGTACAAGGGCGAGCTGACACAGAAAACTGGCGACAAGATCTTCGTGGCGGTGAAGGCACTGAAGGAGAATGCGAGCGCCAAGACGCAGGCGGACTTTAAGCGCGAAATCGAGCTGATATCGGACCTGAAGCACGACAACATCGTGTGCATCCTCGGGGTGGTGCTGAAGGAGGAGCCACTGTGCATGCTGTTCGAGTACATGGCGCAGGGTGATCTGCACGAGTTCCTCATCGCCAACTCGCCCAACGAGGGCAAGTCGCTTAGTCAGCTCCAGTTTCTACTGATCGCTCAGCAGATCTGCGACGGGATGGAGTATCTGGCCAGCCATCACTACGTCCACCGGGATCTGGCGGCCCGCAACTGTCTGGTGGGCGACAGTCTGACGGTGAAGATCTCGGACTTTGGACTATCGCGTGACATCTACAGCTCCGACTACTATCGGTAAGGTTTGCGGTGCCCGGGGGATTGCAGCAGTCCAGCACACTCACCTTGCGCTCTCTCCTGCAGGGTCCAATCGAAGTCGCTTCTCCCCGTACGCTGGATGCCGTCCGAGTCGATCCTGTACGGGAAGTTCACGACGGAGAGTGACGTCTGGTCGTTCGGTGTGGTCCTGTGGGAAATCTATAGCTACGGGCTGCAGCCGTACTACGGTTACAGCAACCAGGAGGTGATCAATATGGTTCGCGCCCGGCAGCTTCTACCGTGCCCCGAGTCGTGCCCCAGTGCCGTCTACTCGCTGATGGTGGAATGTTGGCACGAGCAGGCGGTACGGCGGCCCACCTTCCCGGAAATCGGCCACCGGCTCAAGATATGGTACCAGGCGCAGAAGAGAAGTAAGTAAAGCGAGGGAGAACCAGTAGACAAGTACATTCATCATCATGTCCATCATCTTGTTTGCAGCCGAGCAGAACGAGCAGAGTGGTTTCAATCGTAAAGGTTCGATGCTGAGCGTTAACACTCAGCGAATGTCGTCCCAGGGTAACCTCAATGTTGCCACACCATCGTCCTCATCGAGCCACCATTCGCTGAGCCGAGAGCGAAACGGCGATTCGTGTCGCTCTGACCAGCAGCAGCAACAACCCGTTATGGCCCAATCGCAACCTCGCAAACATCACCATTCGCTGGAGCGCGAGAAGATCCTCAGGACGAACCAGCAGCTACAGCAGCAGGCGCTGCTGCAACAGCAAGCCCCTGCGATCGCTCAGAATCCGGTGGCCTCGCGTCATCAGCATCATCAGCACCACCACTCGCTGGACCGGACCAACAGTGGCAACCGGCTGGACGACCCGTCCAACGGCGATCAGTGCGAGACGCAGAGCAACCGCAGCTTCTACCACAATGCCAGTGCCAGCCGGAGCAACAAAAGCATACACTCGATGCAGGAGCAGCACCAGCACCAACACCAGCACGGTCACCACCAGCATCAATCCCACCACCCGCAGCAGCAGCAGCCGCAGCAACATCCGCATGCAATGGGAGGTCACCCGCAGGGCTACAAGAACTTCAGTCTACCTCGGAAGAGCGTCGACAGTGGGCTCGAGTATGGGCTCGATTCCGGTGCCGATCTGACGGGGCTCACCAACAGCCCAGGCTATCCGGTGGCCGGTGCTGGTGTTGGGCGACCCGGCGAGATGAAGGCACGGCCTCCGAAGGACCCTCACCGTCATCATCACCACCATCATCACCACCACGGGTCGGGGCGAAGCAGAAGTCGCATCGATGCGATAGGGAACGCCTCGAACGCGGTCGGTAGTTCCATATCTTCACTGCCCGGAAGTGGTGCGGACCTCGGCGCGGAATTCGACCGGCACCAGGCACAGCAACTGGTCACGCCCAAGCACAGCACACAGTCACTGGTGGCGGGTGGTGGCCGCAAACCGAGCCACAGCGGCAGCATCCTCAGTGTGGCCAGCAACGCCAGTGAACAGTGTGCCGGCGGTCCGGGCGGTGGTTCCTTTCAACCCGGTTTCAGCTCACCCTCGCCAACCGTGCACTCGATCGGCAACGGCATCATCCCGTCGGGGCCGGCCGATCTGATGCAGTCGTCGTACCACGAAGGCTAGACCGCGTCGCCGACTCCTTTCTCATCACCTAGACTAGGTTAAGCTAAGCGTGGCTGCAAAGGCGTCACAACTCTTCGCTCCGGACGCAGGCCCGTCAGTTGGATGTCCCCGGAGGCTTCCAGCCAGAGTTTTCGTTTGCCGGCACCATGTCTCCACTCAGAAAGTTTGATCTCAAGCGAGGACTGCGTAGCTCGTAGGATTAGTCAACTAAGTCAATACTCAAACCCATTGCGCGCTCAGTGATTAGTCGTTATTATTTTTTAAGCCCCCGCCTTAGTTTACCCCGTGCCAGGCCCTTTCGTGGGCTCCGCTAATTTATTTCCGACAGGCCTTCGTCTTTAGTTGTACACGAACAATTACAATCGCCAGTGGCTATTGCTGTGCGGCCCGTAAGGATTTTAACTGCCCCTACATCGATCACCGTCAGCTGGTGGTGGAGATAGATAAATTAATTCACCGTTCAGGATGTCCGTTCGCGGGCGCTATGAAGGATGTTAACAAAAACAAGGGTGGCCACTGAAACCGTATTCCAAACACACGGCGGAGAGGACGTGTGTATTTATAAGTAAGAGGGTTTTAAAAAGTATTATGCAGCGAAAGCTCAATTTCGCAACCGCCTAGGATGGCGGCCACAGTTGCTGATCGGCCGCGCAGTGCCCAGCTTTTTAACACGGTGTCCGAAAACAGGTGGCCCCACCCGGTGTCAAAGTCATCGATAATTCCGTACCATCTTATCGAATAAGCTCAAAATAAGGAATTTTTGCATACGCCCAATAACAATAGAAACAAAGGGAAACCGGCAAAGGAAAAACCAGAGAATAATTTAAATATCAAGCGCAGGAAGAGAGAACCACAACCGACCCGAATGGGTGAAATAGTAGCGAACCAGAGAGAGAGCGATTTGACGCACGGAATTGGGTTGGCGATGGATTTTTAGGTTCACTCGCCGCGGAATCCTCGCGGCAGCATTTTTATGGGAATAGAGAACGCCGAACGAACCGAGCGTGCAGTAGTGTTTAGTAAGAGGAAAACAATGGAACTATGAAACAAACTTTTTGCATGTGAAAAATAAACTCAACCCGAACCCAGGCTCAACCCAAACACAGGAGGGAAAGGTGTCTGGAAAAGCTGGGAAACGTAACATTATTGCGTGTTCATTATTGCTTCCACTGCGTCGTTCGAATTTAGCACCACTTATGCCGGGGTCTACAATTGAAACACCGGCCAATAATAGTGAAGCCATAAGGGCGGGCCCATCAAAGAAACGACGAACGCACTGTCATCGCGTTTAACTATCATAATACCGAAAAAGCGCCATTTGATGATTGGCGCTGTCGACTACTGGGCAAAAAATGTCCAAACTGTGGCCTACTGAGTAAATTTGCTAGCAGCCCCCCTCATTACTCGATCCGGCTCTGCAGACCGATCGATCGCACACAAATCATGTCAGCTGTCTCGAACCTGCCGATTATCGGGTGGTGGCCCATAATGTATGCTGTTAATGCGACCGAAACAGCTGATAGCTGGTCTGGGTCGATTTTACCGCCAGGCGCCGTTGATAACCGGTTATCGTTGCAAAGTTAAAAGGCCGACTCGTGAGAGCCCCATCATCGCGCGCAGAGTGAGCCACTCGCTCACGATCCGTCGTAGTGAGAGGACGCGCATCTCGCACCGTGGTTTGTTTGTTCTGCTGTTGGTGTGCGTGGTTCTGGTGTTTTGGGGGTTCGGTTGTCTTCTGCGAACGGGTTACGGCGCCGCTGACCTTGAAACGCTGCACAGCTTGTTAATTGCACTTTGGCAGCTCCGTAATAAAGCACGCAGCTGAACGACATTTCGCGAGAAGACGCACAGGGCGCAAAATGTTGTCAACGCTGGGAAGCTACATTTGGGGCAGCTCGGAAAGCGACAAGTAAGTAGCCGTTATCTTTTTTACTCACTAACCCTTATCTTTCGTGTTCAGTGTGATATTTCAAGAGAAGTGTGTGCTTAGCTCAGTTAGTGATGGTTGCTAGGCAACCGCGGTCCAAGGACCGGTTCACGTTTATCCATAAATCTGGTTGCCGGATCGATGCTCGTCTTAGCAAGCTGCTCAGCAACCGTCCCTCGCAAAAAGCAATTGTGGTGACCGGTTTTTCGCTGTTATGCGCAATCATCTATGTGTCCCCTTTACAATCCAAAACCTCTCTCGCACGCCATTGGCCAACGGAGAAAACCACAGCCGCGGGGTACCATGGACGGCTGGCCGTTTCGGGTACGCGTTGTTTTTGTTTTGCCATTTAATAGTGTCGGCCGGCGTAACGAACGAACGGTGAACGAAGAAGGCAAGGTTACGATCTTGCCGTTGAAAGTTCTGCGCAACTTTGGCAGTGCGTTGAGAAAATATAAGATAAATCTTCGTAGGATTCGTAGATTGGATCCTTTTTCGTTTACAGTTTTATTTTATACACTATTTGTAATCACAATAGTTTTGTTAAGCAATAAAGCGCCTAAGTAATGGACAGACAGAGGCTTTCAACGAGCCGGAGACCCGATCGCTCGAAAGGCAGAAATCAGAGATGCGCAACATGTCTCGGGCGCATCCGTTACTAGTTGCATGCCAAATGAGGCTCAAATGCTATTTTTTACGCTCAAGGCATTGGAAAAAAATCGCGGTCGTTTTCGTCGTCGTCATCAACTCCACCACTTGCGGGGAGGCTTATAATGGGCAAATAATTACAAGTGTTTGTATAATTATCTTTTTGCAGCCCTCTGACGGAAGTTAGCTTGACGATCAATGGGAAACCGTACACGGGTGAGTGTTCCTGTTGGGCCCTTCAGAAAACAAATCTTGACTTCTATTCTCCGTCTTGCCATTGGCAGTTGCAGCAAAAACGGTCCCCGTCGGTACGTCGCTCAACAGCTTCATTCGAAACCAGGCCCATTTGACCGGCACCAAGTTTATGTGCCTGGAAGGAGGCTGCGGTGCTTGTGTTGTGAACCTGAGTGGGCTTCACCCGGTGTGGAAGGAGAAGAAAACATGGGCGGTCAACTCGGTACGTCGACGTGGCGATACTGGACCCGGAGAGAGCGCGACACCGTAACCCTTTTCCATTTCCGTAGTGCCTTTTTCCGGTGTTTGCCTGCCACGGGCTGGACGTGAAAACGGTCGAAGGGATTGGCAACAAGAAGGACGGTTACCACCCGATCCAGCAGCGGTTGGCCCAATTCAATGGCACGCAGTGCGGATATTGCTCGCCCGGTATGGTCATGAACATGTTCAGCCTGATGGAAGCCAACCACGGAGCGGTCTCGATGGAAGATGTGGAGAACGCTTTCGGGGGCAATATCTGTCGCTGCACCGGCTACCGTCCAATTCTGGACGCGTTCAAGTCGCTCACGGTTGATGCCGATGACCGGCTGCTGGACGCCTGCCAGGACATCGAAGACCTACCGAAGAGCTGCCCGCGCACGGGTAACGCGTGCTCCGGTGGCAAGTGTCCTTCTGCGGCGGCAGACTTGAAGCGCCCGGTTCGGTTGCTGTTCGAGGATGATCGCGAGTGGCACAAAGTGTCGCGCATGGACGATATTTTCGCCATCTTGGACACGATCGGTACCAAACCGTACATGTTGGTCGCGGGAAACACGGCCCACGGTAGGAAGACCCAGTGCGCTCCGGGTCCGACAGCTTCTTAACACGTCCCCTCACATTCGTAGGTGTTTATCGTCGCAGCAAAGAGCTGCAGGTGTTTATCGACATCAACGCCGTCGAAGAGCTGCACGCGCACACGCTGGGTGCCAACGAACTGGCGGTCGGTGGGAACGTTTCGCTTGGGGAGTTTATGCAAATTCTGGACACCACCGCCACCCATCAGCCGCACTTTTCGTACTGCAAAGAGCTGGAACGTCACATCGATCTGATCGCCAATGTGCCGGTTCGCAGCGCGGGAACGATTGCCGGTAATTTGAGTATCAAGAATCAGCACCACGAGTTTCCGTCCGATATGTATCTGCTGCTGGAGGCCGTCGGAGCGCAGCTAACGATCGGTAAGCTAGCGATAGGCGCACAAACATTGGACCGTATTTGGTAGCATTTTGGTCGCGTTTTGCAGCTGAAACCGGTGGCAAAATTACGCAGGCAATGCCGGCCGAGTTCGTTCGGATGGACATGCAGAAGAAGGTGCTGAAGACGGTCACACTGCCAGCACTCGATCCGTCGCGGTACTGCTTCCGATCGTTCAAAATCATGCCCCGATCGCAAAACGCTCACGCGTACGTCAACGGTGCGTTCCTCGCCAAGCTGTCCACCGATCAGCTGACCGTGGAGTCGATCAGGATTTGCTTCGGAGGCATCAATCCCGACGTAAGCGCCGTCCACGGACGATCGCTGATCGTGTGACTTACGAATTTTCCGCTCTCTCTCTTTGCAGTTTACACATGCCACCCAAACCGAAACGCTGCTCGTGAGAAAGAAGCTGTTCGACGAGGGCACAATCCAGGCCGCGATGACCCAGCTCGGCAGCGAGCTGAAACCGGACTGGGTTCTGCCGGATGCATCCGAAGAGTACCGCAGAAACCTGGCGATGGCATTGTTCTACAAATTTCTGCTTAGCATCGCACCCGAGGGAACGGTACGGATGAATCCTTCCTATCGCTCGGGCGGTACGGTTCTCGAGAGACCGCTGTCCTCCGGTCACCAGACATTCGACACGTACGAGAAGAACTGGCCACTGACAAAGAACATCCCGAAGATCGAAGCCCTAGCCCAGACGGCTGGTGAAGCGAAGTTTACCAACGATTTACCGCCGCTGCCCGGTGAGCTGTACGCAGCGTTCGTGATCGCCACTCGGCCACACTCACGGATTGCCAAGATTGAAACAGCCGACGCACTGGTAAGAGAAACAGCTGCCCAGCTTCGCTAATGAATACTGATTGAACGAGTCCACCGACAGAAATCTCCCGGAGTGGTCGCCTTCTACTCGGCGAAGGACATCCCCGGCACGAACAACTTTATGCCAGCCAGCCTTGGCAACACGGAAGTGGAGGAGATCTTCTGCAGCGGCCAGGTACTCTACCATGGGCAGCCGGTTGGGGTGATTGTGGCCGAAACGTTCGAGCAGGCGTATCAGGCGGCCCCACTGGTCAACGTGATCTACGAAAAGGCACTCTCGAAACCGATCTACCCGACACTGAAGTCACTCGTCGACGCGCGTCGATCGCAAGATCGTGTCTTCACGCCGGGTGCCAGCAAGCGTGGCTCTGCCTATCGGGTCAATGTGAGCGCTACCAAGAAGATCGCCGGCCGTTTCGAGATGACAGGTCAATACCACTACACGATGGAGACGCAAACGTGTGTCTGCGTGCCGATCGAGGACGGGATGGATGTGCACTGCTCGACGCAGTGGGTCGACCTGTGCCAGGTGGCCATCGCTTCGATGCTGAAGGTGCCAGAGAACAGCCTCAACTTTACCGTCCGACGGTTGGGTGGTGGATACGGTGCAAAGATATCGCGGTCCACTCAGGTTGCGTGTGCCTGTGCTCTGGCAGCTCACATGCAGAACCGTCCCGTACGGTTCGTGCTGACGATCGAGTCGAACATGGGCTCGATCGGGAAGCGTTACGGTTGCATCAGCGATTACGAGGTGGAACTGGACGCCGGTGGCCGCATCGTGAAGCTGACTAACACCTACTTGCAAGACTACGGGGCATCGCTGAACGAATCGGTCAGTGCGGCGACGACGGAGTTCTTCAACAACTGCTACGATACGCGCACGTGGAAGGTCGTGGGAAAGGAGGCCAAAACGGACGCACCCAGCAACACGTGGTGCCGGGCGCCCGGAACCACCGAGGGTATCGCGATGATCGAGACCATAATGGAGCACATCGCGTGGGAAACGGGACTGGACCCGCTGGAGCTGCGGCTCACCAACATGCCGCAGGGGCTCAAAATGCGTGAACTGTTGCCACAGTTCCGGACGGACGTGGAGTACGAGCAGCGCAAGGTGGCGATCGGCCAGTTCAACGACAGCAATCGGTGGCGCAAGCGTGGCATAGCCGTCTCGCTCATGCGCTACCCACTGGGGTACTTTGGGGCACTCCACGCCCTGGTGGCCATTCACGCCGGTGATGGAACCGTCTCGGTGACGCACGGCGGCATCGAGATGGGCCAGGGCATGAACACCAAGGCGGCTCAGGTGGCGGCTTTCGTGCTGGGGTTACCGCTGGAGAAAATCTCCATTAAACCGACCACTAGCCTGACGTCCCCGAACGCCATCGTTACCGGTGGCAGCATGACGAGTGAAGCCGTCTGCTACGTGAGTATATGGGAGTGAAGTACCTGCGAGTCGAAAGCTACCCTAACTCTCGATTCTTTTAGGCGGTGAAGAAAGCGTGCGAAACACTGGTCGAACGAGTGAAGCCGGTCCGTGAGGCAAACCCGAATCTACCGTGGGAGACCATCACTCAGCTGTGTTACGGTGGGAACGTGGATCTGTGCGCCTCGTACCAGTACAAAGCGACGGACCTGAAACCGTACATTATCTGGGGTCTGAGCTGTGCCGAGGTGGAAGTTGACGTTCTGACCGGCAACGTTCAGCTGCGCCGTGTCGACATCCTTGAGGACACGGGCGAAAGTATGAGCCCCGGTATCGACGTCGGACAGATCGAAGGAGCATTCGTCATGGGCATCGGCTACTGGCTAACCGAATCGCTCGTCTACAACATGGAAGATGGGGCACTCCTCACGAACCGCACCTGGACGTACAAACCACCGGGCGCGAAGGACATTCCGATAGATTTCCGCGTGCGCTTCCTGCAGAAAAGTTCGAACCCAGCCGGAGTGCTGCGCTCGAAGGCCACCGGCGAACCGGCGCTCAACATGTCAATCGTGGTGCTGTTTGCCCTTCGGAATGCGCTCCGTGCAGCGCGAAAGGATGCAGGACTGGCTGACAATTGGATACCGATGGGGCCGGCATCCACGCCGGATCAGGTGTTTATGCTGGCGGGAAATGCCACCGAACAGTACAAGTTGACATGAATGGGCATGTGAGCTCGAAAAAATCTCTTCTTTTTACCTGGTGCTGGTATTATGGTTTTTCCATTCATTGGATTATGACAAAACGATTCAATAAAGTAAACATATCGTAGTGCATTTTTAAAATAACTCAATCTCGTGGTTTATGACTCAATTAGGCTTCTGATCAGCAGAAGACTGAAAATGTTGGTATTCCACCAAGCGTCTCCATCGACAAAAAATGGTCTCCTTTTGCTCGACGCATACTGCGATTTCTTCCACTCGAGAAATGCTCAATTGTCAATCGGTTTCACCAATATGGTTTAATTTTCAGCAAGACTCATTTATATTTAATCAATGGAAAAGAATTATAAATTTCAAAATTATTTAAATAGTCTATCGCCCAGCCGATCAACATCTTCTTTGGCAGCAATAAAACATAAGTAGTTAAACGACCGGTTTTACCCTCTCGACAACCAGATTCTGGTCAGTTTTATGTAATGTGCCAACAGCAGCACGCTTTATGTCTTTTTTTGAGTAAAAAACTTCTTTGGGTGTTTTGTTACGTTCGGAAAATCAAACAACATACGCGGGAAAGAGACACATGTTCGGTGCAGTACGCAGCCACTGCGTACGTTTTCGACTTTCTTCAGAACGGTTAGCCAAATTGTTGTTGGCCGAAGATTGGTCGCCAAAACGTGAACCATTCTATCTCGGAGGCTTGACCAGAGCGGTTTACAGTGGTCAGTGACTTAAGCGTTGCATCGTTGACAACTTTTAGGAACAGAATTTGGTTGACAGTGCCGATCTTTAATCCATTTGCGAGTACAGTACAGTGGTTATCGAAATGTTGTCATCGCTTGGATCGTACATTTGGGGTAGCTCAAGCTATGAGAGGTAATTATTTAACAAGCAAATTGGTGACCGAAGAATTATTTTAAAAAAACCGAAACAAGTGTTACGTTCATCACGGTGTTTCAGATCGCTTTACAATAACACAAACGTTCAAAAATTTACACTTTATGTATTGTATTGTATGTATTGTATGGAAATTATGTATGTTTATAAAGTCCTTTATACACTGGAAAATAGTTCAATGATTGCAAATTTTGCGTCCACTTGAAAAACATTTAATCTAACTTATTGGAGTTTAGTTGAATTAATGTTGGCCTTCCTTTCGTTTATTCTAAGTTTGATAAATATTATAATTCATTATTTTAAATTAAACCATCCTCTAACGCTTTATAAAAAACCATGCAGCTGTGCCCTTAAAAAATGTCTTCTCTCTTGTACATAAATTCTTTCTTGTCCAAAACGGGTTTTCAAAAAACGATTCTAGTTCTTTTTCTTGAAGCATCATCTTCGATCTCTGCTTTGGTTTTATTGCCCAAAGTATTGGCTAAAGCGCTGCGATACATTTCGCACGAGACAGACCTGCAGACATAGCGGCCAATGGCCCCTCAGCTGGTCTGCAGACGATTCCGTGTTGTCGAGGGGCAGTTTCTTGTCCCAAAACATTTCAACAACAGCAGGATGAGATCCTTGCCATGCCGCGTTCTGTGGTTTGTTTTTTCGTTCGAAACTCGTTTTTCATGGGATGGGGATGGAATGGCTTAGCGAGCCAAAATGGGATGGCTTAGTCAGATAAGCAAAAGGTGGGTTGTTTTTATTTTTTGGTATTTTAACGTTTTTCCAAAGAAATTAAAATAAAGAACAAACGTAATTATTTTTTCATCTACTTTATCCAAAGTCCACTTTCCGAAGTTACCTTCAGCATTAACGACAAGACGTACACAGGTAACTAGCGATCAATTTTGTGGAATTTAATGGAGATCAAAAATATTAGCACAATCACTCATCGTCCCATCCATCGCCAGCCAAAGCAGAAAGCGTGTCACTGGACACCTCGCTCAACAGCTTCATCCGAGATCATGCCCATTTGACCGGAACCAAGTTTATGTGCCTGGAGGGAGGCTGCGGTGCGTGCATCGTGACCGTTTCCGGTGTGCATCCCGTCACGAAGGACACCCGAACTTGGTCGGTGAACTCGGTTAGTGTTGCGATCGTTCGGGTTCTCCACAGCGCCGCGATTAACTCTATTCGCTTCAGTGTCTGTTTCCAGTGTTCGCTTGCCATGGGCTAGACATCAAGACCGTGGAGGCGCTAGGAAATAAATGGGACGGATATCATCCGGTGCAGGAACGCTTGGCGCAGATGAACGGTAGCCAGTGCGGGTTCTGCTCACCCGGCATGGTAATGACCATGTACAGTCTGATGGAAGCGAAGAAAGGTGACGTCTCGATGGCGGAGGTCGAGAATGCGCTCGGTGGTAACATCTGCCGTTGCACCGGGTACCGTCCGATCCTCGACGCATTCAAATCGCTCACGGTGCAGGCCCCCGGTGACATCATGGACATCGAGGAGCTGAAGGTATGTCCGAAAAGGGGTGCCGTTTGCTCAGGACCATGCCCGACCGCGGCTGGCCTAATCGAACCGCAACGTCCAGTTCAGCTCGTGTTTGCGGACAGCCGAGAGTGGCATAAGGTGTTCACGGTCAACGATGTATTTGCGATCTTCGACAAGATTGGCACCCGGCCCTATATGCTGGTCGGTGGAAACACAGCCCACGGTAAGTCCCCGGTAAGATCCGCCACGACGATACTAGTATCCTTTATCCTCAATCAGGTGTTTACCGTCGGAACGAGTCGCTGGAGGTGTTTATCGATGTAAATTGCGTGGAAGAGTTGCGCAGCTACTACGTGAGTGCGAACGAGCTGCTGGTCGGTGGAAACGTAAATCTGGCCGAGTTTCTAGACTTTCTCAATAAGACTGCCAACAGCCGGCCAAGTTTTGACTACTGCCGCGAGCTGGCACAGCATCTCGACCTGGTCGCTAGCCGTCCGATCCGCAGTGTCGGAACGATCGCCGGGAACTTGATGATCAAAAATCAGCATCCCGAGTTCGCGTCCGATGTGTACCTGATGCTGGAAGCCGTCGGTGCTAAACTGAGCGTCGGTAAGGAGCTCTGGGGAGCGTCAACCCCCTGAACCGCCTTTAATACGCGAATTTTCAACCATCCTCTAGCCGAATCCCGCATCAAAACGGTTCAGATGAGCGCCCAACAGTTTGTCCAGACGAGTATGGCCAAAAAGGTGCTGAAAAGCGTTTCGCTGCCACCGATCGGGTCGACGGTGAACGCGTTTCGGTCGTACAAAATAATGCCACGAGCCCAAAACGCGCCCGCCTACGTGAACGCTTCCATCCTGTTGCGGTTCGAGAACGACAAGAGGACGGTGAAATCCGCTTCCATCTGCTTCGGTGGCATCAGTCCTAAGGTAAGACAGGCTCCACACAGCTCAGTTACAATCTCTACAAGCTTTTCCCATCTCCGTAGTTTACACACGCCACACGAACGGAGAAGTTCCTTGCCGGCAAGCAGCTGTTCGATTCGACGATCTTTCGGGAAGCCCTTGGGCAACTGGCTGGCGAGCTGGAACCGGACTGGATTCTACCGGACGCTTCGGCCGAGTACCGGAAGAACTTGGCCATCGCACTCTTCTACAGGGCTGTGCTGAGTGTGGCGGCGAAGCATAACATCGCCATCAACGCACGCTTCACGTCCGGTGGGTCGATCATGAAGCGAGCCCTGTCGTCCGGTCGGCAAACGTTCGAGACAATCGAGAAAAATTGGCCACTCACGAAGAACATCCCAAAGTTAGAGGGGCTAGTGCAGTCGTCTGGGGAGGCCAAGTACATGAATGATATGGCACCACTGCCCGGAGAACTGCATGCCGCGTTCGTCGTGGCAACCAAACCGCACAGCTTGATCGGCAAGATCGACCCATCGGAAGCGCTGGTAAGTTCCTGAGTAGATCTGGAGGTCTTTCCATCACTTAGCTATTACCGTTTTCCCGCTTCATCGATAGAAACTTCCGGGCGTAGTTGCCTTCTACTCCGCGAAAGATATCCCCGGAAAAAACAATTTCATGTCCAGCGAGATGAACTTTGCCTTCCCGGACGAGGAAGAAGTGTTCTGCAGTGGCCGAGTGCTGTTCCACGGCCAACCGGTCGGGGTGATCGTGGCGGAAAAGTTCCAGCTAGCGAACCGTGCCGCAAAGCTGGTGAAAATACTGTACGAGCGTGTCTCGGGTGAGCCTGTCTATCCGACCATCAAAGCGCTGCTGCAGAGTCAGCCAAAGGAACGCTTCGTAGATCAACCGGCCAGCGCCCGTCGCGAGAGACCCACGGTTGAAGTGGCCGCGGCGAAGAAAGTGCGTGGACGCCTGGAGCTTGAGGGGCAGTATCACTTCACGATGGAATCGCAGACCTGCATCTGCGTGCCGATCGAGGACGGGATGGATGTGTACAGTTCGACACAGTGGGTTGACCTGTGCCAGGTGGCCATCGCTGCGATGCTGAAAGTGCCGGAGAACAGCCTCAACTTTGTGGTACGTCGCTTGGGCGGTGGATACGGAGCGAAGCTGACCCGTGCCTCGCAGATTGCGTGTGCCTGTGCGCTGGCCGCGTATCTTGCCCGCCGCCCGGTCCGGTTCGTGATGACCATCGAGGCGAACATGGGCTCGATCGGGAAGCGGTACGGTTGCATCAGCAACTACGAGGTGCAAGTGGACGACAAGGGCAAGATTTTGCAGCTGATCAACAACTTTATGCAGGACTACGGATGCAATCTGAACGAAAATGTCGTTGACGATGCGACGATCGCTTTCGGATTGTCGTACAACTCGTCCACGTGGAAGGTGATCGGTAGGCCACTGGTGACCGATGCGCCAGCCAACACCTGGACGCGGGCTCCGGGCAGCACCGAGGGTATCGCGATGGTCGAAACCATCATGGAGCACATCGCCTGGGAGACGGGTGCCGATCCGATGGTTGTGCGGTTGCTCAACATGCAGGACGGCAACAAGCTGCGCCAGCTGATGCCCCAGTTCCGGCAGGACATTTCGTACGACGGGCGAAGGAAGTCGATCGATGAGTTTAACGCAGCCAACCGTTGGCGGAAGCGAGGCATTGCGATGACCACGATGCAGTTTCCGTTGGTCCCCTTCGGAGCCCTGCACGTCGTGGTGTCCATCTACGCTAAGGATGGGACGGTTGCCATCACGCACGGGGGAATCGAGATCGGACAAGGCATCAACACGAAGGCGGCACAGGTGGCGGCGTTCACTCTCGGCGTACCGCTGGAGAAGATTGCGATGAAGCCGATGAGTAGCCTGACGTCCCCGAACGGAGCAATGAGCGGTGGCAGTGGGACCAGTGAGGTGGTTTGCTACGTGAGTACTGAGTTTTCGAGTCGAGGCAAATGATGTGTCCTGCTGACAATGGAGTGTCCTACCCTTCCTACTTTGCAGGCCGTTAAACGGGCGTGCGAAATGCTCAACGCCCGCATCAAACCCGTCCAGAGCGAGTTCAAGACGGCCTCATGGGAACAGATCACCCAAATCTGTTATTCCCGGGACGTCGACTTGAGTGCAATGTTCCAGTACAAACAGTCGGATCTCAAGGCGTACACCATCCTCGGTGTGGCCAGCGCGGAGGTCGAGGTTGACATCCTAACAGGAAACGTTCAGCTGCGCCGTGTCGACATCCTCGAGGATACGGGCGAAAGTATGAGCCCCGGTGTGGACGTTGGGCAGATCGAGGGTGCCTTCATCATGGGCATTGGCTACTGGCTTTCCGAGTCGCTGGTTTACGATATGTCCAACGGAGCCCTGCTGACGAACCGCACCTGGAACTACAAACCGCCCGGTGCGAAGGACATTCCCGTCGATTTCCGCATCCGTTTGTTACAGACCAACGACAATCAGTCCGGTGTGCTCCGCTCGAAGGCAACCGGAGAACCGGCGTTAACGATGAGCATTGTGGCGCTGTTTGCTCTACGAAACGCTTTGCGATCGGCGCAAAAAGACGCCGGACGCCCGGACGAGTGGATCCCGCTTGGGTCTGCTTCGACACCCGATCAAGTCTTTTTCAAGGCCGGCACGACGATCGATCAATTTAAACTCGTCTAAGCTACGCTACAAGTAAATAAACTTTTTCAACAGGTGAATGGGATCTGGGTTAATTATATACACGGTACACAATATATAAAATACAATTAAAACTCTTACCTTATCGCTGTCTGAGTCTTGACCGCTTCACCTACCGATATCCCGGAGATAGACACATTTCAAGATAAAGATTCCATTCTTTCCGGCCCACACACCATTTATAGTTATCAGCAAATCAAGTGTAGCGACCTGTCGTCTGTAGATCGCGTGCCTTGGCTGCAGTGCCGGTACTGAGTATGAGTTAGCAATTTTCGACCTCGAATCTCGACGTTACAGTTACGAAGCGAAAAGCCCCGTCACGGCCCACAAACAACTCATCCGGCGCTGGAAGTCAGTTCGCTTCTGACCGCGAGATTAGATAGATTGATCAGCTGCTCGGTGTTGTACGTTTCCGGGTTTCCGTCATGGCCCACAGCGGATGTAAGGTGTTTGCCGTCGTTCTATGCGCCCTCGCGGTGGCAGAATCGGCCAAGATTCTCAGCATTTTTCCGACCACCTCCAAGTCACACTGGATACTGGGATCCGCCCTGATGAAAGAGCTCGCCCTGGATGGCCACGAGGTATGGTGTTGTGGAGTGTCCCGTGACTGCAATGGTGTAGCCCGGTTTATTGCTCAACTCTCCGCTCTGTGCAGGTGACCGTCATCAGTCCGTTTCATTTGAAGAATGCCCCGAAAACCTATCGCCATGTGGACATTACGTTCAACAGCCGCATGTTTGACGGTGAGCCTCGAGCGGATTAGGTAATTGCTAACATTTCGGACTACTTACCGCTTGACACTTGCAGACCTCATGGATCGGGTGTTCGAACGCACCGACGACAACATCGTGCAAAAGATGTCGGATTTGACGGCCTTCATTGAGGACATTGCAAACACTACGCTTACATCAGCGGCGGTGCAAAGATTACTGCGATCCGACGAAACGTTCGACCTGTTGGTGCTGGAAGTCTTCGTTGACGATGTGTTTCTCGGGTTTGCCGATCGGTTCAACTGCCCGGTGGTGGGTATGTCCACCTTCGGTGCCTCCACATGGGTGAACGCGCTCACGGGGTCACCGCAGCCCCTCTCGTACGTGCCGCATCCGATATCTAGCTTTACGGACCGGATGAACTTCTGGCAGCGACTCGGCAACGTACTGATCACTGCGTTCGACGAGGGAGTGATGGGGGTCCTCGGTCTCTCGATCCAGCAGCGCTACTATGATCAGTTTTTCCCCAACGCGACTCGATCGTTGGCCGAAATGCGTCGCCATGGAGTTTCGCTAATTCTGGTTAACAGTCACTTCAGTTTAAGCTTCCCCCGGCCTTATTTGCCCAACCTGATAGAGGTCGGTGGGTTTCACGTCAATCGGAAGGTTAATCCGTTGCCGGAGGTGAGTGTCGTGAACACGAAGCCTGTGTGGCCAAAACTGTAATATCGCATCATTCTTCTTTCGGTCTAGGACATCAGGACGTTCATCGAACAATCAGAGCACGGTGTTGTGTTCTTCTCGATGGGCTCTAATCTGAAGCCGTCGAAGATGGACAAACAGAAGCGCGACGATGTGATCCGAGTACTGTCGAGCCTGAAGCAGAACATTATCTGGAAGTGGGACGACGATACGCTTCTGCTGGACAAACAGAAGTTCCTGCTCGGGAAGTGGTTCCCGCAGGATGACATCTTGGCTCACCCGAACGTGAAGCTGTTCATCACGCACGGAGGCCTCCTGAGCTGTACGGAATCGATCTACCACGGCGTTCCGGTCGTCGGCATACCGATCTTTGGCGATCAGCTGCTCAACATGGCCCGAGCGGAACTCGCCGGATGGGGCATTGGTGTGGCGTACACCAAGCTAAACGAAGCCTCCTTCGAAAAAGCTGTCACCGAAGTGTTGAACAACGAAAAGTACAGCACACGTTGGACACTTGAAAGGGTTGCGGTTACTAACACTCTTCCTGTTCCTTCAGGTACTCCGAGAAAATAGCGATAATCTCACGCCGTTTGCGGGACCAACCACTGGCGCCGATGGATTTGGCCAAGTTTTGGGTCGAGTATGTGTTGAGGCACGATGGAGCGAAGCACCTGATATCGGCGGCGCAGGACCTAAACTTTGTGGAGTACAACAATTTAGATGTTTACGCATTTATTATCACGGTAGCGGGAGCTATCCTGATTCTCATAGGTTACGGTTTGAAGAAACTGTTCTTCTATGCGATTAAGCCAAAAAGCAAAAACACGTCCAAAAAGTTAAATTGAACAAAGTATTTGTATTTGAATAGTAGCCTTCGTATGCTATAGCTTTTGTTAGATTTTATAGTTTGTAACATTAACTTTGCATTATAAATCCCATACTCATTCGTCATTCCAGTCAATAAAGTTCGCCATGTGATTTATTTCCATCACACAAGAAAAGAACAAACGATGCGTTCACTTCTCTCTCACACCGCGGCCAAACGCATCTGCGATAAAACGCCAACAATTAGCTCCGAGGCTGTGGCAGTCCGCATTTTGATCACGGTGTTCGCGAGGGAACGCAAAAACCTGTAGTCAGTCTGAAAGTGAAAGCCATTCCGTAACGTCGTGCTAACTTTGCAGTTTGCCACGAGGCGTTCCATTTATTTATAGTTGTACCAACGCACGGTTTATCTGGAGTTTTGGGGCCAATATGGCAGCTCACTTCACCATAAATGGGCAGCAATTTGAGGGTATGTTTGGCTTTGGAAAACAGTTTGCGTTGTTTGTTCTCAAACTAAGCCTACTCGATAGTCACGCCGAGCGATGTGAGCACAGAAACAACGTTGAACAGCTTCATCCGAGATCATGCCCATCTGACTGGCACAAAGTTTATGTGCCTCGAGGGAGGCTGCGGGGCGTGTGTTGTGAATCTTAGTGGAACCCATCCCGTTACTGGGCAACCGTTTTCGTGTGCGGTCAACTCGGTGAGTCAAAAGCGTAGCTGCAAATACGATAAATGAGATTTAGCCTAATTTCCTCGGCAGTGTCTGTTCCCAACACTAGCGTGCCACGGAATGCACGTCACGACGGTCGAGGGCATTGGAAGCAAGCGAACCGGATATCATGCAGCGCAAAAGTTGTTGGCCCATTTCAACGGATCCCAGTGCGGATATTGCTCCCCCGGTATGGTAATGAGCATGCACAGTTTGCTCGAGGCCAAGAACGGCCAAGTCAGCATGGAGGAAATCGAGAATTCGTTCGGCGGAAACATATGCCGATGCACCGGTTACCGGCCCATTCTGGATGCTTTTAAAGCCTTAGCGGTGGATGCTGACGAGAAGCTGCAGCGAAAATGTCCAGACATCGAGGATCTCACCGGGAAGTGTCCCAAAACGGGCTCGGCTTGTGCGGGACGCTGTTCCACGGCAGGAGGAAATCGAGACCGTTTTCATATGCGCTTCCAAGAGAACCGCGAGTGGTACAGGGTGAACAATGTGAGCGAAATTTTTGTTATCTTTGAAACCATCGGTGATCGGCCGTATACGCTCGTTGGTGGTAACACTGCCCACGGAGTTTACCGTCGAAGCGATGTGCTGGAGGTGTTTATCGATATCAATGCTGTTCAGGAGCTGAGGTCACATTCGGTAGACACCTCACTCACCGTTGGAGCAGGAACATCTCTAACAGAGCTCAAGGAATTGATGGTGCGAACAGCGAAGCAACAGCCTCATTTTTCGTACCTGGAGCACCTTGTTAATCACATCGATCTGATAGCAAACGTTCCTGTTAGAAATACCGGTACCATCGCAGGAAACCTAAGCATCAAACACCAGCACAACGAGTTCCCGTCAGACTTGTATTTAATTCTGGAAGCAGCCAACGCCAAGTTGACTATCAGTGAGTAAAGAAAAGGAAAGCGGCAAGTGCAGACATTAAATATCGAACAACTTGGGCGTTCTTTTCAGTGGAGTCAGAAGGTAAAACTTCCATCGTCAAGCCATCGGAATACGTTACATTGGATATGGGCAAGAAAGTGCTACTAAACGTTGTGCTTCCGCCACTAGATCCGAATGTCCATTGTTATCGATCGTTCAAAGTTATGCCACGAGCCCAGAATGCTCACGCTTACGTCAACGGGGCTTTCTTGATCGAAATGGACGGTTCCCGTAGCATCGTGTCATGCAACGCTTGCTTCGGCGGCATCAATCCCCAGTTTACCCATGCATCGAGGACGGAAAACTTCCTCAAAGGGAAGAATCTACTTACCAACGAGACCTTACAGAGCGCCCTGAAGATCCTGGCGGAAGAGTTAAAGCCCGACTGGGTGCTACCTGATGCGGACCCCGAGTATCGAAAGAACCTAGCCTTATCCTTGTTCTATAAGTTCGTGCTCAGCATCGCCCCTGATTCGGTCAGAAGCGAGTTCAGATCAGGTGGCACCGTTTCCAAAAGAGCCGTTTCTAGCGGATCGCAAAAGTATGACACCTTCATCAAACAATGTCCGAAGCTTGAAGGCCTGCTGCAAACATCTGGTGAGGCCAAGTACACCAACGACTTACCACACTTACCGGGCGAGCTATATGCAGCATTCGTTCACGGGACCAGAGTAGGCGGGAAAATCATTTCTATCGATCCTTCGGTTGCATTGGTAAGAGGTCCTTGTCCTCTAGTGAACCAAGCTAACAATCTTTTTAATTTACAGCAAACGCCAGGTGTGGTGGCGTTCTACACGGCGAAAGATATACCCGGAGCGAACGATTTTATGCCACTCAAGTCGGAGTTTAGTCCCAATGTGGAGGAAATACTCTGTAGCCAGCGTATCCTGTTCCACGGTCAACCGGTAGGGATCATCGTAGCAACAAGCTTCGACATAGCTCAAAGAGCTGCCAAAAGAGTAGCGATCAACTACTCTGATAGCAGCTCTGGCCCTGTCTATCCCACTGTTAAGGAAGTTTCCGACGCTCAGGCCGATGATCGAATCAAGCAAATCGATTATGGGTTCACTGGTGCAGATTATAGTGATCATGTTGGAGAGAAAGGCGTCGAGCTATTGGAAGTAATGGGGACATTCGAGTCTGGTGGTCAGTACCACTACACAATGGAAACACAAACCTGTGTCTGCGTTCCGCTAGAGGATGGAATGGAGGTACATTCTTCTACGCAAGCCGTTACCCTAACCCAAATAGCCATCGCCCAGATGCTGGGTGTGCCGGAAAACAGTCTTCAATTGTCAGTTCGACGTATCGGTGGAGGCTACGGAGGTAAGGCGACTCGCGCGGTACAGATTGCGTGCGCGTGTGCCTTGGCTTGCCATCTGCTGGGCAGACCGGTTCGTTTCGTGATGACAATGGAATCGAATATGTGCACCGTCGGTAAGCGGTATGGAATCGTCTCATCGTATCGGGTTGTAACGGACAAACACGGCGCAATCGTAAATCTGCGAAACGAGTTTCTACACGATGCAGGATGCAACTCTAACGAGGCACCAGATTTCGTGCAACCGTACTACGGAAACTGCTACAACAAGGACTGCTGGAAGGTGGTGTCCAAAACGGCCATTACAGACTCCGCCAGCAATACTTGGTGCCGTGCCCCGGGGACGACGGAAGCGTACGGAATGATAGAGACGATCATGGAGCACATCGCGTTCGCGACGGACGAAGATCCTTTGGAAGTGCGGCTTCGGAATATGCCCGATAACTCCGCGATGCGTTCGTTGCTTCAAGACTTCCGCACGAGCACCGAGTACGATCGTCGACGGGAAGAAATACAACAATTTAACACCGAGCACCGTTGGCGCAAGAGGGGCATTGCTATCGTTCCACTCAAGTATCCAGTTGCGTACTTTGGAACGCTTCATGCGCTGGTGTCCATATACCACACCGATGGAACCGTCGCCATCTCGCACGGTGGTATCGAGATGGGACAGGGCATCAATACGCGGGCAGTCCAGGTTGCAGCGAACATACTGCGCCTGCCGCTGGAGAAAATCTCCATCAAACCGACTTCCAATCTGACCGCCCCGAACGATTTCTGCACCCAGGCCAGTATCACTAGCGAAGCGGTGGCTCATGTAAGTAGCTCGCACAACACCAAATTCATGAAATAGTGCCTTTAAGTCACGTCCCTTGCAGTCAGTACTGATCGCCTGTGAAACGCTTCTGCAACGGATGGAACCAGTTCGATTGCGGAATCCGAATGTTCGGTGGGAAGAGCTTACGGCCGAGTGTCACCGGCAAGGTGTGGACCTTTGCGCCACAGCCATGTACAACGGTCTGGAGCTTCCACCGTACAGCGTGTGGGCGGTGAGCTGTGCCGAAGTGGAACTAGATGTGCTGACCGGAAATGTTCTGCTGCGCCGTGTCGACATACTGGAGGACGCCGGCATAACGCTCAACCCGGACATCGAAATCGGTCAAATCGAGGGCGCATTCATGATGGGCGTAGGACTGTACTTGACTGAGGCCCTCGTTTACGATCAACACACCGGGGCACTGCTCACTAACCGCTCCTGGCACTATCGACCACCGGGAGCCCAAGATATACCGATTGACTTCCGAATACGGTTACTACAGAACACTATTAATCCCACTGGCGTCCAGCGGTCGAAAGCAACTGGTGAACCAGCGGTAAACATGGCGATTGTGGTGTTGTTTGCCCTGCGGAATGCTATAAACGCGGCACGGGCTGATGCGGGTGCGGCGAAAAGGTGGATACCATTGGGATCCCCTAGCACCCCGGAAAGGATTCAACGACATGTTGGTCACTCCTGGAACCAATATCTGCTCCACTAGCCTTACTTGATGGCCAGGACATGAGTCGATTATAAATGAATATGCAACCTAATAGCACGCTATTACATTAACCATACCTTCACCACCTTTTAAATTATTCATTGAAAGAAGTTGAGGCATCGCTGAATGATACACCAATCGATCCTACCGAGGGGTCGGATGATAGACGCTTACTTCATTTATGCACGCTGGCAACTGGTTTACGATCACCATTGTACGTGCGTACACATGTAACACTGAAAACGTTTTCATAACAAATGGTAGCCTTTCAAATTATTAAAATACTTTTATCGAAATCAAACGTCGAACGGCAAACTGTGTCCAAAGCTCTGATCCCCAGCTCTAAATCAGTAGCCAATGCAGCTTGCAGGTAGTGTGCCGGTGGGTTTGACCTCACCATTTTATAATAATTTCACCAATGAAGGAACTGCGGATCCTTAATTTTTTCAACCTTCTGCTGGTGTCGCCCATCCACGTGGACATTTCTCAGGATGAAGTGATAGTGCGTAGAAACAATGGCAAGCGAAACATAGCAATCATCGCTGCCATCGTCGCCACCGCAACGTGGTACGAGGTGAAGTACTTGGTTGAAAACTTCGAAACCTCTACCAGCTCCATCATGATAGCCTTAGGCCTCACGAAGTACTTTGTGAACAAAGTGGTCATGTACATCGTCCTGTACTGGATGATTCGCTACGGTAACCACGTTTTGGCCGTTTGCAATGGACTCGTTCCTCTGTCGCAGGCAATTAGCGACATTAGGCGTACAACTAAGTTTTCGTACCAGTACAGCCTATTCAAGGTGTCACTTGGGGTAATTGTACTGTGGCAAATGCTGCTTCTAACTTATTTTATGGTGGTTCATTGGTACTACGATATTCAAACCCTGGACACCGCGCTAATATTGCTTGGTAACGGCATAGTAACCTTGGCGATAGATTTGCATAAAATGTTCCTTATATTCTTCGGCATGCACATTTCACAGAGCTATGGGCACTTGCGAACGTTGCTAGTTGGCCAGGGTGGGCTCTACAGTTCGTCAACGGTACCGGTTACCATATTTGACGTTCTTGATAGGATGTTCGCTTTCAAGCGTCGCCTCGACCAAGCCTTTGGGCTTCTGTTGCTTGTGCTTACGGCGGAATGTTTCTCCGCTTGTTCAATTCACGCATATCTGGTAATCGTATTGTATCAGACTGATTCCCTTAACACGTTGCTTTATGTCAATGCTACCCTGTTGACGGTGCACATAACGTTGTTCTACAGTATGGTATACTTTTATAGTTCTATTGAGACGAAGGTGAGTCAAACAGTAGGCCATCCACGGTACAGAAAAAGAATCCGATAAAGCAGGGAAACTCCTTAAATCTCTTTCGCTTCTTTACAGGAAATGGACTTTAAAACAGATCTAAGATCGATGCAGTACATAAATATGAACGAACAAACGGACACTCAGAAGGTAATTGCTCGGTGAAGGGTGCAGCATGAAGTGTCACAGTTGTAAGCGACTCAGCTTGAGCATTTATCACCGCAGGATTGCTACGATCTGATCAATCTCAAGCTGATGATGGACTCACCGAAAATAACAGCCTGTGGATTGTTCGAAATGAATTTACAGATTTTTTACAACGTGCGTAAGTTCTTGTTCAGCGCACGACACGATCGAGCGAAATGAAACAAAATTCTCTCTCTCTCGATCATAGGTCTTCGCTGCCATCATAACGTACATCGTTATTCTATTTCAGTTTAAAAACTTTGAGGAAGTAAAGCACACCATTCCGCCACAGGCTTGATGGGCTGTAGGATTGGGAAATAAATATCGCCTAAATCAATTGAAAATCATGTCTGTCATCGTTTGTCTCGAAAGAAATAGCAACTCTTCACAATGTGATCTTTCTCGGTTTGTTATTTTGCTTCTTTCTCCCCACCACAAACTACACAATTCCTAGTTCACGACTGTGCGCAAGGATTTTTTTCTTTGTTTTTTAGCTTTTGTAAACAGTGTTCCTTTACGATCGTTTGGTTTGCATTCACTACCGCTTACGGATCCGCCCACTACCTTCGGATCCGCTGCAGCCGGTGCGAATTTGTTCGTCAATGTCTAGGACATAATGCTCCCTTCTCCCCTGAAGATCTAAGACTCGTACTACGCATTGTTCATTAAGAATCTCACTAAATTGCAATTACTGAGTTCATTTGCCTACCGACTACCGACTATCGTTCTGACTTAACAGTAATATCATTTCAGTAATCGCTCGATTGAAATATGTTCTTCCGCATATTCGTTTTTGTTTCTCTCTTTCTACACTAACAAGAAATAGAGGATTTAGCTAGCTACATTAACGTTTAGTTACTTATTTGATCTATTCAAAGTTAACTATCTTCCTCTCTTGCACCCTCGCGCCCGCACGTGCGCTTTTCGGTATAATACTAACATGCCATCGTTGACCCGGCATCGGGCAAACACGTGGTAAACTTTCGCGCTATCTGATCGGTTTGCATGTAGTGCGCAAATTCCTGTTACTCCTGTTGTTCCCACATCGTTTCTTTTGCAGCTACTGGTGATGCTATCGCTAGGAATAATTGTATCACCTGGAAAAAGGTACCATTACATTTCCCAACTACTTTAGTGTAACGCGCTAACGTCTTGTGAATTTCGCTAGGCTCACTCGCCACTTTGCGAGAGCTAAGTGTAGTACTTTAACTAGATCCTGACTCCAATTCCACTTTCTGCTTTCGAAATCGAACAATAGTGAACTGTGGAAGATTTGCTTACCCTTCGGTACCCACTATTTACAACGTTCTTTCTACTCCTTAATCCTTACGGTGCTACTACATAGAATAAGTGTTCACACGACGCATTCCTGCGGCGGTGACTAATCGGTTGGTTTGTAGAATTGAGAGATTGTACTTACTTGACGCAGGAAAGAAGGAAATGGAATAAAAAATGGGATGGAAACCTACAATACCGCTACCGTGTTCGCGTTCATAGACCAAAGGCAGAGAACATGCCGTAAACTGACCGTACGAAGTAAGTTTAACTAGGTGAGCTGCATTGAGCCATACGGTACTTCATAGAATGACTTTGAAAACACTTCTTGTTGGAGCGGCTAGTAATATGGTTATGAGCCCCTTACTAAACAGATTTTTGAAAAATAATGTTCTAGCACTAAAAAGAAAAAGTCCTACAGTCCTTAGAAAACAGTACGGTAAACGAGACAAAAGAGGAGAAATAAAACTATTCGAATCCTTTAGGTACAAAGCATAAAATTCACGGTTCTCCACCGTTGAAACATTTCTCCGACATCCGTTCAATGCCTATCACAAATTGTTTAACAGAATGGTTTTGAAGTGCTTCAAAGCTCATAGGTAGTTCCTCTCGCTAAATCGTAATCGAAGATGCTACCTGGTGTCTGCCACACGCAATTAGAATCTGTTCTTTTGTGTTGCACCTTTCTTCTACCGGTTGTTAGGTGTTAACATTACTTTAATCTTTGTTTGAATTTTTGTGTTTCATTCACCGAAAACATTGTATCATATGTTTTTGAACTAGGATAAAGAGTTCATATTCGAACACTGCATAAGATTTGTGATGAATTCTAGATCATACTTTCGTTCTTTTGTTTGTTTGTTTTTTGTTTTAAAACAGTCGAACTTTTGCACGTATTTTCAAAATCCTAGTTATTTGCACGCACTTATTTTGTTCACTATTTTACGTTCACACCGGCACAGTCTCTTTGTAGCTACGTTTACTCTTGCATCCCATCCACGCCGGTTACTCTACATTACATCATTATACAACTATGCAATAATATTCGTGTATATATGGCTTTCTACGTCTCGGTTTCAATTCGCATTTATTATTACCTACATAAATCGATACAGTTTGAGCTTTTGATTGCATCACTTTCGCAAGACCTTTTCGTATTCTCTCTCTCTCTCTTAGGTTACGACGCCTCGTCAATCCCTAAGGTATACCAACTTCGGCTTCACACAGTTTTAAAAGGTGAAGAAATCTAATAGATTGCCAATGAGTGTGCTGGACGCAAACAGATACTTTCAAAATATACAAAAAAGGCTTCTAAAATATACAATTCGAACACAGGACAGACGACTGTAGTGCTCAGGTAAGATTCACAATGAGACTAACAAGGATATCGGATGAGTATTCAGCTAATGCTTTCGAAAACCTATTTTACATAACCAAACACGACACGCTAACAAAACGAAACATTAAAACGGTGTGGCCGAACCCTCTTTCAGCTTTCAAACAAATTCACTGCCCGATTGCTATCCGGTTCACCGGTGGGCCGGTTCAGTGACCGCGTACCAGAGCCGCCGGATCTCGTCCATCGGCAGGTTGGGGTTGGTGAAGAAAAACACCAGGCCCGCAGTGCTTAGCTTCCGGTTAAGCAGCTCGCCCTTTTGCTCCTCGTCCAGATAGAGCGTGTCCATCGGGGTGATGGTGACGTTCACGTTCTGGGCCACCGTCCCGGTGATGTGCACGTCGTCGATCCAGAAGAACGGTTGACGCTGCGCCTCCCGGTATAGCTCTCGGGCCACGTCGCGGGAGTAGAGTATCGAGTAGCCGGGACAGTGTGGCGGATAGTACCGGGACGGGTACTCGCGCCAGCTCACGTACCACTTGGAGCGGTGCGTCCGCTTGACGCTCAGCTTCGTTACCAGCTGGCAGAGCAGCAGCTTTCGCTGGGGGGCAACCCGCTCCAGCACGTCGTACAGGACCGGTGCGTTGATAAACACGTCGTCGTCCGTCTTCAGCACATAGCGGGCCCCGGGACAGTGGTAAGTGTACCACTTGAGCGCCATCACGTGTTTGTACGTCATGTTGCGGTACGCATCGACGAAGCTGCCCTGCACGATATCGTCGTACGTGCGACTCTCCTCTTCAATGGCCCGCTGGGCCGTACTCGTGTTAACTGCCCCGAGCAGGAAGATCAAACGAGCCCGACCGTCGGGGCGGCCCCAGGTCGAGCGGATCGTATTGCGCTTGTAGACGTTGTCGGGTGCTGAGTGGACCAGCACCAACACCAACGGTGCCGACGGCGCCGATCGCACGGCCAATCCGTCACGCATAAGGCTCCCGTCATCGGTGCTGCTTCTCCTTCGACGCTTTCTGCTACTCCACAGTGGTCCACCGGAAGGGAGCGTACTTCGGTTTACTATGCTGCCGCTGGCACTACTCCGATCGTTACTACTACTACTACTGCTGCCATCGCCGCAGTAGTCGTGGTTTATGGTGAACTTAAAATCTTTTAAATCTATTAGACTGGTGTAATCCTCATTTGGCAGCAATTCCTCGAACGGACTGACTAATGTTAACGACGCTGTCGACTGTGTACTGCTAACGGCGGTGTTACTGCTGGTGGCGGTCGTGCGCCCTTCGCCTCCAGCGACTTCCCTCGTTTGGACTAAACTAACGCTACTGCTGACTGGTTTCCAGGCTGCTCCTGCGGCTGCTCCTGCGGCTGCTGCAGCCACTAGCCACGGTGGCGAGGTGATGTTCAGATATGTGCCACGGCGCCCAGCGCCCACTTCCCGTTCGTCCTCGATCGCATTATCCTCGCCACCGAATGGCGGCGTTAGGACGGGATGGGCCGAATCCTGTAGCCGCTCCTCGGCCTGCTCGTAGGGTAGCGCGAACGCCGACGACGACGGCAGCACCGACGGTGGATAGTCACGTGCCGACACCACTTCCCGGTAGACGGTAGCGTCGTGCGGCGACATCTGCCATACCGTCAGCACGAGCGTCAGCAGTATCAGGACTCCCAAAACGGGACGACGCTCGAACATGATCGCTGGATCAGCGTCGTCGTAGGGCTCGCATGATTGTTAAATCCTACAACGGAAAAGGTTCAGCATTAGCACTCACGTTTGTTCATTGTGGTTCAAACAAATATAAGAACAATAGAATCGGGATGGGAGCGTCGGGTAGCCGTCGGAGAATCATAACCATCGGCCCATTTCAAAAACTAATAAATCGCAGTTAATTAAGGAGGGTTTAAAATTCAAAATCTGCTTCGCCGAGCAGTGCAACCTCTCGCTACTCAGCGAAACCATCGTAAATCCTTCTACGCTGCAACCGATGCCAGTGCCAATCGATGGCTGTGGTTACATCTCCAACGTTATCCATATGCAGTGCCCAGTGTCGGCGACACATTTCGAAGAAAATCAATCATACCGTGTCCCGCGGGATCCATTGTCAAAGGCACTCCCCGTCAGCATCCTGTGGTGCATGCAGCGTGCAGCAATGCATCGTCACTACGCCCTAGACCACCGACCCGACGGATGACATATCGCAACCAGCGGAACTCATGTTATTTCCAAAGTGCAAACAATAGAAACACACCGTCAACATCCTGCACGATTGTTGCTACGTACCGGGGCTGCCGTGTGTCCTCCTTTCTCCCCGTTTGGCGGGCGCCCGAGAGGGTAGAATAGGAAAAAAGGAAGTGACCTCATTCCTGACGCTTCGAGCGGTCGAACGCAGGACCGGAAAAACCTAAGGAAAACGTCCCCACGGCAATTACTTAATTGAACCCGCAGCAATTATTCCATCTCACGGGACCCGGGCCAATCGGAGTCGGTCAGCCAGCGGCGGGGGGAACTCTGTGTGGCACACCCGGTTGCAGTTCATATTTATGCGACCAACAACATCGCAGAGTTGAAGGCCTCACGCTTCCGGCACTTGCTGGGAGAATGCTGCCGTTTGCAGTGAAGAAGACGATGTTTATTGGCGTTCAATCGTCTCTACGGGTGTGCTATGCGCATTTACTCCGATGCAATAAACTGCCAATATGCTGGATTATTAGTTTTTTTTTCATATTTTCTGTAAGAACGTCAACGACTTCAACATTTGCATTCAATTCGATGCCTTGCCCGGAGCCTTCTCAATTGACGCCTGTCGCATAGGAACCGATAAGTCGGCACAGCGTCGGTAGTCCGATGATTTGGGGCCGTGGGTACATTAAACAATATGCAGTTTTTATTACCATAAAACCAACAAATCGATGCGGGGTGATTATCCGGGCACAACCGGAGGCGCGGTTCCAGAAGATGGTTGCATTCAAAACCGGCATTGGGCGTGCCAGTAATTACTACCCGCCGATACCCGGCAATTATTTGACAACCAGTATTTAGCTGCATCCCTTATGCTGCGCCCCTTATCAACCCCTGGAAAGAGGACGGGGACCCCAATGCACACAATACCGAACACCGACGCGGCGACATAGATGCATAATAAACAGCACATAATTGTGGTAGCCCCTGCTGACTGGCGCGCCTAGTCTTGCCGAGTGCCCGACGACGAAGACTTCCGATCGGTGGCCAGTTATGGCGCGAGGGGGGTCGCTCACAATTGTGCGCTCGGCCGTCCTAACCCTTGCCACCTCCCGCCACACATCCGGTGGTCGCTAGGGTCCGATATGGAACCCGATTTTTTGCCGTTCCGTAGACCACCAGTCCAGGACAGGTGAGGTGAGTCTCGACCGCGCCGCCAGCAACTCAGACAGACGGGCGGCATCGCGACAATGATAATGATTTTTATTTCTATTACCATCACACATACGTGCGCCAAAGAGGGGGTTCAAAATGGCTTCCGTCGTCCATTGTTTTCGTGCAGACGATAGACGTCGCCATTGGAAGGTTTAGCGCGAGTGAGGTAGATTTCTAATGTAGGTCCCACTCTGGACGGTGACCTGGCGCACATGAATTAAAAAGAAATGTTTACCCCTTATGGTGCTCTACCTTGATGACTTCAACGGAAATAGGATGCAGTTTTTAAATACTTTCGAACGCTTGAAGGGACTTCACAATGCAATGGCTGCTGGATGCCCCCCATTGCCTGTTCCAACTATCTTCAAGTAACTTTAGCTATTAAAGTGTCACGGCTGCTACTGACGTTAACGGTAACGAGGCTGTCAAAACACGAGTCAAAGTGCTAGGCAACATAACACTGAACACAAAGTAGGCTTCCAGTTGGAGTGTGTTTTATCGTAAGCTGCTGGTCCTTCATCTAATTCTCTTGCCCTCACTATATCTCCGTCTTTGTATCCCTCTAGAGCGTGGCCACTTCAATGGTGCGACGAAGTGATAAAAAGACCACTGCCACAGACACTATCGGACCACGCGTCTAGAAAACCGGGAAGAAATCCACATCCACAACTTTTCTTCGGCTTTCACAACAGACGACTGGGGCCTTCCTGCTGTTGTCCGGACAAATAAAAGGACACTGTTGTCGTCCTTCTTACAGCACTCTCCCGCCCCACCGGGGGCCGAGCCGGGTCAAGAATGGTCTTGTTTTAAACAACAACGGCGAGTCCTGCTCCGCAGGAAGTCTGGAGCCGTCGTGTAAGTACCGGCGGGGACCCCATCGTGATCCATCGTGGCCAAGGCGGACACACAGGAAAAACATAAAACTGCATTCAGAACGGGATCGGAGTAGGCTCGTTCGTGGCGCACCAGGAAACCCGGACACCAGACGGCCACGTGCCGAGCCAGGGGCACGGGGCGCCCCCATTTGTTTGCCAACATCTCCAATTTCCTGTTTGATTGGGTTGTGGCCGCCATTCTGGCCATACTACGGTGCCGCCGCTAGCCGCGTGGCGTTGATTTTGATAATTGGATTGCAATTACGCAAAGTAACCGAACGGAAAACTTGCTTTCAAGCGGTGTAAGCCCGATCCACTAATGTCAATGCAATTTGGGCTTATGAAAAATGGATAAATGTAGCACCGGGTGCGGTAAATCGAGGACATGAATGGTCATTTGGGGGCAATGAAAATTTAAACCTAGACGACAGTGCACTTATAAATGTGCATTTCTTGCGTGTGCGCTTCGTCCCAGACCCAACAGGAAAACAACACGCCGATGCCGATGATTACGCCATTCATAAACATGCTCATAAAAACCGTACCAAATAACACATGGGCTCTAAAGTCCTGAGGCTGACCCATAAATACCGCCAGTCTTATTGGATTGACCGCTTCTATTTTTACTCATAATTTTTGCGGTTATTATGGTTATAGTCCACATGAGGAGATAACACTGTTCTCTACCGTCCATAAATCCACAAAACTCGGAGCAGGATCCGTAATTTCACTTCGGAATCTAAACGATCACCATCTGAGTGATGATCATTTGTTGAACCTCGTTCAAATTGGCTGTAAAGGTTATGGCCCCGGTATTTTGGAATGTGCCAGGTGTAATGTTCAACGACTACATTAATTGAGCATCGCATTGCTCCCACATCCACCGTATACGCCAGATTTGGCTCCCGATGACTTTTACCAATTTTAACCACGTGTTCTTTCTTAGCTCCCGGACTTTTCAGACCATGTGTTACGTGGCAAAAACGCCCCGAAACCCGGGACCAATTGTTTCCCGTTGCGGGCGCCACCTCCAACAACAACAGCGCTACCTTTGAACGGGTCCGTTCCGTGTTCCGTGAGAACCGATCCCAAGATGCACTTCCACGCGGCGTCATCGTTAATGCATTAATTGTTCGCCCATTGTCAGGGCCGGGAGTCATGAAACGCGGTGCCAAACCCGCGTTTCAAGGGCGCCTTCGAGAAGGAAAACAAAAACCAAAGAAACCCGACCTTAACACACAAACCCGCGAGAGGCCGCAGCATCGTCGGTGATGATGGTGATAAAATGATGATCAGGGTTTTTGGGCTCGCGCGCGATGATGGTGATCTCGCTTGCTCTCGGGGAGCCCGGTTGGCATAAAATTTGCATTGATTACTCGCTGCCGGTGGGAAGGGCTCGAACGGCGCCACCCATGCATAAATCAGCAACATTGTTACGGCAGCTGGTGCACTTTCTCAGACCGCGTGGCACGCATGGTGCGCATCTTCCTCGTTGCGAGTATGTCCTGGACCACCACGACCGTCGCCATAGGTCACGGTAATTAGCTGCACCGCAACACCGAGGGCCTTGGTACACGTGGCCCTCGCGCGGCCCTCAAATAAAACTGCGCCGACAGTGAAGTGTTTCCGCGAACCCTCGCCGGATATCAGGTATTGCCCGCCAATCGAAAGACGGGTCATGTCCGCAGGAAAAAAGGCCTTCATATC